>NC_090436.1:174314909-174661698 GCF_031143425.1 Pleurodeles waltl | reverse complement strand
TGCTTGTTTCAGGGTGTCAAAGGCCTGTTGGCATTCCACAGTCCAGTTCACTTTCTTGGGCATTTTCTTGGAGGTGAGTTCAGTGAGGGCTGTCACAATGGATCCATATCCCTTCACAAACCTCCTGTAATACCCAGTCAAGCCAAGGAATGCCCTGACTTGAGTCTGGGTTTTTGGAGCTACCCAGTCCAGAATAGTCTGGATCTTGGGTTGGAGTGGCTGAACATGGCCTCCACCTACAAGGTGGCCCAAGTAAACCACAGTTCCCTGCCCTATCTGGCATTTGGATGCCTTGATAGAGAGGCCTGCAGATTGCAGAGCCTTCAAAACCCTTCTTCAGGTGGACCAGGTGATTCCTGCCAGGTGGAGCTAAAGACAGCAATATCATCAAGATAAGCTGTGCTAAAGGACTCCAAGCCAGCAAGGACTTGATTCACCAACCTTTGGAAGGTGGCAGGGGCATTCTTTAAACCAAAGGGCATAACAGTAAACTGATAATGCCCATCAGGTGTGGAGAATGCTGTTTTCTCTTTTGCTCCAGGTGCCATTTTTATTTGCCAGTACCCTGCTGTCAAGTCAAAGGTACTTAAGAATTTGGCAGCACCTAATTTATCTATGAGCTCATCAGCTCTTGGAATTGGATGAGCATCTGTCTTGGTGACAGAATTGAGCCCTCTGTAGTCCACACAAAACCTCATCTCTTTCTTTCCATCTTTGGTGTGAGGTTTGGGGACTAAGACCACTGGGCTAGCCCAGGGGCTGTCTGAGCGCTCAATGACTCCCCAATTCCAGCATCTTGTGGACTTCCACCTTGATGCTTTCCTTAACATGGTCAGACTGTCTAAAGATTTTGTTTTTTTGACAGGCATGCTGTCTCCTGTGTCCACATCATGGGTACACAGGTGTGTCTGACCAGGGGTTAAGGAGAAGAGTTCTGGAAACTGTTGTAGGACTCTCCTACAATCAGCTTGCTGTTGGCCAGAGAGGGTGTCTGAGTAGATCACTCCATCTACTGTGCCATCTTTTGGGTCTGATGACAGAAGATCAGGAGAGGTTCACTCTCTGCCTCCTGATCCTCATCTGTTACCATCAACAGATTCACATCAGCCCTGTCATGGAAGAGTTTAAGGCGGGTTTACATGGATCACCCTCTTGGGGCTCCTGCTTGTGCCCAGGTCCACCAGGTAGGTGACCTGACTCTTCCTTTCTAGCACTGGGTAAGGGCCACTCCATTTGTCCTGGAGTGCCCTGGGAGCCACAGGCTCCAGAACCCAGACTTTCTGCCCTGGTGGAACTCAACCAGTGGAGCCTTTTGGTCAAACCAAAACTTCTGGAGCTGTTGGCTGGCCTCAAGGTTTTTGGTTGCCTTTTCCATGTACTCTGCCATTCTAGAGCGAAGGCCAAGTACATAGTCCACTATGTCTTGTTTAGGCTCATGAAGAGGTCTCTCCCAGCCTTCTTTAACAAGAGCAAGTGGTCCTCTTACAGGATGACCAAACAGAAGTTCAAAGGGTGAGAATCCTACTCCCTTCTGTGGCACCTCTCTGTAAGCGAAAAGCAGACATGGCAAGAGGACATCCCATCTCCTTTTGAGTTTTTCTGGGAGCCCCATGATCATGCCTTTTAATGTCTTGTTGAATCTCTCAACCAAGCCATTAGTTTGTGGATGGTATGGTGTAGTGAATTTATAAGTCACTCCACACTCATTCACATGTGTTTTAGGTATGCTGACATGAAGTTGGTACCTCTGTCAGACACCACCTCCTTAGGGAAACCCACTCGGGTAAAGATACCAATGAGGGCCTTGGCTACTGCAGGGGCAGTAGTCGACCTAAGGGGAATAGCTTCAGGATACCTGGTAGCATGATCCACTACTACCAGGATATACATATTTCCTGAGGCTGTGGGAGGTTCTAGTGGACCAACTATGTCCACACCCACTCTTTCAAAGGGAACCCCCACCACTGGAAGTGGAATGAGGGGGGCCTTTGGATGCCCACCTGTCTTACCACTGGCTTGACAGGTGGGCAGGAGAGGCAAAACTCCTTAACCATGTTGGACATATTGGGCCAGTAGAAGTGGTTGACTAGCCTCTCCCACGTCTTGGTTTGTCCCAAATGTCCAGCAAGGGGAATGTCATGGGCCAATGTTAGGATGAACTCTCTGAACAGCTGAGGCACTACCACTCTCCTAGTGGCACCAGGTTTGGGGTCTCTGGCCTCAGTGTACAGGAGTCCATCTTCCCAATAGACCCTATGTGTTCCATTTTTCTTGCCCTTGGACTCTTCTGCAGCTTGCTGCCTAAGGCCTTCAAGAGAGGGACAGGTTTCTTGTCCCTTACACAGCTCCTCCCTTGAGGGTCCCCCTGGGCCTAAGAGCTCAACCTGATAAGGTTCAAGCTCCAAAGGCTCAGTTCCCTCAGAGGGCAGAACTTCTTCCTGAGAAGAGAGGTTCCCTTTCTTTGGCTGTGTTGCAGTTGGTTTCCCAACTGACTTTCCTGTTCTCTTGGTAGGCTGGGCCATTCTTCCAGACTCCAGCTCTACTTGTTCACCCTGTGCCTTGCATTGTGCTCTTGTTTTCACACACACCAGTTCAGGGATACCCAGCATTGCTGCATGGGTTTTTAGTTCTACCTCAGCCCATGCTGAGGACTCCAGGTCATTTCCAAGCAGACAGTCCACTGGGATATTTGAGGAGACCACCACCTGTTTCAGGCCATTGACCCCTCCCCATTCTAAAGTAACCATTGCCATGGGATGTACTTTTCTCTGATTGTCAGCGTTGGTGACTGTGTAAGTTTTTCCAGTCAGGTATTGGCCAGGGGAAACCAGTTTCTCTGTCACCATGGTGACACTGGCACCTGTATCCCTCAGGCCCTCTATTCTAGTCCCATTAATTAAGAGTTGCTGTCTGTAATTTTTGCATGTTAGGCGGCCAGACAGCTAGTGTGGCTAAATCCACCCCACCCTCAGAAACTAGAGTAGCTTCAGTGTGGACCCTGATTTGCTCTGGGCACACTGTTGATCCCACTTGGAGACTAGCCATACCAGTGTTACCTGGATGGGAGTTTGGAGTGGAACCTTTCTTGGGACAGGCCTTGTCTCCAGTTTGGTGTCCATTGCTGTTTACAGCTATGACACCAGGCCTTTTTGGGATCAAAGTTTTTTTACCCTTGTACCCATTGTTTTGTGAAGAGGCTCTGGGCCCACCCTCCTGTGCAGGTTTTTTGGGGGGCCTGTAGAAGACTCTTTACTATTTTAGTTTTGGTTGTCTCATCACCCTTCCCCTGGGGAGTCTTTGTGACCCCTTTCTTTTGGTCACCCCCTGTTGAAGTCTTGGACACCCTTGTCTTGACCCAATGGTCCGCCTTCTTTCCCAATTCTTGGGGAGAAATTGGTCCTAGGTCTACCAGATGCTGATGCAGTTTATCATTGAAACAATTACTTAACAGGTGTTCTTTCACAAATAAATTGTACAGCCCATCATAATTACTTACACCACTGCCTTGAATCCAACCATCTAGTGTTTTCACTGAGTAGTCTACAAAGTCAACCCAGGTCTGGCTCGAGGATTTTTGAGCCCCCCTGAATCTAATCCTATACTCCTCAGTGGAGAATCCAAAGCCCTCAATCAGGGTACCCTTCATGAGGTCATAAGATTCTGCATCTTGTCCAGAGAGTGTGAGGAGTCTATCCCTACACTTTCCTGTGAACATTTCCCAAAGGAGAGCACCCCAGTGAGATCTGTTCACTTTTCTGGTTACACAAGCCTCTCAAAAGCTGTGAACCATTTGGTGATGTCATCACCATCTTCATATTTAGTTACAATCCCTTTGGGGATTTTCAACATGTCAGGAGAATCTCTGACCCTATTTATGTTGCTGCCACCATTGATGGGTCCTAGGCCCATCTCTTGTCTTTCCCTCTCTATGGCTAGGATCTGTCTTTCCAAAGCCAATCTTTTGGCCATCCTGGCTAACTGGATGTCCTCTTCACTGGGGTTATCCTCAGTGATTTCAGAGGTGTTGGTCTCTCCTGTGAGGGAACCAGCATCTCTGACTATTATTTTTGGAGTCAGGTTTTGAGGGACCCTGTTCTCCCCTAGATAGGACTGGTAGGGGGGAATTTTCCTCCAAGTCACTATCCTCTTCCTCTGAGTTGCCACCCTCAGAGGGGGTTGGCCTTTTCAAACTCTGCCAAAAGCTCCTGGAGCTGTATTTTGGTAGGTTTGGGGCCCATTGTTATTTTCTTTATTTTACAGAGTGACCTTAGCTCCCTCATCTTAAGATGGAGGTAAGGTGTGGTGTCGAGTTCCACCACAGTCACATCTGTGCTAGACATTTTGCTTCTAAAAGTTGGAATACTTTTTAAGAATCTACAACTGGTTCTAGAATCTAATTCAAACTTTTACAAACTTTTAAACTCTAAAAGAAATGCTAAACAGGATCTAACACAAGGCCCTAGCAGGTCTTTTAAGAATTTAGAAAACTTTTCAAATTGCAAAAATCAATTTCTAATGACAATTTTGGAATTTGTCGTGTGATCAGGTATTGGCCTGAGTAGTCCAGCAAATGCAAAGTCTTGTACCCCACCGCTGATCCACCAATGTAGGAAGTTGGCTCTGTATGTGCTATTTCAAAGTAAGGAATAGCATGCACAGAGTCCAAGGGTTCCCCTTAGAGGTGAAATAGTGGGTAAAAATAGATAATACTAATGCTCTATTTTGTGGTAGTGTGGTCGAGCAGTAGGCTTATCCAAGGAGTAGTGTTAAGCATTTGTTGTACATACACATAGACAATAAATGAGGTACACACACTCAGAGACAAATCCAGCCAATAGGTTTTTTATATAGAAAAATATCTTTTCTTAGTTATTTTAAGAACCACAGGTTCAAATTCTACATGTAATATCTCATTCGAAAGGTATTGCAGGTAAGTACTTTAGGAACTTCAAATCATCAAAATTGCATGTATACTTTTCAAGTTATTCACAAATAGCTGTTTTAAAAGTGGACACAGTGCAATTTTCACAGTTCCTAGGGGAGGTAAGTATTTGTTAGGTTAACCAGGTAAGTAAGACACTTACAGGGCTTAGTTCTTGGTCCAAGGTAGCCCACCGTTGGGGGTTCAGAGCAACCCCAAAGTCACCACACCAGCAGCTCAGGGCCGGTCAGGTGCAGAGTTCAAAGTGGTGCCCAAAACACATAGGCTAGAATGGAGAGAAGGGGGGTGTCCCGGTTCCGGTCTGCTTGCAGGTAAGTACCCGCGTCTTCGGAGGGCAGACCAGGGGGGTTTTGTAGGGCACCGGGGGGGACACAAGCCCACACAGAAATTTCACCCTCAGCAGCGCGGGGGGCGGCCGGGTGCAGTGTAGAAACAAGCGTCGGGTTTGTAATGGAAGCCAATGGGAGATCTAGGGATCTCTTCAGCGCTGCAGGCAGGCAAGGGGGGGGTTCCTCGGGGGAAACCTCCACTTGGGCAAGGGAGAGGGACTCCTGGGGGTCACTCCTCCAGTGAAAGTCCGGTCCTTCAGGTCCTGGGGGCTGCGGGTGCAGGGTCTCTCCCAGGTGTCGGGACTTAGGATTCAAAGAGTCGCGGTCAGGGGAAGCCTCGGGATTCCCTCTGCATGCGGCGCTGTGGGGGCTCAGGGGGGACAGGTTTTTGTACTCACAGTCTTAGAGTAGTCCTGGGGTCCCTCCTGAGGTGTTGGATCGCCACCAGCCGAGTCGGGGTCGCCGGGTGCAGTGTTGCAAGTCTCACGCTTCTTGCGGGGAGCTTGCAGGGTTCTTTAAAAGCTGCTGGAAACAAAGTTGCAGCTTTTCTTGGAGCAGGTCCGCTGTCCTCGGGAGTTTCTTGTCTTTTCGAAGCAGGGGCAGTCCTCAGAGGATGTCGAGGTCGCTGGTCCCTTTGGAAGGCGTCGCTGGAGCAGGATCTTTGGAAGGCAGGAGACAGGCCGGTGAGTTTTCTGGAGCCAAGGCAGTTGTCGTCTTCTGGTCTTCCTCTGCAGGGGTTTTCAGCTAGGCAGTCCTTCTTCTTGTAGTTGCAGGAATCTAATTTTCTAGGGTTCAGGGTAGCCCTTAAATACTAAATTTAAGGGCGTGTTTAGGTCTGGGGGGTTAGTAGCCAATGGCTACTAGCCCTGAGGGTGGGTACACCCTCCTTGTGCCTCCTCCCAAGGGGAGGGGGTCACAATCCTAACCCTATTGGGGGAATCCTCCATCTGCAAGATGGAGGATTTCTAAAAGTTAGAGTCACTTCAGCTCAGGACACCTTAGGGGCTGTCCTGACTGGCCAGTGACTCCTCCTTGTTGCTTTCTTTGTTCCCTCCAGCCTTGCCGCCAAAGTGGGGGCCGTGGCCGGAGGGGGCGGGCAACTCCACTAAGCTGGAGTGCCCTGCTGGGCTGTGACAAAGGGGTGAGCCTTTGAGGCTCACCGCCAGGTGTCACAGCTCCTGCCTGGGGGAGGTGTTAGCATCTCCACCCAGTGCAGGCTTTGTTACTGGCCTCAGAGTGACAAAGGCACTCTCCCCATGGGGCCAGCAACATGTCTCTGGTGTGGCAGGCTGCTGGAACTAGTCAGCCTACACAGACAGTCGGTTTAAGTTTTCAGGGGGCACCTCTAAGGTGCCCTCTGGGGTGTATTTTGCAATAAAATGTACACTGGCATCATGGTGCATTTATTGTGCTGAGAAGGTTGATACCAAACTTCCCAGTTTTCAGTGTAGCCATTATGGTGCTGTGGAGTTCGTGTGTTTGACCGACTCCCAGACCATATACTCTTATGGCTACCCCTGCACTTACAATGTCTAAGGTTTTGTTTAGACACTGTAGGGGTACCATGCTCATGCACTGGTACCCTCACCTATGGTATAGTGCACCCTGCCTTAGGGCTGTAAGGCCTGCTAGAGGGGTGTCTTACCTATACTGCATAGGCAGTGAGAGGCTGGCATGGCACCCTGAGGGAGTGCCATGTCGACTTACTCGTTTTGTCCTCACTAGCACACACAAGCTGGCAAGCAGTGTGTCTGTGCTGAGTGAGAGGTCTCCAGGGTGGCATAAGACATGCTGCAGCCCCTTAGAGACCTTCCTTGGCATCAGGGCCCTTGGTACTAGAAGTACCAGTTACAATGGGACTTATCTGGATGCCAGGGTCTGCCAATTGTGGATACAAAAGTACAGGTTAGGGAAAGAACACTGGTGCTGGTGCTGGGGCCTGGTTAGCAGGCCTCAGCACACTTTCAATTGTAAACATAGCATCAGCAAAGGCAAAAAGTCAGGGGGCAACCATGCCAAGGAGGCATTTCCTTACACAACCCCCCCCCAAACGAAAGAGGATGAGACTAACCTTTCCCAAGAGAGTCTTCATTTTCTAAGTGGAAGAACCTGGAAAGGCCATCTGCATTGGCATGGGCAGTCCCAGGTCTGTGTTCCACTATAAAGTCCATTCCCTGTAGGGAGATGGACCACCTCAACAGTTTAGGATTTTCACCTTTCATTTGCATCAGCCATTTGAGAGGTCTGTGGTCAGTTTGAACTAGGAAGTGAGTCCCAAAGAGGAATGGTCTCAGCTTCTTCAGGGACCAAACCACAGCAAAGGCCTCCCTCTCAATGGCACTCCAACGCGGCTCCCTGGGGAGTAACCTCCTGCTAATGAAAGCAACAGGCTGGTCAAGGCCATCATCATTTGTTTGGGACAAAACTGCCCCTATCCCATGTTCAGAGGCATCAGTCTGCACAATGAACTGCTTAGAATAATCTGGAGCTTTTAGAACTGGTGCTGAGCAACATTGCTTGTTTCAGGGTGTCAAAGGCCTGTTGGCATTCCACAGTCCAGTTCACTTTCTTGGGCATTTTCTTGGAGGTGAGTTCAGTGAGGGCTGTCACAATGGATCCATATCCCTTCACAAACCTCCTGTAATACCCAGTCAAGCCAAGGAATGCCCTGACTTGAGTCTGGGTTTTTGGAGCTACCCAGTCCAGAATAGTCTGGATCTTGGGTTGGAGTGGCTGAACATGGCCTCCACCTACAAGGTGGCCCAAGTAAACCACAGTTCCCTGCCCTATCTGGCATTTGGATGCCTTGATAGAGAGGCCTGCAGATTGCAGAGCCTTCAAAACCTTCTTCAGGTGGACCAGGTGATCCTGCCAGGTGGAGCTAAAGACAGCAATATCATCAAGATAAGCTGTGCTAAAGGACTCCAAGCCAGCAAGGACTTGATTCACCACTTTGGAAGGTGGCAGGGGCATTCTTTAAACCAAAGGGCATAACAGTAAACTGATAATGCCCATCAGGTGTGGAGAATGCTGTTTTCTCTTTTGCTCCAGGTGCCATTTTTATTTGCCAGTACCCTGCTGTCAAGTCAAAGGTACTTAAGAATTTGGCAGCACCTAATTTATCTATGAGCTCATCAGCTCTTGGAATTGGATGAGCATCTGTCTTGGTGACAGAATTGAGCCCTCTGTAGTCCACACAAAACCTCATCTCTTTCTTTCCATCTTTGGTGTGAGGTTTGGGGACTAAGACCACTGGGCTAGCCCAGGGGCTGTCAGAGCGCTCAATGACTCCCAATTCCAGCATCTTGTGGACTTCCACCTTGATGCTTTCCTTAACATGGTCAGACTGTCTAAAGATTTTGTTTTTGACAGGCATGCTGTCTCCTGTGTCCACATCATGGGTACACAGGTGTGTCTGACCAGGGGTTAAGGAGAGAGTTCTGGAAACTGTTGTAGGACTCTCCTACAATCAGCTTGCTGTTGGCCAGAGAGGGTGTCTGAGTAGATCACTCCATCTACTGTGCCATCTTTTGGGTCTGATGACAGAAGATCAGGGAGAGGTTCACTCTCTGCCTCCTGATCCTCATCTGTTACCATCAACAGATTCACATCAGCCCTGTCATGGAAGAGTTTAAGGCGGTTTACATGGATCACCCTCTTGGGGCTCCTGCTTGTGCCCAGGTCCACCAGGTAGGTGACCTGACTCTTCCTTTCTAGCACTGGGTAAGGGCCACTCCATTTGTCCTGGAGTGCCCTGGGAGCCACAGGCTCCAGAACCCAGACTTTCTGCCTGGTTGGAACTCAACCAGTGGAGCCTTTTTGGTCAAACCAAAACTTCTGGAGCTGTTGGCTGGCCTCAAGGTTTTTGGTTGCCTTTTCCATGTACTCTGCCATTCTAGAGCGAAGGCCAAGTACATAGTCCACTATGTCTTGTTTAGGCTCATGAAGAGGTCTCTCCCAGCCTTCTTTAACAAGAGCAAGTGGTCCTCTTACAGGATGACCAAACAGAAGTTCAAAGGGTGAGAATCCTACTCCCTTCTGTGGCACCTCTCTGTAAGCGAAAAGCAGACATGGCAAGAGGGACATCCCATCTCCTTTTGAGTTTTTCTGGGAGCCCCATGATCATGCCTTTTTAATGTCTTGTTGAATCTCTCAACCAAGCCATTAGTTTGTGGATGGTATGGTGTAGTGAATTTATAAGTCACTCCACACTCATTCCACATGTGTTTTAGGTATGCTGACATGAAGTTGGTACCTCTGTCAGACACCACCTCCTTAGGGAAACCCACTCGGGTAAAGATACCAATGAGGGCCTTGGCTACTGCAGGGGCAGTAGTCGACCTAAGGGGAATAGCTTCAGGATACCTGGTAGCATGATCCACTACTACCAGGATATACATATTTCCTGAGGCTGTGGGAGGTTCTAGTGGACCAACTATGTCCACACCCACTCTTTCAAAGGGAACCCCCACCACTGGAAGTGGAATGAGGGGGGCCTTTGGATGCCCACCTGTCTTACCACTGGCTTGACAGGTGGGGCAGGAGAGGCAAAACTCCTTAACCATGTTGGACATATTGGGCCAGTAGAAGTGGTTGACTAGCCTCTCCCACGTCTTGGTTTGTCCCAAAATGTCCCAGCAAGGGGAATGTCATGGGCCAATGTTAGGATGAACTCTCTGAACAGCTGAGGCACTACCACTCTCCTAGTGGCACCAGGTTTGGGGTCTCTGGCCTCAGTGTACAGGAGTCCATCTTCCCAATAGACCCTATGGTGTTCCATTTTTCTTGCCCTTGGACTCTTCTGCAGCTTGCTGCCTAAGGCCTTCAAGAGAGGGACAGGTTTCTTGTCCCTTACACAGCTCCTCCCTTGAGGGTCCCCCTGGGCCTAAGAGCTCAACCTGATAAGGTTCAAGCTCCAAAGGCTCAGTTCCCTCAGAGGGCAGAACTTCTTCCTGAGAAGAGAGGTTCCCTTTCTTTGGCTGTGTTGCAGTTGGTTTCCCAACTGACTTTCCTGTTCTCTTGGTAGGCTGGGCCATTCTTCCAGACTCCAGCTCTACTTGTTCACCCTGTGCCTTGCATTGTGCTCTTGTTTTCACACACACCAGTTCAGGGATACCCAGCATTGCTGCATGGGTTTTTAGTTCTACCTCAGCCCATGCTGAGGACTCCAGGTCATTTCCAAGCAGACAGTCCACTGGGATATTTGAGGAGACCACCACCTGTTTCAGGCCATTGACCCCTCCCCATTCTAAAGTAACCATTGCCATGGGATGTACTTTTCTCTGATTGTCAGCGTTGGTGACTGTGTAAGTTTTTTCCAGTCAGGTATTGGCCAGGGGAAACCAGTTTCTCTGTCACCATGGTGACACTGGCACCTGTATCCCTCAGGCCCTCTATTCTAGTCCCATTAATTAAGAGTTGCTGTCTGTATTTTTGCATGTTAGGCGGCCAGACAGCTAGTGTGGCTAAATCCACCCCACCCTCAGAAACTAGAGTAGCTTCAGTGTGGACCCTGATTTGCTCTGGGCACACTGTTGATCCCACTTGGAGACTAGCCATACCAGTGTTACCTGGATGGGAGTTTGGGAGTGGAACCTTTCTTGGGACAGGCCTTGTCTCCAGTTTGGTGTCCATGCTGTTTACAGCTATGACACCAGGCCTTTTGGGATCAAAGTTTTTACCCTTGTACCCATTGTTTTGTGAAGAGGCTCTGGGCCCACCCTCCAGTGCAGGTTTTTGGGGGCCTGTAGAAGACTCTTTACTATTTTTAGTTTTTGGTTGTCTCATCACCTTCCCCTGGGGAGTCTTTGTGACCCCTTTCTTTTGGTCACCCCCTGTTGAAGTCTTGGACACCCTTGTCTTGACCCAATGGTCCGCCTTCTTTCCCAATTCTTGGGAGAAATTGGTCCTAGGTCTACCAGATGCTGATGCAGTTTATCATTGAAACAATTACTTAACAGGTGTTCTTTCACAAATAAATTGTACAGCCCATCATAATTACTTACACCACTGCCTTGAATCCAACCATCTAGTGTTTTCACTGAGTAGTCTACAAAGTCAACCCAGGTCTGGCTCGAGGATTTTTGAGCCCCCCTGAATCTAATCCTATACTCCTCAGTGGAGAATCCAAAGCCCTCAATCAGGGTACCCTTCATGAGGTCATAAGATTCTGCATCTTGTCCAGAGAGTGTGAGGAGTCTATCCCTACACTTTCCTGTGAACATTTCCCAAAGGAGAGCACCCCAGTGAGATCTGTTCACTTTTCTGGTTACACAAGCCCTCTCAAAAGCTGTGAACCATTTGGTGATGTCATCACCATCTTCATATTTAGTTACAATCCCTTTGGGGATTTTCAACATGTCAGGAGAATCTCTGACCCTATTTATGTTGCTGCCACCATTGATGGGTCCTAGGCCCATCTCTTGTCTTTCCCTCTCTATGGCTAGGATCTGTCTTTCCCAAAGCCAATCTTTTGGCCATCCTGGCTAACTGGATGTCCTCTTCACTGGGGTTATCCTCAGTGATTTCAGAGGTGTTGGTCTCTCCTGTGAGGGAACCAGCATCTCTGACTATTATTTTTGGAGTCAGGGTTTGAGGGACCCTGTTCTCCCTAGATAGGACTGGTAGGGGGGAATTTTCCTCCAAGGTCACTATCCTCTTCCTCTGAGTTGCCACCCTCAGAGGGGTTGGCCTTTTCAAACTCTGCCAAAAGCTCCTGGAGCTGTATTTTGGTAGGTTTGGGGCCATTGTTATTTTCTTTATTTTACAGAGTGACCTTAGCTCCCTCATCTTAAGATGGAGGTTAAGGTGAGGTGTCGAGTTTCCACCACAGTCACATCTGTGCTAGACATTTTGCTTCTAAAAGTTGGAATACTTTTTAAGAATCTACAACTGGTTCTAGAATCTAATTCAAACTTTTACAAACTTTTAAACTCTAAAAGAAATTGCTAAACAGGATCTAACACAAGGCCCTAGCAGGTCTTTTAAGAATTTAGAAAACTTTTCAAATTGCAAAAATCAATTTCTAATGACAATTTTGGAATTTGGTGTGGTGTGATCAGGTATTGGCTGAGTAGTCCAGCAAATGCAAAGTCTTGTACCCCACCGCTGATCCACCAATGTAGGAAGTTGGCTCTGTATGTGCTATTTCAAAGTAAGGAATAGCATGCACAGAGTCCAAGGGTTCCCCTTAGAGGTGAAATAGTGGTAAAAATAGATAATACTAATGCTCTATTTTGTGTAGTGTGGTCGAGCAGTAGGCTTATCCAAGGAGTAGTGTTAAGCATTTGTTGTACATACACATAGACAATAAATGAGGTACACACACTCAGAGACAAATCCAGCCAATAGGTTTTTATATAGAAAAATATCTTTTCTTAGTTTTATTTTAAGAACCACAGGTTCAAATTCTACATGTAATATCTCATTCGAAAGGTATTGCAGGTAAGTACTTTAGGAACTTCAAATCATCAAAATTGCATGTATACTTTTCAAGTTATTCACAAATAGCTGTTTTTAAAAGTGGACACAGTGCAATTTTCACAGTTCCTAGGGGAGGTAAGTATTTGTTAGGTTAACCAGGTAAGTAAGACACTTACAGGGCTTAGTTCTTGGTCCAAGGTAGCCCACCGTTGGGGGTTCAGAGCAACCCCAAAGTCACCACGACCAGCAGCTCAGGGCCGGTCAGGTGCAGAGTTCAAAGTGGTGCCCAAAACACATAGGCTAGAATGGAGAGAAGGGGGGTGTCCGGTTCCGGTCTGCTTGCAGGTAAGTACCCGCGTCTTCGGAGGGCAGACCAGGGGGGTTTTGTAGGGCACCGGGGGGGACACAAGCCCACACAGAAATTTCACCCTCAGCAGCGCGGGGGCGGCCGGGTGCAGTGTAGAAACAAGCGTCGGGTTTGTAATGGAAGCCAATGGGAGATCTAGGGATCTCTTCAGCGCTGCAGGCAGGCAAGGGGGGGGTTCCTCGGGGAACCTCCACTTGGGCAAGGGAGAGGGACTCCTGGGGGTCACTCCTCCAGTGAAAGTCCGGTCCCTTCAGGTCCTGGGGGCTGCGGGTGCAGGGTCTCTCCCAGGTGTCGGGGACTTAGGATTCAAAGAGTCGCGGTCAGGGGAAGCCCTCGGGATTCCCTCTGCAGGCGGCGCTGTGGGGGCTCAGGGGGGACAGGTTTTGTACTCACAGTCTTAGAGTAGTCCTGGGGTCCCTCCTGAGGTGTTGGATCGCCACCAGCCGAGTCGGGGTCGCCGGGTGCAGTGTTGCAAGTCTCACGCTTCTTGCGGGGAGCTTGCAGGGTTCTTTAAAAGCTGCTGGAAACAATGTTGCAGCTTTTCTTGGAGCAGGTCCGCTGTCCTCGGGAGTTTCTTGTCTTTTCGAAGCAGGGGCAGTCCTCAGAGGATGTCGAGGTCGCTGGTCCCTTTGGAAGGCGTCGCTGGAGCAGGATCTTGGAAGGCAGGAGACAGGCCGGTGGAGTTTCTGGAGCCAAGGCAGTTGTCGTCTTCTGGTCCTTCCTCTGCAGGGGTTTTCAGCTAGGCAGTCCTTCTTCTTGTAGTTGCAGGAATCTAATTTTCTAGGGTTCAGGGTAGCCCTTAAATACTAAATTTAAGGGCGTGTTAGGTCTGGGGGGTTAGTAGCCAATGGCTACTAAGCCCTGAGGGTGGGTACACCCTCCTTGTGCCTCCTCCCAAGGGGAGGGGGTCACAATCCTAACCCTATTGGGGGAATCCTCCATCTGCAAGATGGAGGATTTCTAAAAGTTAGAGTCACTTCAGCTCAGGACACCTTAGGGGCTGTCCTGACTGGCCAGTGACTCCTCCTTGTTGCTTTCTTTGTTCCCTCCAGCCTTGCCGCCAAAAGTGGGGGCCGTGGCCGGAGGGGGCGGGCAACTCCACTAAGCTGGAGTGCCCTGCTGGGCTGTGACAAAGGGGTGAGCCTTTGAGGCTCACCGCCAGGTGTCACAGCTCCTGCCTGGGGGAGGTGTTAGCATCTCCACCCAGTGCAGGCTTTGTTACTGGCCTCAGAGTGACAAAGGCACTCTCCCCATGGGGCCAGCAACATGTCTCTGGTGTGGCAGGCTGCTGGAACTAGTCAGCCTACACAGACAGTCCGGTTAAGTTTCAGGGGGCACCTCTAAGGTGCCCTCTGGGGTGTATTTTGCAATAAAATGTACACTGGCATCAGTGTGCATTTATTGTGCTGAGAAGTTGATACCAAACTTCCCAGTTTTCAGTGTAGCCATTATGGTGCTGTGGAGTTCGTGTTTGACCGACTCCCAGACCATATACTCTTATGGCTACCCTGCACTTACAATGTCTAAGGTTTTGTTTAGACACTGTAGGGGTACCATGCTCATGCACTGGTACCCTCACCTATGGTATAGTGCACCCTGCCTTAGGGCTGTAAGGCCTGCTAGAGGGGTGTCTTACCTATACTGCATAGGCAGTGAGAGGCTGGCATGCACCCTGAGGGGAGTGCCATGTCCGACTTACTCGTTTTGTCCTCACTAGCACACACAAGCTGGCAAGCAGTGTGTCTGTGCTGAGTGAGAGGTCTCCAGGGTGGCATAAGACATGCTGCAGCCCTTAGAGACCTTCCTTGGCATCAGGGCCCTTGGTACTAGAAGTACCAGTTACAAGGGACTTATCTGGATGCCAGGGTCTGCCAATTTGTGGATACAAAAGTACAGGTTAGGGAAAGAACACTGGTGCTGGTGCTGGGGGCCTGGTTAGCAGGCCTCAGCACACTTTCAATTGTAAACATAGCATCAGCAAAGGCAAAAAGTCAGGGGGCAACCATGCCAAGGAGGCATTTCCTTACACAACCCCCCCCCAAACGAAAGAGGATGAGACTAACCTTCCCAAGAGAGTCTTCATTTTCTAAGTGGAAAGAACCTGGAAAGGCCATCTGCAATTGGCATGGGCAGTCCCAGGTCTGTGTTCCACTATAAAGTCCATTCCCTGTAGGGAGATGGACCACCTCAACAGTTTAGGATTTTTCACCTTTCATTTGCATTCAGCCATTTGAGAGGTCTGTGGTCAGTGTTTGAACTAGGAAGTGAGTCCCAAAGAGGAATGGTCTCAGCTTCTTCAGGGACCAAACCACAGCAAAGGCCTCCCTCTCAATGGCACTCCAACGCGGCTCCCTGGGGAGTAACCTCCTGCTAATGAAAGCAACAGGCTGGTCAAGGCCATCATCATTTGTTTGGGACCAAAACTGCCCCTATCCCATGTTCAGAGGCATCAGTCTGCACAATGAACTGCTTAGAATAATCTGGAACTTTTAGAACTGGTGCTGAGCACATTGCTTGTGTTCAGGGTGTCAAAGGCCTGTTGGCATTCCACAGTCCAGTTCACTTTCTTGGGCATTTTCTTGGAGGTGAGTTCAGTGAGGGCTGTCACAATGGATCCATATCCCCTTCACAAACCTCCTGTAATACCCAGTCAAGCCAAGGAATGCCCTGACTTGAGTCTGGGTTTTTGGAGCTACCCAGTCCCAGAATAGTCTGGATCTTGGGTTGGTGGAGTGGCTGAACATGGCCTCCACCTACAAGGTGGCCCAAGTAAACCACAGTTCCCTGCCCTATCTGGCATTTGGATGCCTTGATAGAGAGGCCTGCAGATTGCAGAGCCTTCAAAACCTTCTTCAGGTGGACCAGGTGATCCTGCCAGGTGGAGCTAAAGACAGCAATATCATCAAGATAAGCTGTGCTAAAGGACTCCAAGCCAGCAAGGACTTGATTCACCAACCTTTGGAAGGTGGCAGGGGCATTCTTTAAACCAAAGGGCATAACAGTAAACTGATAATGCCCATCAGGTGTGGAGAATGCTGTTTTCTCTTTTGCTCCAGGTGCCATTTATATTTGCCAGTACCCTGCTGTCAAGTCAAAAGGTACTTAAGAATTTGGCAGCACCTAATTTATCTATGAGCTCATCAGCTCTTGGAAATGGATGAGGCATCTGTCTTGGTGACAGAATTGAGCCCTCTGTAGTCCACACAAAACCTCATCTCTTTCTTTTCCATCTTTGGTGTGAGGTTTGGGGACTAAGACCACTGGGCTAGCCCAGGGGCTGTCAGAGCGCTCAATGACTCCCAATTCCAGCATCTTGTGGACTTCCACCTTGATGCTTTCCTTAACATGGTCAGACTGTCTAAAGATTTTGTTTTTGACAGGCATGCTGTCTCCTGTGTCCACATCATGGGTACACAGGTGTGTCTGACCAGGGGTTTAAGGAGAAGAGTTCTGGAAACTGTTGTAGGACTCTCCTACAATCAGCTTGCTGTTGGCCAGAGAGGGTGTCTGAGTAGATCACTCCATCTACTGTGCCATCTTTTGGGTCTGATGACAGAAGATCAGGGAGAGGTTCACTCTCTGCCTCCTGATCCTCATCTGTTACCATCAACAGATTCACATCAGCCCTGTCATGGAAGAGTTTAAGGCGGTTTACATGGATCACCCTCTTGGGGCTCCTGCTTGTGCCCAGGTCCACCAGGTAGGTGACCCTGACTCTTCCTTTCTAGCACTGGGTAAGGGCCACTCCATTTGTCCTGGAGTGCCCTGGGAGCCACAGGCTCCAGAACCCAGACTTTCTGCCCTGGTTGGAACTCAACCAGTTGCAGCCTTTTGGTCATACCAAAACTTCTGGAGCTGTTGGCTGGCCTCAAGGTTTTTGGTTGCCTTTTCCATGTACTCTGCCATTCTAGAGCGAAGGCCAAGTACATAGTCCACTATGTCTTGTTTAGGCTCATGAAGAGGTCTCTCCCAGCCTTCTTTAACAAGAGCAAGTGGTCCTCTTACAGGATGACCAAACAGAAGTTCAAAGGGTGAGAATCCTACTCCCTTCTGTGGCACCTCTCTGTAAGCGAAAAGCAGACATGGCAAGAGGACATCCCATCTCCTTTTGAGTTTTTCTGGGAGCCCCATGATCATGCCTTTTAATGTCTTGTTGAATCTCTCAACCAAGCCATTAGTTTGTGGATGGTATGGTGTAGTGAATTTATAAGTCACTCCACACTCATTCCACATGTGTTTTAGGTATGCTGACATGAAGTTGGTACCTCTGTCAGACACCACCTCCTTAGGGAAACCCACTCGGGTAAAGATACCAATGAGGGCCTTGGCTACTGCAGGGGCAGTAGTCGACCTAAGGGGAATAGCTTCAGGATACCTGGTAGCATGATCCACTACTACCAGGATATACATATTTCCTGAGGCTGTGGGAGGTTCTAGTGGACCAAACTATGTCCACACCCACTCTTTCAAAGGGAACCCCCACCACTGGAAGTGGAATGAGGGGGGCCTTTGGATGCCCACCTGTCTTACCACTGGCTTGACAGGTGGGGCAGGAGAGGCAAAACTCCTTAACCATGTTGGACATATTGGGCCAGTAGAAGTGGTTGACTAGCCTCTCCCACGTCTTGGTTTGTCCCCAAATGTCCAGCAAGGGGAATGTCATGGGCCAATGTTAGGATGAACTCTCTGAACAGCTGAGGCACTACCACTCTCCTAGTGGCACCAGGTTTGGGGTCTCTGGCCTCAGTGTACAGGAGTCCCATCTTCCCAATAGACCCTATGTGTTTCCATTTTTCTTGCCCTTGGACTCTTCTGCAGCTTGTGCTGCCTAAGGCCTTCAAGAGAGGGACAGGTTTCTTGTCCCTTACACAGCTCCTCCCTTGAGGGTCCCCCCTGGGCCTAAGAGCTCAACCTGATAAGGTTCAAGCTCCAAAGGCTCAGTTCCCTCAGAGGGCAGAACTTCTTCCTGAGAAGAGAGGTTTCCCTTTCTTTGGCTGTGTTGCAGTTGGTTTCCCAACTGACTTTCCTGTTCTCTTGGTAGGCTGGGCCATTCTTCCAGACTCCAGCTCTACTTGTTCACCCTGTGCCTTGCATTGTGCTCTTGTTTTCACACACACCAGTTCAGGGATACCCAGCATTGCTGCATGGGTTTTTAGTTCTACCTCAGCCCATGCTGAGGACTCCAGGTCATTTCCAAGCAGACAGTCCACTGGGATATTTGAGGAGACCACCACCTGTTTCAGGCCATTGACCCCTCCCCATTCTAAAGTAACCATTGCCATGGGATGTACTTTTCTCTGATTGTCAGCGTTGGTGACTGTGTAAGTTTTTCCAGTCAGGTATTGGCCAGGGGAAAACCAGTTTCTCTGTCACCATGGTGACACTGGCACCTGTATCCCTCAGGCCCTCTATTCTAGTCCCATTAATTAAGAGTTGCTGTCTGTATTTTTGCATGTTAGGCGGCCAGACAGCTAGTGTGGCTAAAAATCTGGGCACACTGTTGATCCCACTTGGAGACTAGCCATACCAGTGTTACCTGGATGGGAGTTTGGAGTGGAACCTTTCTTGGGACAGGCCTTGTCTCCAGTTTGGTGTCCATGCTGTTTACAGCTATGACACCAGGCCTTTTTGGGATCAAAGTTTTTACCCTTGTACCCATTGTTTTGTGAAGAGGCTCTGGGCCCACCCTCCTGTGCAGGTTTTTGGGGGCCTGTAGAAGACTCTTTACTATTTTTAGTTTTGGTTGTCTCATCACCCTTCCCCTGGGGAGTCTTTGTGACCCCTTTCTTTTGGTCACCCCCTGTTGAAGTCTTGGACACCCTTGTCTTGACCCAATGGTCCGCCTTCTTTCCCAATTCTTGGGGAGAAATTGGTCCTAGGTCTACCAGATGCTGATGCAGTTTATCATTGAAACAATTACTTAACAGGTGTTCTTTCACAAATAAATTGTACAGCCCATCATAATTACTTACACCACTGCCTTGAATCCAACCATCTAGTGTTTTTACTGAGTAGTCTACAAAGTCAACCCAGGTCTGGCTCGAGGATTTTTGAGCCCCCCTGAATCTAATCCTATACTCCTCAGTGGAGAATCCAAAGCCCTCAATCAGGGTACCCTTCATGAGGTCATAAGATTCTGCATCTTGTCCAGAGAGTGTGAGGAGTCTATCCCTACACTTTCCTGTGAACATTTCCCAAAGGAGAGCACCCCAGTGAGATCTGTTCACTTTTCTGGTTACACAAGCCCTCTCAAAAGCTGTGAACCATTTGGTGATGTCATCACCATCTTCATATTTAGTTACAATCCCTTTGGGGATTTTCAACATGTCAGGAGAATCTCTGACCCTATTTATGTTGCTGCCACCATTGATGGGTCCTAGGCCCATCTCTTGTCTTTCCCTCTCTATGGCTAGGATCTGTCTTTCCAAAGCCAATCTTTTGGCCATCCTGGCTAACTGGATGTCCTCTTCACTGGGGTTATCCTCAGTGATTTCAGAGGTGTTGGTCTCTCCTGTGAGGGAACCAGCATCTCTGACTATTATTTTTGGAGTCAGGGTTTGAGGGACCCTGTTCTCCCTAGATAGGACTGGTAGGGGGGAATTTTCCTCCAAGTCACTATCCTCTTCCTCTGAGTTGCCACCCTCAGAGGGGTTGGCCTTTTCAAACTCTGCCAAAAGCTCCTGGAGCTGTATTTTGGTAGGTTTGGGGCCCATTGTTATTTTCTTTATTTTACAGAGTGACCTTAGCTCCCTCATCTTAAGATGGAGGTAAGGTGTGGTGTCGAGTTCCACCACAGTCACATCTGTGCTAGACATTTTGCTTCTAAAAGTTGGAATACTTTTTAAGAATCTACAACTGGTTCTAGAATCTAATTCAAACTTTTACAAACTTTTAAACTCTAAAAGAAATGCTAAACAGGATCTAACACAAGGCCCTAGCAGGTCTTTTAAGAATTTAGAAAACTTTTCAAATTGCAAAAATCAATTTCTAATGACAATTTTGGAATTTGTCGTGTGATCAGGTATTGGCTGAGTAGTCCAGCAAATGCAAAGTCTTGTACCCCACCGCTGATCCACCAATGTAGGAAGTTGGCTCTGTATGTGCTATTTCAAAGTAAGGAATAGCATGCACAGAGTCCAAGGGTTCCCCTTAGAGGTAAAATAGTGGTAAAAATAGATAATACTAATGCTCTATTTTGTGGTAGTGTGGTCGAGCAGTAGGCTTATCCAAGGAGTAGTGTTAAGCATTTGTTGTACATACACATAGACAATAAATGAGGTACACACACTCAGAGACAAATCCAGCCAATAGGTTTTTATATAGAAAAATATCTTTTCTTAGTTTATTTTAAGAACCACAGGTTCAAATTCTACATGTAATATCTCATTCGAAAGGTATTGCAGGTAAGTACTTTAGGAACTTCAAATCATCAAAATTGCATGTATACTTTTCAAGTTATTCACAAATAGCTGTTTTAAAAGTGGACACAGTGCAATTTTCACAGTTCCTAGGGGAGGTAAGTATTTGTTAGGTTAACCAGGTAAGTAAGACACTTACAGGGCTTAGTTCTTGGTCCAAGGTAGCCCACCGTTGGGGGTTCAGAGCAACCCCAAAGTCACCACACCAGCAGCTCAGGGCCGGTCAGGTGCAGAGTTCAAAGTGGTGCCCAAAACACATAGGCTAGAATGGAGAGAAGGGGGTGTCCCGGTTCCGGTCTGCTTGCAGGTAAGTACCCGCGTCTTCGGAGGGCAGACCAGGGGGGTTTTGTAGGGCACCGGGGGGGACACAAGCCCACACAGAAATTTCACCCTCAGCAGCGCGGGGGCGGCCGGGTGCAGTGTAGAAACAAGCGTTGGGTTTGTAATGGAAGCCAATGGGAGATCTAGGGATCTCTTCAGCGCTGCAGGCAGGCAAGGGGGGGGTTCCTCGGGGAAACCTCCACTTGGGCAAGGGAGAGGGACTCCTGGGGGTCACTCCTCCAGTGAAAGTCCGGTCCTTCAGGTCCTGGGGGCTGCGGGTGCAGGGTCTCTCCCAGGTGTCGGGACTTAGGATTCAAAGAGTCGCGGTCAGGGGAAGCCTCGGGATTCCCTCTGCAGGCGGCGCTGTGGGGGCTCAGGGGGGACAGGTTTTTGTACTCACAGTCTTAGAGTAGTCCTGGGGTCCCTCCTGAGGTGTTGGATCGCCACCAGCCGAGTCGGGGTCGCCGGGTGCAGTGTTGCAAGTCTCACGCTTCTTGCGGGGAGCTTGCAGGGTTCTTTAAAAGCTGCTGGAAACAAAGTTGCAGCTTTTCTTGGAGCAGGTCCGCTGTCCTCGGGAGTTTCTTGTCTTTTCGAAGCAGGGGCAGTCCTCAGAGGATGTCGAGGTCGCTGGTCCCTTTGGAAGGCGTCGCTGGAGCAGGATCTTTGGAAGGCAGGCGACAGGCCCGTGAGTTTCTGGAGCCAAGGCAGTTGTCGTCTTCTGGTCTTCCTCTGCAGGGGTTTTCAGCTAGGCAGTCCTTCTTCTTGTAGTTGCAGGAATCTAATTTTCTAGGGTTCAGGGTAGCCCTTAAATACTAAATTTAAGGGCGTGTTTAGGTCTGGGGGGTTAGTAGCCAATGGCTACTAGCCCTGAGGGTGGGTACACCCTCCTTGTGCCTCCTCCCAAGGGGAGGGGGTCACAATCCTAACCCTATTGGGGGAATCCTCCATCTGCAAGATGGAGGATTTCTAAAAGTTAGAGTCACTTCAGCTCAGGACACCTTAGGGGCTGTCCTGACTGGCCAGTGACTCCTCCTTGTTGCTTTCTTTGTTCCCTCCAGCCTTGCCGCCAAAAGTGGGGGCCGTGGCCGGAGGGGGCGGGCAACTCCACTAAGCTGGAGTGCCCTGCTGGGCTGTGACAAAGGGGTGAGCCTTTGAGGCTCACCGCCAGGTGTCACAGCTCCTGCCTGGGGGAGGTGTTAGCATCTCCACCCAGTGCAGGCTTTGTTACTGGCCTCAGAGTGACAAAGGCACTCTCCCCATGGGGCCAGCAACATGTCTCTGGTGTGGCAGGCTGCTGGAACTAGTCAGCCTACACAGACAGTCGGTTAAGTTTCAGGGGGCACCTCTAAGGTGCCCTCTGGGGTGTATTTTGCAATAAAATGTACACTGGCATCAGTGTGCATTTATTGTGCTGAGAAGGTTGATACCAAACTTCCCAGTTTTCAGTGTAGCCATTATGGTGCTGTGGAGTTCGTGTTTGACCGACTCCCAGACCATATACTCTTATGGCTACCCTGCACTTACAATGTCTAAGGTTTTGTTTAGACACTGTAGGGGTACCATGCTCATGCACTGGTACCCTCACCTATGGTATAGTGCACCCTGCCTTAGGGCTGTAAGGCCTGCTAGAGGGGTGTCTTACCTATACTGCATAGGCAGTGAGAGGCTGGCATGGCACCCTGAGGGGAGTGCCATGTCGACTTACTCGTTTTGTCCTCACTAGCACACACAAGCTGGCAAGCAGTGTGTCTGTGCTGAGTGAGAGGTCTCCAGGGTGGCATAAGACATGCTGCAGCCCTTAGAGACCTTCCTTGGCATCAGGGCCCTTGGTACTAGAAGTACCAGTTACAAGGGACTTATCTGGATGCCAGGGTCTGCCAATTGTGGACACAAAAGTACAGGTTAGGGAAAGAACACTGGTGCTGGTGCTGGGGCCTGGTTAGCAGGCCTCAGCACACTTTCAATTGTAAACATAGCATCAGCAAAGGCAAAAAGTCAGGGGGCAACCATGCCAAGGAGGCATTTCCTTACACAACCCCCCCCCAAACGAAAGAGGATGAGACTAACCTTTCCCAAGAGAGTCTTCATTTTCTAAGTGGAAGAACCTGGAAAGGCCATCTGCATTGGCATGGGCAGTCCCAGGTCTGTGTTCCACTATAAAGTCCATTCCCTGTAGGGAGATGGACCACCTCAACAGTTTAGGATTTTCACCTTTCATTTGCATCAGCCATTTGAGAGGTCTGTGGTCAGTTTGAACTAGGAAGTGAGTCCCAAAGAGGTATGGTCTCAGCTTCTTCAGGGACCAAACCACAGCAAAGGCCTCCCTCTCAATGGCACTCCAACGCGGCTCCCTGGGGAGTAACCTCCTGCTAATGAAAGCAACAGGCTGGTCAAGGCCATCATCATTTGTTTGGGACAAAACTGCCCCTATCCCATGTTCAGAGGCATCAGTCTGCACAATGAACTGCTTAGAATAATCTGGAGCTTTTAGAACTGGTGCTGAGCACATTGCTTGTTTCAGGGTGTCAAAGGCCTGTTGGCATTCCACAGTCCAGTTCACTTTCTTGGGCATTTTCTTGGAGGTGAGTTCAGTGAGGGCTGTCACAATGGATCCATATCCCTTCACAAACCTCCTGTAATACCCAGTCAAGCCAAGGAATGCCCTGACTTGAGTCTGGGTTTTTGGAGCTACCCAGTCCAGAATAGTCTGGATCTTGGGTTGGAGTGGCTGAACATGGCCTCCACCTACAAGGTGGCCCAAGTAAACCACAGTTCCCTGCCCTATCTGGCATTTGGATGCCTTGATAGAGAGGCCTGCAGATTGCAGAGCCTTCAAAACCTTCTTCAGGTGGACCAGGTGATCCTGCCAGGTGGAGCTAAAGACAGCAATATCATCAAGATAAGCTGTGCTAAAGGACTCCAAGCCAGCAAGGACTTGATTCACCAACCTTTGGAAGGTGGCAGGGGCATTCTTTAAACCAAAGGGCATAACAGTAAACTGATAATGCCCATCAGGTGTGGAGAATGCTGTTTTCTCTTTTGCTCCAGGTGCCATTTTTATTTGCCAGTACCCTGCTGTCAAGTCAAAGGTACTTAAGAATTTGGCAGCACCTAATTTATCTATGAGCTCATCAGCTCTTGGAATTGGATGAGCATCTGTCTTGGTGACAGAATTGAGCCCTCTGTAGTCCACACAAAACCTCATCTCTTTCTTTCCATCTTTGGTGTGAGGTTTGGGGACTAAGACCACTGGGCTAGCCCAGGGGCTGTCAGAGCGCTCAATGACTCCCAATTCCAGCATCTTGTGGACTTCCACCTTGATGCTTTCCTTAACATGGTCAGACTGTCTAAAGATTTTGTTTTTGACAGGCATGCTGTCTCCTGTGTCCACATCATGGGTACACAGGTGTGTCTGACCAGGGGTTAAGGAGAAGAGTTCTGGAAACTGTTGTAGGACTCTCCTACAATCAGCTTGCTGTTGGCCAGAGAGGGTGTCTGAGTAGATCACTCCATCTACTGTGCCATCTTTTGGGTCTGATGACAGAAGATCAGGGAGAGGTTCACTCTCTGCCTCCTGATCCTCATCTGTTACCATCAACAGATTCACATCAGCCCTGTCATGGAAGAGTTTAAGGCGGTTTACATGGATCACCCTCTTGGGGCTCCTGCTTGTGCCCAGGTCCACCAGGTAGGTGACCTGACTCTTCCTTTCTAGCACTGGGTAAGGGCCACTCCATTTGTCCTGGAGTGCCCTGGGAGCCACAGGCTCCAGAACCCAGACTTTCTGCCCTGGTTGGAACTCAACCAGTGCAGCCTTTTGGTCATACCAAAACTTCTGGAGCTGTTGGCTGGCCTCAAGGTTTTTGGTTGCCTTTTCCATGTACTCTGCCATTCTAGAGCGAAGGCCAAGTACATAGTCCACTATGTCTTGTTTAGGCTCATGAAGAGGTCTCTCCCAGCCTTCTTTAACAAGAGCAAGTGGTCCTCTTACAGGATGACCAAACAGAAGTTCAAAGGGTGAGAATCCTACTCCCTTCTGTGGCACCTCTCTGTAAGCGAAAAGCAGACATGGCAAGAGGACATCCCATCTCCTTTTGAGTTTTTCTGGGAGCCCCATGATCATGCCTTTTAATGTCTTGTTGAATCTCTCAACCAAGCCATTAGTTTGTGGATGGTATGGTGTAGTGAATTTATAAGTCACTCCACACTCATTCCACATGTGTTTTAGGTATGCTGACATGAAGTTGGTACCTCTGTCAGACACCACCTCCTTAGGGAAACCCACTCGGGTAAAGATACCAATGAGGGCCTTGGCTACTGCAGGGGCAGTAGTCGACCTAAGGGGAATAGCTTCAGGATACCTGGTAGCATGATCCACTACTACCAGGATATACATATTTCCTGAGGCTGTGGGAGGTTCTAGTGGACCAACTATGTCCACACCCACTCTTTCAAAGGGAACCCCCACCACTGGAAGTGGAATGAGGGGGGCCTTTGGATGCCCACCTGTCTTACCACTGGCTTGACAGGTGGGGCAGGAGAGGCAAAACTCCTTAACCATGTTGGACATATTGGGCCAGTAGAAGTGGTTGACTAGCCTCTCCCACGTCTTGGTTTGTCCCAAATGTCCAGCAAGGGGAATGTCATGGGCCAATGTTAGGATGAACTCTCTGAACAGCTGAGGCACTACCACTCTCCTAGTGGCACCAGGTTTGGGGTCTCTGGCCTCAGTGTACAGGAGTCCATCTTCCCAATAGACCCTATGTGTTCCATTTTTCTTGCCCTTGGACTCTTCTGCAGCTTGCTGCCTAAGGCCTTCAAGAGAGGGACAGGTTTCTTGTCCCTTACACAGCTCCTCCCTTGAGGGTCCCCCTGGGCCTAAGAGCTCAACCTGATAAGGTTCAAGCTCCAAAGGCTCAGTTCCCTCAGAGGGCAGAACTTCTTCCTGAGAAGAGAGGTTCCCTTTCTTTGGCTGTGTTGCAGTTGGTTTCCCAACTGACTTTCCTGTTCTCTTGGTAGGCTGGGCCATTCTTCCAGACTCCAGCTCTACTTGTTCACCCTGTGCCTTGCATTGTGCTCTTGTTTTCACACACACCAGTTCAGGGATACCCAGCATTGCTGCATGGGTTTTTAGTTCTACCTCAGCCCATGCTGAGGACTCCAGGTCATTTCCAAGCAGACAGTCCACTGGGATATTTGAGGAGACCACCACCTGTTTCAGGCCATTGACCCCTCCCCATTCTAAAGTAACCATTGCCATGGGATGTACTTTTCTCTGATTGTCAGCGTTGGTGACTGTGTAAGTTTTTCCAGTCAGGTATTGGCCAGGGGAAACCAGTTTCTCTGTCACCATGGTGACACTGGCACCTGTATCCCTCAGGCCCTCTATTCTAGTCCCATTAATTAAGAGTTGCTGTCTGTATTTTTGCATGTTAGGCGGCCAGACAGCTAGTGTGGCTAAATCCACCCCACCCTCAGAAACTAGAGTAGCTTCAGTGTGGACCCTGATTTGCTCTGGGCACACTGTTGATCCCACTTGGAGACTAGCCATACCAGTGTTACCTGGATGGGAGTTTGGAGTGGAACCTTTCTTGGGACAGGCCTTGTCTCCAGTTTGGTGTCCATGCTGTTTACAGCTATGACACCAGGCCTTTTTGGGATCAAAGTTTTTACCCTTGTACCCATTGTTTTGTGAAGAGGCTCTGGGCCCACCCTCCTGTGCAGGTTTTTGGGGGCCTGTAGAAGACTCTTTACTATTTTTAGTTTTGGTTGTCTCATCACCCTTCCCCTGGGGAGTCTTTGTGACCCCTTTCTTTTGGTCACCCCCTGTTGAAGTCTTGGACACCCTTGTCTTGACCCAATGGTCCGCCTTCTTTCCCAATTCTTGGGGAGAAATTGGTCCTAGGTCTACCAGATGCTGATGCAGTTTATCATTGAAACAATTACTTAACAGGTGTTCTTTCACAAATAAATTGTACAGCCCATCATAATTACTTACACCACTGCCTTGAATCCAACCATCTAGTGTTTTCACTGAGTAGTCTACAAAGTCAACCCAGGTCTGGCTCGAGGATTTTTGAGCCCCCCTGAATCTAATCCTATACTCCTCAGTGGAGAATCCAAAGCCCTCAATCAGGGTACCCTTCATGAGGTCATAAGATTCTGCATCTTGTCCAGAGAGTGTGAGGAGTCTATCCCTACACTTTCCTGTGAACATTTCCCAAAGGAGAGCACCCCAGTGAGATCTGTTCACTTTTCTGGTTACACAAGCCCTCTCAAAAGCTGTGAACCATTTGGTGATGTCATCACCATCTTCATATTTAGTTACAATCCCTTTGGGGATTTTCAACATGTCAGGAGAATCTCTGACCCTATTTATGTTGCTGCCACCATTGATGGGTCCTAGGCCCATCTCTTGTCTTTCCCTCTCTATGGCTAGGATCTGTCTTTCCAAAGCCAATCTTTTGGCCATCCTGGCTAACTGGATGTCCTCTTCACTGGGGTTATCCTCAGTGATTTCAGAGGTGTTGGTCTCTCCTGTGAGGGAACCAGCATCTCTGACTATTATTTTTGGAGTCAGGGTTTGAGGGACCCTGTTCTCCCTAGATAGGACTGGTAGGGGGGAATTTTCCTCCAAGTCACTATCCTCTTCCTCTGAGTTGCCACCCTCAGAGGGGTTGGCCTTTTCAAACTCTGCCAAAAGCTCCTGGAGCTGTATTTTGGTAGGTTTGGGGCCCATTGTTATTTTCTTTATTTTACAGAGTGACCTTAGCTCCCTCATCTTAAGATGGAGGTAAGGTGTGGTGTCGAGTTCCACCACAGTCACATCTGTGCTAGACATTTTGCTTCTAAAAGTTGGAATACTTTTTAAGAATCTACAACTGGTTCTAGAATCTAATTCAAACTTTTACAAACTTTTAAACTCTAAAAGAAATGCTAAACAGGATCTAACACAAGGCCCTAGCAGGTCTTTTAAGAATTTAGAAAACTTTTCAAATTGCAAAAATCAATTTCTAATGACAATTTTGGAATTTGTAGTGTGATCAGGTATTGGCTGAGTAGTCCAGCAAATGCAAAGTCTTGTACCCCACCGCTGATCCACCAATGTAGGAAGTTGGCTCTGTATGTGCTATTTCAAAGTAATGAATAGCATGCACAGAGTCCAAGGGTTCCCCTTAGAGGTAAAATAGTGGTAAAAATAGATAATACTAATGCTCTATTTTGTGGTAGTGTGGTCGAGCAGTAGGCTTATCCAAGGAGTAGTGTTAAGCATTTGTTGTACATACACATAGACAATAAATGAGGTACACACACTCAGAGACAAATCCAGCCAATAGGTTTTTATATAGAAAAATATCTTTTCTTAGTTTATTTTAAGAACCACAGGTTCAAATTCTACATGTAATATCTCATTCGAAAGGTATTGCAGGTAAGTACTTTAGGAACTTCAAATCATCAAAATTGCATGTATACTTTTCAAGTTATTCACAAATAGCTGTTTTAAAAGTGGACACAGTGCAATTTTCACAGTTCCTAGGGGAGGTAAGTATTTGTTAGGTTAACCAGGTAAGTAAGACACTTACAGGGCTTAGTTCTTGGTCCAAGGTAGCCCACCGTTGGGGGTTCAGAGCAACCCCAAAGTCACCACACCAGCAGCTCAGGGCCGGTCAGGTGCAGAGTTCAAAGTGGTGCCCAAAACACATAGGCTAGAATGGAGAGAAGGGGGTGTCCCGGTTCCGGTCTGCTTGCAGGTAAGTACCCGCGTCTTCGGAGGGCAGACCAGGGGGGTTTTGTAGGGCACCGGGGGGGACACAAGCCCACACAGAAATTTCACCCTCAGCAGCGCGGGGGCGGCCGGGTGCAGTGTAGAAACAAGCGTCGGGTTTGTAATGGAAGCCAATGGGAGATCTAGGGATCTCTTCAGCGCTGCAGGCAGGCAAGGGGGGGGTTCCTCGGGGAAACCTCCACTTGGGCAAGGGAGAGGGACTCCTGGGGGTCACTCCTCCAGTGAAAGTCCGGTCCTTCAGGTCCTGGGGGCTGCGGGTGCAGGGTCTCTCCCAGGTGTCGGGACTTAGGATTCAAAGAGTCGCGGTCAGGGGAAGCCTCGGGATTCCCTCTGCAGGCGGCGCTGTGGGGGCTCAGGGGGGACAGGTTTTTGTACTCACAGTCTTAGAGTAGTCCTGGGGTCCCTCCTGAGGTGTTGGATCACCACCAGCCGAGTCGGGGTCGCCGGGTGCAGTGTTGCAAGTCTCACGCTTCTTGCGGGGAGCTTGCAGGGTTCTTTAAAAGCTGCTGGAAACAAAGTTGCAGCTTTTCTTGGAGCAGGTCCGCTGTCCTCGGGAGTTTCTTGTCTTTTCGAAGCAGGGGCAGTCCTCAGAGGATGTCGAGGTCGCTGGTCCCTTTGGAAGGCGTCGCTGGAGCAGGATCTTTGGAAGGCAGGAGACAGGCCGGTGAGTTTCTGGAGCCAAGGCAGTTGTCGTCTTCTGGTCTTCCTCTGCAGGGGTTTTCAGCTAGGCAGTCCTTCTTCTTGTAGTTGCAGGAATCTAATTTTCTAGGGTTCAGGGTAGCCCTTAAATACTAAATTTAAGGGCGTGTTTAGGTCTGGGGGGTTAGTAGCCAATGGCTACTAGCCCTGAGGGTGGGTACACCCTCCTTGTGCCTCCTCCCAAGGGGAGGGGGTCACAATCCTAACCCTATTGGGGGAATCCTCCATCTGCAAGATGGAGGATTTCTAAAAGTTAGAGTCACTTCAGCTCAGGACACCTTAGGGGCTGTCCTGACTGGCCAGTGACTCCTCCTTGTTGCTTTCTTTGTTCCCTCCAGCCTTGCCGCCAAAAGTGGGGGCCGTGGCCGGAGGGGGCGGGCAACTCCACTAAGCTGGAGTGCCCTGCTGGGCTGTGACAAAGGGGTGAGCCTTTGAGGCTCACCGCCAGGTGTCACAGCTCCTGCCTGGGGGAGGTGTTAGCATCTCCACCCAGTGCAGGCTTTGTTACTGGCCTCAGAGTGACAAAGGCACTCTCCCCATGGGGCCAGCAACATGTCTCTGGTGTGGCAGGCTGCTGGAACTAGTCAGCCTACACAGACAGTCGGTTAAGTTTCAGGGGGCACCTCTAAGGTGCCCTCTGGGGTGTATTTTGCAATAAAATGTACACTGGCATCAGTGTGCATTTATTGTGCTGAGAAGGTTGATACCAAACTTCCCAGTTTTCAGTGTAGCCATTATGGTGCTGTGGAGTTCGTGTTTGACCGACTCCCAGACCATATACTCTTATGGCTACCCTGCACTTACAATGTCTAAGGTTTTGTTTAGACACTGTAGGGGTACCATGCTCATGCACTGGTACCCTCACCTATGGTATAGTGCACCCTGCCTTAGGGCTGTAAGGCCTGCTAGAGGGGTGTCTTACCTATACTGCATAGGCAGTGAGAGGCTGGCATGGCACCCTGAGGGGAGTGCCATGTCGACTTACTCGTTTTGTCCTCACTAGCACACACAAGCTGGCAAGCAGTGTGTCTGTGCTGAGTGAGAGGTCTCCAGGGTGGCATAAGACATGCTGCAGCCCTTAGAGACCTTCCTTGGCATCAGGGCCCTTGGTACTAGAAGTACCAGTTACAAGGGACTTATCTGGATGCCAGGGTCTGCCAATTGTGGATACAAAAGTACAGGTTAGGGAAAGAACACTGGTGCTGGTGCTGGGGCCTGGTTAGCAGGCCTCAGCACACTTTCAATTGTAAACATAGCATCAGCAAAGGCAAAAAGTCAGGGGGCAACCATGCCAAGGAGGCATTTCCTTACACAATTCGTAAGTGATTTTTGCACCCATGGGGTTTTAAGGTCAAAGTTGATGGTGGTAGATTTTTGGGTAAAGGGGCAAACACTGCAGTTGCCGCATGGGTGATGACCTGCAGGGGGGGCCATTTGCCAAAGCGTAGTCTGAGCGGGACGTCGTTTCTCCTTTGGTCTAGTGTGGACCACCATGTCGCGTATATTATTTGCTCTCTTATACGCGTGTAATGGCGGTTCAAAGGGCAAGCCACCTGAAGTCAGGATTTTCCAATTATCTCTTATGATCTTTTGGATTTCATTGGATAAGGGATTGAATGTGGTCACACAAACGATCTTGTCCAAATTTGGTTTCGGTGCACGGGGCTGTAGCAGCTGGTCCCTATTATTGTTGCGTGCTCTTTTTAGTGCCCTGCTGACCAAATGTGGGGGATAATCCTTGGTGTGTATCTTAGCAGTTAGTTTGTCTGCATGTTTGCGGTAATCGATCACGGAAGAGCAGTTTCGTCTTAACCGTAGGAACTGCCCGACCGGGAGGTTATCTCTTAGAGCTCGAGGGTGGAAGCTCTGATATTGTAACAAATTGTTGCAGTCCGTTGGTGTATAATACACTTCTGTGGCTAACCCACCTTCATGTTCATAGATGAGTAGGTCGAGGAAAGGTAACTTGTTGTCACCTATGTTCATTGTGAAGGTTAGAAAAGGGTTGGCTCCGTTAAGCCATACAGCGAACGCCTGGGCCTCTTCCTTACTCCCAGTCCATATTAGAAGTACATCGTCGATGTATCGCTTCCAGAGTTTAATCTGGTCACGGTAGGGGTTATCCTCATTCAGGACTGTTTGTCTTTCGAAGTGGTCAACGTATAGACATGCTAGACTTGGGGCAAAAGTGCTACCCATCGATGTACCCTGTGTCTGCAAAAAGAAGCTGTCTTCAAATTTAAAGTAGTTTCTGGTGAGAGCGAGGTGTGCTAAGTCTAGTATAAAACCAGGGGGGGTTTGGGATTCATCCATATGTGTTTCCAGCAGGTTACTTATTACTTCCAGGGTGGCCTCTTGCGGGATGTTTGTGTATAGTGATTCCACGTCGAGGGTAATCAGGAGCTCCTTGGTTTTGTCAAAGGCTATAGATTCCAATAAAAGGAGAACATGGGTGGTGTCTTTAAGATAGGTCGGGATTCTTTTAACTAGCGGTTGTAGGAAGAAATCCACGAATTTTGACAAGGGCTCTAGTGCTGAGCCTAAACCGGAAACTATGGGTCTTCCGGGGGAGGAATCTTTTCTTTATGTACTTTTGGTAAAATATAAAAGTACAGGATTCTTGGGTTGGTCTGTATCAGGAAAGACGCCTCATGATCTGTGATCCAGTTGTTTTCTTTCCCTTTTGATACTAGGAAAGCGATTTCTTCTTGGACATCAGTTGTAGGATCACGTGCCAAACGTTTATAGTGTCTGGTATTCCCTAGTAGTCGCTCACACTCGTCTCTAGACATTTTTAGTGGGAGAATCACTGTAGCCCCGCCCTTATCTGCTGGTTTGATAATGATATTGGGGTCGGCTGTAAGGCCCTTCAGTGACTCTATTTCGATTCTGCTCATATTGTGGAATATTTTGTTGGGTGCTTCAGTGAGCTCATTGATCTTAAGGGATACTGATTTCTCAAAAGCCAGTACCTCAGGGGGCATTTGCCCTGCTGGGGGACAGAAGGTGGACTTAGGACGTAGTCCTGTGTTCTGTGTGGGAGTATCGTATTCCTTCCCGAGGAAAAAGGTTTTTAAGCGGATCTTACGGAACAAGCCCGCTAGTTCAGTTCTGGTTCTGAATAAGTCAACCTTTGTGGATGGACGCAGACAGGCTTGCCTTTGGTGTGCGAGCAGTGTATCCACTGCACGTGTCAGCTGTAATCGCCATTTGTATGTCAAAGGAAGGGGAAGAGCTCTTGAGGGTGGTGGGCAGAGTGAGCGGAGTGTGGGTAAGGCAGGAATGAAGGTGGCAAGCAGAGCGGAAAAAAAACTAAAAAGAGGCAGAGAGACAAGGCAGCGAAGGCGGGAGCAGAAAGAGAAAAAAAGCAGCAAAAGTGAACAAACTGAGAACCGAGGAAGTTGTTGTTTTCATAGAGAAATATGGAGAAGAAGATATAGACATGGTCAGCATTAGTGGAAATTATTCTAGAACAGTAACACATGGATCTCCGTCTCAAAAAAATAGTCCTGAAGAACTGAATATCAGCTTGACATCAGCTTCCAGTCATGCTCCATTAAAGATATTTGGCCTCCAAAAAGGTTTATAACTCCAAAGGTAAAATGTATGACCATGAGGAGCCACTAACTTTTCCCTGGCTGCAGAGGGTGCCAGCCCCATACCAATGATTAAAATTTTACTTTTGACGTTACATTGTGTTTTATGGAATATTTTTCTTTTTGCTCTCTCTTTTTAATCTAGGAGAGCGTGAAAGAGTTATTGATTTTTTTTTTTTTCCTCTTTCCAAGTTGTCAAGTTTGTGTAAGCAAATTGTACTGAACCGTTTATTTGCGGTTTGAGTGCGCTCTATCTAGCGCGAGCAGGATTCCAAGGAGAGCTGCGTGTATTGAGCTGCATATAGCGCGTGGAAAACGGCGTTTCAACTGAATTTGACTATTTCATTCTGACGCCCTTTTTTTTTTTTTTACAGCACACCACTGAAAATAGAATATTTATCTTTTGCTGAATATTCTCTAGTAAAAGACAACTCACCTGACAATTCTTCAGATTCTACCAGAGGAGAACTAAGTTCATTAAGTAGCAAGGGCTATTTGCTTTAGAAAATTAACTGATTGTTACCAGTTATAAAACAAAATTGACTTTCCTACAAGTTTTACATGTTTTATATGGTACTGTTATAATATCTATTTTATTATAGTTTTATTGTACTTTTGTTTTTCCGTTTGGGGTTTTAGTGTTGGCAATATGCAAAGTGTTACACCGCCACCTTTCTTTTTGACAACACCTGGTGAACCTTTGATAAAATGGTCCAAATGGAAGAAGACTTTTTTGCACTATGCCAGGGTTTGTGGTTCTAATTTAACAAATGAGCGTAAAACTGCACTACTCATGCACTGTCTGGGGTGTGAGGGTCTAGAAATATTTGAGAGTCTTCCGGATCCGGGTGAGCAAGCTACAGATCTCAATGAATTTGAACTCTGTCTTAAAAAACTTGATTTACATTATCTACCCAAAGTAAGCACTATATTGGAACGCTATCATTTTGGGATGAGGGAACAGAGGCAGGGAGAGACTATTGAAGAATATATCACGGCACTTAGGAAACTTGCGTCAACCTGTAAATTTGGCAGTACAGTTGAAGAAAGAATAAGAGATCAGTTTATGTTGAGATGTGCGAGTGATAAAATTAGGCAGGAATTATGGAGTAAAGATGACCCCACGTTGTATGAAGTAATCATTTTGGCCAAAGGGGTTGAACATACACTGGCTTGTGTTAAGGAGTTGGAAAAACAAAGGAAAGTGGAAGTAAACAAGATTGTGATGAAAGGAGAATCTTCTAAGTGTGATATATCTCAGCGTGAGAATGGGAATATTGATCAAATTGGAGAAAATAGGTATAAGAATGCCAGATGTTTTCGTTGTGGGAATTTGGGACATTTGGCTACTTACAAAAAATGTCCTGCTGTGAGCTCCACCTGTAGATCCTGCAATAAAAAGGAACATTTTGCTAAGTGTTGTAAATCAGCAAAAAAACAAATACCTGTGAAAACAGTTGAGGACTGCATTTTGTCTGTTTCACCGGCTACTGAGAAAAAAAAGCATCCTAAGGATTTTGTAACTATTTTAGGAAAATCAACTGAGATGTTATTTGACTCAGGGGCATGGTTAACCTTGATTTCTAATGAGTTCTTTGATCAAAATCAGATCTCCAATCTTTATGTCATGCTCACACACACCCCTCTTGTGGTCATTATACAATTTGTGTGAGCGTGACATAAAGATTGGAGATCTGATTTTTAGTCAAACCTTAAGGTAAAGTAAAATCACTACCTTAAGATTTCCACAGGGCAGAATTCTGAACATACAACCCCTGCAAAAATGACACAAGTCAGGGGAAAAAAAATGACACAATTCAGCACGAAGTAGCCTGACAAATAGTGTTAAGATGCTCCAGATGATCGCATCCTCGTCGCCAGTGTTGAAAAGATGATAATGGATCCAAAAGGTATGAAGTCTGGTCCTTTATTGGAGCATCCTATCCACAGCCAACTACACTCTTCTCCACTCAGCTCTGCTCTCCTCTAACCTTCTTAACATTCCATATTCTACATGATGTCATACTATGACATCAGCCTGAGAGCAGAGCAAAGATAACAATCTACATTGATTTTACAATTGATTATATACCACACTAATGTTCGTCTTTTTGTGTCAATTTACCTATTAAATCTCACAAATTTAACGAACTTGGTATGGATGTTTCCAAAACTTCAATTCCTAACTCTGTAGTTGTTATTGTAGTAAGTTGTGTGACATTCATTTATTTTTAGGAACAACTTACTATGTGTGCCAACCTGCTGAATTTGAGCCACAAATAAGTCGATAATCTTTAGGCCATTCCACTGTTTGCACAGTCTAAGCCCTTGACAGCTCACATCAAGACCATTTAAACTAACAATCTGATTCTCAACCTTTGTGTTCAATGCACTCTGTACTACTACCATTGGATTGCCATTGCTTCCAACTATGCCAGGTATTTACTAATTATTTATTGTTTGCATGTCCTTATGTTGCTTGAATATCTTCTCTGTCAGGTCTTGCTGTGCACCATTTTTTGCCAATGCTTCCAACCGTATCAGCTATTCATTAATTATTTATTGTTTGCATTATCTTATGTTGTTTGAAGATCTCCTCTGAATCAAGTCTTGCAGTGTACCATTTAACGCTGTGACTATTTCCTCTGGGAGATACACACCAACAATTCCAATTAATTGAATTCTGGTTCTGGTAGGACCCATTACCAGCGTAGTTAGGAGTGTTTTTTTCCTTGGTTATTTGTAATTTCTTTATCCAGGGGGGTCATTTTTTCGAAATGAATCCTCTGGAAGCACAGATTTATTTACACTCAGAACACCCACCTCCTTTGTGAGCCATGCTGTGGGAGAACTAGGGTGGGGTCATGTTACTCAGAAGTTTCATGACCCCATCGCAATGGAAAATGTGCATGTTTTTCAACGGCCTGCAAGGTTGGAAAGCGCAGAATGATGTGTCGTCTGTGAGAGACAGTGTGAAGTCTCACCTCTGGGGAACATTGCATGTGATGGGTGTTTTCATGGCAACAGACAGAACACTCAGGTGCCCAAGGGATAGAAAGCGTCAGCCCTAGACTGCATCTAAGCCATCAAAGGGCATTCTCCTTGGGGTTATTTTTGTAGTTTTAGGGCAGGGTCTTCGTACAAGACTCTGGAGTGATTCAGGTAGAAGGTACATTCTTTACTTCATGTTAGACACCTAGGTTACAGCCACATCTTGATAGGTCCTTTTAGGGCTCCACTCTTGGTCAAAAATCATTTCTGCCTTGTGGCTCCAGAATGTGCCAGAAACATTGGCATTCTGCATGGCAGTAAGAAGGGTGGGTAGGACATGTCACTACTTAAGATTTACCATTCTAGTGGGTGAGAGTGCAGATGTGTGATAGCATTCCATGTCTGGAGGGTGAGCCCTGTCTGTGACGTAATACACAGCTGGGTGCCTTGCCACTAATCCACAATCATGCATCCATTATTTACCGGTAATGGCATTACTCTTAGTCCTACTCCCTCGCCTTCCTTTAGAGACCAATGACGCTCCTTGCCTCCCCTAGACCTCTCCCTTCCCCTTTAAAAAGTCCCCCGCCCCAAACTCCTCCTGTACAGAAACAAGCCAAAAACAGCAACTCAGGCCTCCCGAACTGGGTGGGTGGGAGGGAACGGAAAGGAAGGGGAGGGAGTAGGACTAGGAGTAATGCCGTTACCGATAAGTAATGGACGCATTACCTCCTGTCCCTCCCTCGCCTTCCTTTAAAGACCAATAAGATGTAGCAAGAGAAAAACAGGAGACGGACACTGCGTATATAAAACAAATGTAAGCACAACAAATCAGGACACCAGAAAGGAGCACCCGTGTGACATCATAGAGGACAATACATGGTGACCCGATGCCAACTCCCAACACCCCAATTCCGCAATTCGGTAATGAAGACCAAAGGTGGAGGGAGAGGCCCAAGTAGCTGCCCTACAAATTTTCACCACAGATGCACCCTGCAACTCAGCCGCCATAGCAGCCTTCCCCCGAGTAGTACAGCCCTGAATGCCTGGAGGAGGCACAGCCCCCTTCAAAGAATTTGTCAGAAAAACCATAGAGCGGACCCAGAGACTCAAAGAAGCAGTAGATGGTTTCTTTTCCTTCCAAGCCAGCTCAAAATTAACAAATAATGAATCACCCTTCCGGAAAGGAGCAAACACCTTTAGGAACTCCAACAAGGCCTGACGCACATCCAAGAAATGCAACCAGACCTCCGCATCCGAGGAAGGGTCAGGACAAAAAGCAGGGAGAATAACCTCCTGACGAGCATGGAAAGCCAAATTCACCTTCGGAACAAAAGAGAGAACAGGCACAAGAATAACCTGATCCGGAAAAACCTTGCAAAAAGTAAAATTGCAGGCCAACGCCCCCAACTCCCCCAAACGCCAGGCCGAAGTGATGGCAACCAGAAACAAAGTCTTCAGCGTCAGATGATGCAAATCACAGGTCTCCAGAGGCTCAAAAGGAGCGCATGACAAGACCTCCAACACCAACGAAAGAGTCCAGGCAGGAAAGGAATGCACCGGACGAGGAAACAAGTTCAGAAGGCCCTGAAACAATTTACGCATCCAAGGTCCCTCATCGGACTGACTGTGCCAAGGACCCCTAAAAGCCTGAATAGCCACCCATTGCACCCGCAGAGTAGCAACAGACAAACCCAAGTGAGCCCCATCCTGCAAAAACTGCATCACCACAAACAGAGGGGCCACCGTAGGATCCACCAGGTGACGCAAACAACAAGCCGAAAATACCTTACACTGACGACCATAGGAAAGCAACATGGAATGACGTCTGGAGGCTAGCAAAGTCGCAGTCAAAGGATCAGGAACCCCCAACCCTGTCAACCCCCACCGTTCAACTTCCAAGCCATCAAGTGCAACCTCCGCAATGACCCCTAGGCGAGGGAAGGAAACGTTAGAGGAGAGGTATCGAGAGAAAGAGTCCACTCCTGACCGGAGGCCAGCAACCAAATCAATGGAAACCAATTCACCTGTGGCCAATGAGGAGTGATCAAAAGAACCCTCGCCCCCAGCAGGCAGACCCTCACCAGAAAGGCACGGAGCAACTGAAAAGTGGCAAATGCATAAAGAAGACCCCGTGGCCAAAGACATGACATCCCGTCCACCACCCAAGCCTGAGGGCACCGAAACCGGGAGCAGAAGCTCATCAACTTTGCATTCTCTAAGGAGGCAAACAAATCCAGCACAGGACGACCCCACATCTTTACCAGACGATGGAACAGAGACAACCGGAGGGAAAAACCTGGGAGGAAAGAATGACCCTGCGCAACTGATCTGGCCGAACATTGACCACCCCTTGAATGTACGTGGCCTGAATAGACAGAACCCAGCTCTGAGCCCAAACGAAAATGTCCCTTGCAATCCGAAACAGAGACCGAAACAGGGTCCCCTCTGCCTGGTGATGTAAGACTTGGTGACCAAGTTGTCCGCCCTGATAAGCCCAGCCTTTCCCCGCAGGAGCACCTGGAAATGCACCAGAGCAAGAAGAACCGCCTTCAATTCCCTCCAATTCGAGGACCTGACTCCTGGAGAGACCAAAACCCATGTACCTGCTCCAACCCTATCCACACGCCCCATCCGGAGAGAGTGGCATCAGTGGTCACCACTACAGGCACCGAAGGGGCCAAAGGCACCACCAACCGAAGATGAGCTGGCACCAGCCACCAACCCAACTTCCTGCAAATGAACCCAGACACAGGAAACCTCGCCTGAAGATCACACGGATATGGAGACCAACGGGAGAGAAACAAGTTGACAGGGCAGAGAAGATGAAACCTCACCCAAGGCACCAGAAAAATCACTGAAGCCAAGTGACCCTGGAGGCGCAACCACTGAAGAGCACTGGGAGCCCCCTGTGACAAAACAGCAATCACTTGTGCACGGAGGCCCTGCAGCCATTTCTCCAACACAGTCACCAACCCCTGCAAAGTCAGAAACCGGGCCCGATGAACACCAGGTCCTGGGAAGGAACCAAATCTGACTTCCCCCAATTTACCAAAACCCCTGACCTTGTAGGACCAGCAAAACCCTTGACACATAAATCCCCAACTGTTCCCTGCTGGGAGCCTGAATCAAAACATCGTCCACAGACAGATGTACAAACACCCCCTCGGAATGGAGAAGAGCCACCAGGGGAGATAGCACCTTGATGAAAATTCTGGGCGAGGACTTGAGGCCAAATGGAGGAACACAGAACTGAAAATGTTCCTGGCCTATTGCAAAGCGGAGGAACCTCTGAGAGGACAGGGTGACATGGACATGCAGGTAAGCACCCCGCAGATCCAGAGACCCCAGGAAATCCCCTGGGCTGATCAGAGGAAAAATCGCCTGAATTGACAACATCTGGAAGTGCACAGTCTTGATCCAGGAAATTACCCATTGATTCAGGACCAGACGAAACCCCCCTGATACCTTCTCAACAAGGAACAAGAGGGAATAAGCACCCTGGCCCCGTTCCCCTACAGGAACCTGGGAGATGGCCCCTTTCAACAGTAAATCTCGGACACCCCCCAGCAAAGCCACCCTCCGGGTACCGGATGCAGGCAAGGGTGTTGGACGAACCCCCGTATCTGGAGGAACCAGATCAAAGTCAATGTCCAGCACCCATCGATCGGTGACATCCCCCTGCCAAATGGAGAGAAAGTGTCTCAGTCGACCCCCAACGGGCCAACCTCCAGTCACACAGTGATTGTCAAGAACCCTTCTTGAGTCCAACCCGAACAGAAGAGCCAGACTTCTTAGAAGAAAACCGGGGCTGAAAACGAAGTTTCCTGGAAGAAAAAGACTTGGCATCAAATTTGGGAGAAGGCCGAGAATGCTTTCTCCTACCTTTACCTGACGAGGAACCACCCTTATAATGTAAGGCGTGCTTCCTCTCCTTAAAAGCCTTGGAAATCATGGAAGGTAATTGATCTCCAAACAGTATCTGACCTTCAAAGGGAAGCCGCAGGACAGCAGCTTTCTCCCCGGATCTGCTTTCTACAGATGCAACCAGACAGTCCTCCGGGACCCAATCAAGTGCGGACCACATCAGAAGACATGTCAGCCAGTAACCTGGCCTGCTGCTCCATAACCACCAGCAGCTCCGAACATTCAGAGCCCTCCTGCACAGCCACTGCAAGGCTGTCAAAGTCCTGAACCAAAGATTGTGCATAATATGCAGAGAAAGTCCCAGCTCTGAGAGCCAAATTGTCAGCAGCAAAGGCCCTCTTCAGACCCGAATCCACTTTCCTGTCAGTGGCATCAGCAGGAACACAGTCTTCTGGATTGACCGCAGTTTTGCCAATCAAAGTAGCCAAAATGGAATCCAGCCTAACGGAAAGAGGCAACACCTCCTCCCTCTCCAGCAAGTACAACTTCTGAAGAAACCGAGGAACCTGGGCCTTGTCCACCTCCTTCCACTCACGGAAAACCAAATCCTTAACCGGACCTTGGAAAGGCATGGCAAACCAAGAAGGAGTAACATACTGCGGAAACAAGTGGGAGTCAGCCCCAGGAGGGCGAAAAACAGAAAAACCCAAACTGTCACGAACATGAGCCAGAACATCCCACATCTCCTCCCTGGAGACATACTTCCCACCAGAAGACGTAGAAGAAGAGTCATCATCCAAGGAACAGGACCCCTCCACCGCCACCGAGGGCCGAGAGGTAGAAGGACATCCAGGATGGGGTGCCCCAGCCTGAGGAGCCTTGGACACAGCCACCTCAATCACGTCCTGAACCTCCTCCCTAGACATGAAAGGGGCAGGAATCCCCAGCCCAACCTGGCACCCACCAGGCACCTGAAGGGGAACCATAACAGCCTCCGAGGAGGAAGAAGAAACAATCTGGCGTCTTTTACCGCGTCCCTGCACCGACATGACCAAATACCCAATGCCACGCCAAACAGCAGGCAGCTAAATAGGGGAGAGGACCCCCCCACCCGATCAGCAAATAAAAACGCGGCACAGTCCCAACACCAATCAAAGGAAATGAAGAAAAAACGCAGGCCGAAACACCCCACCCTACTGGGATAGTGAAGAAGAATCAACCAACAAACTCGCCCACATGAGGCGAAGATCCGGAAGCACAGCCCCAGCCACCAGAGATCCGACCGATTCCGTCAGCTGACCCGGAAGCAGCCTCTGGTAAGGCAGTCCAGCACACCTCCAGGAAGAAGCACCAGCCAGGACCCCACCGCGAGAAGCTCCGCACCCTCCGAGAGTCAACACGATGCCCCTCTAGGCTCCGCTTTGGAGAAGAAAGAGAAGGTAAGTCTAGTGGGCTAGACAAAAAAAAAGCAGGAGGAGTTGGGGTGGGAGGACTTTTTAAAGGGGAAGGGAGAGGTCTATGGGAGGCAAAGAGCCTCTTTGGTCTTTAAAGGAAGGCGAGGGAGGGACGGGAGGTAATTAATCTTAATACTCACCTGGTTCCCAGTGTCTCTTCACGGGAAGCAGCATTTCCTATCATCCCACATGGGTCTGTCATCCTTAGGGTAAGGTAAGGGAGATCTCGCATGAAAGGGGGAAGTGTGGGACAACAATTTAGGTTCAGGGTGGATGAGTGGTGCTAGGGCTGGATGTGCATGCGTGAGACAACAATCCCGAGATGAGTGAGACCTCTCTATGGCGCTCGGTTACCAGGTGGCTGCCGCATTGTTGACTAAAACATTTCTACACTTAGCATCTCCCTTTGTCTAGCGAGTCATTTCCAAGGAGCCCCCTCTGTATCAGAAAAGAAATGTGTTTATTAAAGACCAGACTATGGCACTCGGTCAGGCATTTATGAATCAGAGGCCCATATTTATACTCTGTTTGCGCCAGATATGTGTCATTGTTTTTTCCGGAAATCCATCGCAAACCTAACTCCATATTTATATAGACCCATCTAGCGCGAAAAATATGGAGTTAACGTCATTTTAAGGATGTGTGAAACTACCTTGCGTCAATGAGATGCAAGGTAGGCGTTCCCGTCCAAAAAATTACTCAAACACCATAGCCCATACTCATCCAACAGGGCAAAAATGAAGCACGGGTGGGAGGCGGACCTGAAAAATGATGCTAAACTCAATTTGCGTAAAAATTTAACGCCTGGGTCAGGGCAGGCATTAAAATGAGACAAACACACCACTACTTAAGGGAAACACACACAAGCAACATCACAGACCAACAGGACAACATGGAGGTGCTACTGATGCAGCTTGCAAGACAACACTGAGCACAAGACCAACAGCAGCAGCCACCACCACCGCAACGTGGCCCGCAAAGGCAACGCAGAAGGCAGGAGAGGGTCTTCAGGAACAGGACAGCCCTCCAAGGCCTCAGGGAACAGGATATCATCCAGAGGTATTGACTGAACTGGGAAGTCATGCAGCAGCTGCTGCGCCATATTGAGCCACAACTAACAGCTAACCTGCAGACACCACCAACATACCACCGGTGACCAAGCTGCTAGCTGTCCTGCATATGTTAGCAAGTGGCTCCTTCCAGACAATGGGTGCCCTGGTCGCAGGGGAATCACAGCCCTCATTCTCGGCCTTCCTGCCTAAGGTGTTAGAAGCCATAATCTCTCACACACCCCACCACATCAGCTTCCCCAACACCCAGCAGAAGCAGCAGGAGATAAAATAGTGCTTCTACCAAATCCATGGCTTTCCCGCATGTGCTCGGTGCAATTGACTGCACCCATATCCGGATCGTCCGACTTGCAGCAACAGAGCCCCTATTCCGGAACAGAAAGCACACGCATTCCATCAATGTGCAGGCCATAGTTGACCACCAGGGATTGTTCACTAACATCTTGGCCAAGTATCCTGGGAGTGTCCATGATTCATTCATATTCCGCCACAGCAGGATCAATCAGCACTTCCAGGACAGACAATTTGGCAATGGCCTTCATGTCAGTAAGTCAATAAACCTAGCAATATACACACAGCACATACAAAACATACACCACTACATTGACACGTGGGCAGGATGATAACTGAGGTGTGACACTGGTAGTTATGTTGTACATCCTGACACAACACACCTCTGGACAAATGACAACTGCCACAAACATTAACTGCCACTCTAGAGCAACAAGGGACCAATGTCAAAGCCCCCAGTGACAATGACATGGCCTGCCCTGGAAGTACAACTTGGAAGATGAACCATTTACTATTACATAAGGCCACATAGTCAATCCAACACCCTCCCAAGCAGTATGTAGCATGAAAGGGGTGTGCAATGCGTATTGCAGCAGGTCTCACACCATGGGACACACAGCATGATGATGCTGACTCGCATGTGGGTGACACAGAAATACTGAGGCAGTCCCAACATCATACATCACTCCTGGGGTGCCGTTGCCAGGTAGCAATAAGGAAGTGGACAGTACTATGAACACATCTTGATGGCACGAATACAAACTGCACACTGCTGCACACACTGAAAGAGGCAATTGTCCATCAAAACAGCATATGTACAGGGAGATGGCCCTTTCTGCACATATACATCCACTTCCACAAGGCAGTTAGCTAGGTTCCCTGGAGCAAGTTCGGTAGTGTAGGTGCACGGTTGCATATGAGCTACTGGCAGAAGGAACAACAAAGGTTTTCCTAGAACCAAGTCACACATGGGACAATTGTGCATTGTCAATACAGAACACCTCAGTGCTGCCAGCTTATGGAGATGAGTTGTGCATTGTCACTGTTGCATTTCATCTGCAATGACATATGTCTAAATGGATGGGAGGTCCAGGCCATGTATTGTAACCATGTTGCCACCACATGGGAATCTATTGTGTGTGTGGAAGTATCATGTCCCCTCCAGTGAAAGCACACTAAAGGATGTTGGACACTACACAACGCATGGTACATACATACTGACCAACAGTTTGGAAAAAAAATCATAGATCTCAGGTCAATGAGCCAAACACAAGTTGTCAAGTCAAAAAGCCCACAGCAGAACAAACCTCACAGAAGCCCAGGATCTCACACAATACTACAAACACATTTGAGTCACAGATGACATAACATATCAACTGCCATGCTGCATGACATTCCTGTTGCAAGCACTAACAAAATACTCACTCCTATTATCTTTTGCAGCTGATTAAGGTTACGGGATCCAGCCATGTATCATGACCCCATTCCCCAACCCAAGCACAGCAGCAGAGCCTGCCTAAAATGAGGCACATCGGAGGACACACACCGTTGTGGAAAGGACCTTTGGTATCCTGAAGTCCAGATTCAAGTGCCTGGATATCACAGGAGGCAGCCTCCTATATGCTGCGCACATTGTGTGTAAAATTATAATTACCTGTGCTATCCTGCACAACATTTGTGTGAGGAGGAACATCCCTCTATATGAGCCAGAGCAAGAACTGCCTGAGAAGGAGGAGGAGGATGGTGGCAGGGAAATTGAGGGGGCACAGCAGTACACAGCTACAGGAATGCGCCGCAGACAACAAATTGTGCAAAACATTTTCACTCAATAGTCACTCTGAACACTTTGTTAAGATATGTAAATAAACACCTTACTTGATCACACAATCCTACTCTGGTTTCTTCATTCTCCATCACATGTTCTTTAGGAATGTGAGTATTACCTCAGGGAGCATGTTACAAAGACAAATCTGAATACTTCTGATTCAATATCACATGTAATGTGTATGATTGTACAGCAAACATCACACACATATAAAAAATACTCATCTCTTAAATTTCACATATGAAGGACAAAATCAATGGACCACAGCATATGACTCACATCCACATTGCCAACATGGTCTACTGTAGCACATGACACAGAACTATGACATCTCCAATCAAAAGATAAATAAGCGCCCCATACATGAGGCAGTGGATGTGAAATAACAGTTGAAACAGGAATGTATGAACAGACCCCTGACATTAGTAAGTGTGACATTTGCAATCTCTGCAAGGAGCTTGTGGACAAGGGGGGCATCTTTTGTGAAAATGGATATCATGAGTGTCCCAGGTATGACAAGCAATGTTCACAACACATGCCCTGCGCAGTCCATCCTTGGAAATAAGTCCTGCCACTGCTATGTATTGCATCTCTGCCCTCCCATCTCTAGGGGGCACTGTAAATGGACTATCTGTACCCTGGAATTATCATTAAAACTCACCCAGAGTCCCTTTCTGAAGCCTGTTTGCTTCCCTTTTCAATATGGCATGCTACAGAAGAATTAGCTTGCATGGACTTCAGGTCCCATAATGCACTGCTTGGCAGTCGGTAAGACCTGTAATCTTCTGTCCATTGCTTCCTATGGGAAAAGTCCAGTGTTCCCTTTTAACTGGATTCTCTTCTCCAGGACTTGTGAGAAACTGAAGCTGCACACACCTGTGACCTCTCTTGTGCAGCCCAGCCATGTGACTCTGCCCTGGTCTTGCTGCTGCCTGGAACTGCTTATAAGCTGCCATTCCCTGAAGCTCCTCGTCGTGCATTGGAGTACGATTCCTTTGTGTTCCAGACCCCTTGCTGGATTGTCTTACAGTCCTGATTCAGACTGAACCTGCTCTCTGTGTACCCAGTTCTGTTCCTGCTTGTTCCAGTCAGATTCTGCTCCCTGTTTCTCAGCCTTGTTCATGTTTGTTTCTGCCAGAGCCTGCTTTCTGTTTCCCAGACCTGTTCCAGGCTTTGTGTCAGCCTGAGCCTGTTCCCTGTTCCTGGCTTTGCCTCCTAGATGGTTCCTTTGCTTTCTGTTTCCTTTTGGGTTATCATGTCTGGTAAGTGTCTTATCAGTCCTCACCTGTGTAGAAGTGTTTTCCTTTGTACTTGGGTTGGCACCAAACCACAATACCTGAGTCACTTGTATTGCAGTGCACCAGGGAAGTGCCTTTGAAATTGTCACCAAAATACAAATCATACCACTGTGTACCATCTGAAATGGATTAGCCACAAATGTTTGTAGTAGGGTTTAGCACCACATGATTGTTAGGCCCAGTGCATGTGTGCAGATGTGTGGCTATCACTCACTGGAGTGTCAGTGTCAATGTGAGTTTGCAGTGGTATGTCTGTTGTACTGTCTACATGCAGGATAACCAGCTCACTCATGTAAAATGTTACACACTGTGATATGTTGTCCACACATTTGTACAGTGATCTGACAATGAGCATACATTTCGTTTCCATGTCTTACAAGTGGACCTGCCCGCTATACCATCGGGGAAATGGCTCGATTTCAGGACCCAGATGTATCCAGTAAGTGTCATAATGTCTGTCCCGTGTAGTGATTGCAGCTATTGTGTGAGTGACCCTTGTGTGTTGCACTCATTGCAAAATATGATGAGCTGGCACGTGATCTGATATCTTACTCGGCTGGATGTTGACATAGTGTTACACATTCACAGGCAGAGAGTCATATCTTGGGAGGTTTCTGCTGCTGCGCAATAGGCAGCAGCGTGTGAACAAGGTGATTACTAGCCACATGTAGGCCCACATGTGACTTGGAAATGCTCCAGTGTCAGTATATTGTCACAGGGTCATACCCTCATTCGACAGTGATGCATCAGTTTTGCACACAAAATTGTGCATCCCTGTATTGTGATGTACATGTAGGACTGTATGGGTAACTGACTCCCAGTATCTAGCCCCATAAGTTGTACTCAATTTACGTGACACTTATGTGGTATGTAAAAGGCGTGCTTGCAGGTCAAGAACATGTGCTGGCATCAATGTGGGTGTTTTGGGAATTGTGTTGGCAGATCAGGTGTTGATGGTTGTCCACAACTGGGCACATGAATGTAGATGTGAATGACCTATGGATACCTTAATTCTAGGTGGCAGCCCTACTCACATGTGTTCCACTCACTAAATCCATGTACAAGTGGACATACCTTCTGGTTGTCCTCGACAGTTGTGATGATGTATTGGATGCCCATCTCCCCTGAGGCACAGGGATCGTGGAACAAGATATATGTAGGTAGATGTGATGGTCACAGTGTAGATGACAGTTATCTCATTCAGGCATGCATGTGTCCCAAACAACACTAACCCCTTATGATTAGCAACTGCATACCATCCTACCAATTACATCTACAAGTCACTGGTCTTGTGTGCTTTGAAGTTGAGTCAGATAATAAAGATTAGTCAGCCTGGCTCATGTGAAGTAGTTGCTGCCTTTGCATTGTGACACATTGCACTACATCAATGCACAGATCACTTTATTTGGTCCAACTATTGTTGTGCTTTGCTGTGGTGTAAAAGACATGATGGATAGGCATTGTTGCCATTACATTCATCAGGGGTATTGTATTATCTGGACTGTGATTTGGACTGCATGTGCAAATCGAGGCAGAGTGTTAGATTTTCATCTGTACATGCATCACACAATGATGACACTAATGGTTGCCTGTCTCATTTTTTACAGCTGCCAACATGGATGTGTGGAATCAGGGCTTTCCAGAAGCGGGAGATACCAACACATCTTGGATGTTGAGTCTGGGTACCGAAAGATGGCACAATGCTATCAAAGAGAGTGAGCCACAGGGGAGTGGCGGGCTTTCAGCCAAGGGGGACCGGCATTGGCCACAAAGGTTGTAGCCACCACCACAACTACACACAGTACAACAGCCGCCACCGTCACATCTGCCCCACGTGCTGCACCGTCAACCTTTGCACCACAGACCACAACACCTGCTGCACCATCAACCTCCGCACCACAGACCACCACACCTGCAGCAATGGACATGTCCCCAATAGAGGAGCTCCAGAGGGACATGAAGAAGGTGCTAAAAAAGCTGGACAGCATTCAGAAGGATGTGGACAAAAGCACAAGGAGATGGAAGGCAATCAAAAAGACATTGAGGAGGGCCAACCTGTGAACTCTTGCCTCCCCTCACCTCTGGTTCAGTCTCCTCCCTCCTCATTCCTCATCCTGTTTTGTAGTGGGTTTAAGGGGTTTAGTGATAGGTTAGAGTACGGTAGTTGTTTAGCTAGGATAAGTAGGTTTGGGGGTGGTTTTTCATATTATTACATGTTAGTTTGTGGGTGGGTAGGGGTTAATGTTGGGGCTTTTGTGTATTTAAAAAAATATATATATTATTATCATTATTATTTTTAATTATTATAAATTTGTTTAGTATTAGGTAGTATATGTTTAGGTTAGTATATGTTGTCCTGCATGTGTCTCGTCACATAAGTGGGGTGGTGGGCAATTGTATAGAGTGTGTTGTTGAATGTGGTAAGTAAGCTTAGCATAGGTTAGTTAGGGCCAGTTGTGGGTAATGTATAGTTAGTATAGATTAGGTTAGTATAGGTGTGTTACATAGTTTTAAGTTCTGTTCCGTGCATAGTTAATAGAAATTTAGGTACTCCCTTACTGCATGTGTCATATGCTTTGGGCTCAGGGTCTTTGCATGAGTGTACAGTACCCAATTGGCCTGTGAATTCCATCCTTCATCCACATCCCTCTCTTGACATGTTATTTTCCACTTCCAACTGAGCTGTCACATTGGCAGCTACAACACATCTAAATCTCAATGCATCTGCCATCCATTGTACCCACCACTCAACGTGACTATGGTTCACATATAATAGACAGGTAGGTGTGCTTTTTAAGCTGTGATTTTTTTTATCCTGTGTGGTGATGCTGGGCACGTCAACACTGCTAAACTGAGTAGTGCCAATTTCAGATGAGTTCTAGTATACAAATTTCACACCAATGTGTTTTACTTGTACTCCCAGCTGACGTTATTGGCTGAATACTCATACACAGCCATTCCTGCTGTATGTTGTGAGTGAGGCATGTATGTTTTAAAGCAAATGTCACATACACAGAGACTTGCTTGTGGGGGATGTGGCCAGCATTGACATTCGTCTTGTAGATACCTTGTACTTATATATCTGCCCACATTATTTCAGCACTCAGTAACCATAGACATGTTACACGCATCACAAATCTCCAGCAAAGTAGATGTGTCACATTACACAGAGACAAAGTGGGTGTGTAGGTGCTGTTTTTTTTAAGTGCAGTAGTGCAATATTTACATAGTCCAGGTCTGTGACCCCCATTAGTGTAAAGCATTCTTTGTGACGCAACACAAGTGCAAGGTTGAAGGACATGTCATTGGACATGCTTAGGTGAAGTGTTGTTCAGTGCAGGGGAACACAAATTGCCAATTAAGTAGTGAGAGACAATTGCAGTCCACAGTGAAAAGGTTAACAGTGTGTCGGTGAAGAGTGCATGTCACCAACTGTAGCAACACTGGCATGTTGTCAAGCACAGGACAAAGGGAAATCACTGGCCATGTGGCATGGGCTGGTGCTACCGGGTACTCACACACACACTCCAGTGGTTGAAGAAGTGGACACCAAATTCCCGGCAGCTGCCATCTGTAGAACTACATATGGCATCACTGCAGCAAGGAGGAGCTGCTGATTATTGAGTATGGCAGCAACATCCCTGTGGTAGGCAGCCATGTCTGCCCTGAGGAAGGCCAGTTCCCGGTACATGGAGTCCTGTTTGTTGTCATGCATGCAGCAGCAAGACTGGGAGGGCAGGTGATGTGGCAACTCCCTCACAGCAGTGGTTAGGTCCCTCACACACTATTGGACTCCATGAAGTAGGGATTGTGGGACTTATTTGGCTGCTGTCTGTTCTGCGGACGTCATCATGCACATGTGCATCCCCTCAAGGCTGGCTGCCATAGTTTGCATCCCCACCAACACCTCCTTGGCCAGCTCCCGCAGTACTCCCCCTACTGTCCTCTCAAAGGTGGTCCCTGTGTCATCAGAGTCCTCAGTTGTGTTTGAGCTGGCAAGTCGTACTATTGGGGTGGTGGGTGGGTCCTCTGGGATGGCTGCTACATGAATGCTCCTCCTTGCGACTGGAGATGGTGTCTGGAGGGTTCCCAGGACATCTTGGAGGGTTTCCTGGCTGATGGTTGTTAGCTGGTCATCCAGGTCATCAGGGTAGTCCAGGACAGGCAGATCCACAGGAGAGCCACCATCCTCTGCAATGAGATGTTGTACAATTAGTGTGTCTGTGTTGTGCCATTTTGAATATGACGTCACTGACTTCCTATTGGTGGTACATTGTCATGTTGGTTCCCATGCATTGTTCCTGTCATTAATGTTTGCAGCCTCTGAGCCCTATGCCCCACCTGCATGTCACATGTAGTGTGGGCAGTTTGGGCAATTGTCTGCGTCACATCTTCTAGGTGTGAGTTCTGTCCAAAGTGTGGCTTGCCACCTTCTTGTCCTCAACAACCCTCCCTCTGCTTCCATTTGCATGGTAAGGCCTTGCAATGATTGTAGGTGGGCTGATGTCACAGTACCACACATGACAATATGGCCATGTCCCAGTCTATCATTTTTCACATACACCTATGCGGTGCTGAAACTTAGCACCACACAATGCATGGCACTTCCATGAGACAATGCACGTGTTACCATTGGTAGTTTCTCTTGTTGATGTTTGCGTGTGTGCTACATTGCATTGCACTGATGGACCTGGCAGAGTTCTGTTTCCTCTTGTGACTGTGCGGGTGTGTTTGCCTTCCTACACACATATGTCCTCCCCTTCAATGCAGTTGTCTTAGCACTATGATACCTGAGATGTTGCATGGTGGCATCGCAGCTATTGTGACACAGGCACAGGTGTAAACCCAGGGATGGCCAGCATGGTTATGAGATTACTGCTGTGTACATCATTATGGCCCTCATTCCAACCTTGGCGGTCTGTGACCGCCAGGGCGGAGGGCAGCGGAAGCACCGTCAACAGGCTGGCGGTGCTTCCTGGGCTATTCTGACCGCAGCGGTAAAGCCGCGGTCAGAAAAGGGGAACCAGCGGTTTCCCGCCGGTTTTCCCCTGGCCCAGGGAATCCTCCATGGCGGCGCTGCTTGCAGCACCCCCATGGGGATTCCGACCCCCTTCCCGCCAGCCTGTTTCTGGCGGTTTTCACCGCCAGAACCAGGATGGCGGGAACGGGTGTCGTGGGGCCCCTGGGGGCCCCTGCACTGCCCATGCCACTGGCATGGGCAGTGCAGGGGCCCCTTAACAGGGCCCCATACAGATTTTCACTGTCTGCTTTGCAGACAGTAAAATCGCGACGGGTGCCACTGCACCCGTCGCACCCCTGCAACTCCGCTGGCTCCATTCGGAGCCGGCTTCCTCGTTGCAGGGGCTTTCCCGTTGGGCCGGCGGACGGCCTTTTGGCGGTCGCCCGCCGGCCCAGTGGGAAAGTTGGAATGGCCGCCGCGGTCTTTTGACCGCGGGGCGCTCATTCGGCGGTAACCGCAGGGCGGGCGGCGACTGCCGCCCGCCGCGGTCAGAATGACCGCCTATGTATGTGACAGTGCCTGATGGTTATTGAGTCTATGGACATGACCAGTTGACAGGAGTAACGCTTGGATAGGGATTGATGGGGATTGATCACATAGTCAACCTGAACCCTTATTTCGATTGTGTTTGTTCCATGAGCACCTAACTGGCATTTCCTAATTGACCAGCGCACACAGCACAGGTAGTTGTGGTAAATGTTGTCAAAGGGGAATGCTGCTCGAGCCAATGGCCTGAGAGTGGGCATTGTCCTCTAGTTTACATTCTGACAATACCAGCTATCCTGTGACACCAGACCAGTTTTTTTTTTCTACTCTACCCTCCTGGCCTGCTTCAGCATTTCCAGCAGCCTTGGCATGGCGGTGTATCCCCATGCAAAAGTTGTTGGTGTTGTGTTGTGCTGTGCCCCTGGATGCCCCTGCAAAGCCCATGCAGGGGGGTCCTGTGCTGTGCCTCTTTGCCCTTGCCACTGCCTGATTTGCAGGGCTGACATGCATTGTGTAGTAGGTATGTGCCTCCCCCTTCTTGCATTTGACATTTTGGCATCTTGGTCCCCTATGCAACTTATCCTGCATATGTGTTGTTTCCTGGTAGTCTGCACCAGCCTGTCCTGCAATACCAGTGACGATTTCCTCCGGGATGACGGCTGCAACCATCTCCTCCATCTCCTCCAAGTCCTCTTGCGGTGCTGGACTCCCACCTCTGGTCTTCAGTGCTGCCTTCCTGTTCCTTGCCATTTTTTCCTTTGTCCTCTGCTTGCTGGCCTGCCAGCGTTTCTTGCACTCAGTGACAGTTCTCCTGACCTCTGCCGCACTGTTAATCTTGTCCACAATCCGTTGCCAAATTGCCTCTCTCCTTCCAATTGGCAATTTAGAGGTGATGAAGAGTTGATGCTGGTGCTCCGTCACCTCTCTCACCAGTATTTCATGCTCCTCTGTGCTGAAGCGACACTTCCTCTTCTTCTGGTCTCTCCCCTTGGCCTTGTCTGTGTCCTCCTGGCTGGTTCCTGGTTGTCTGGGGTCTCCCCGGGGTCTCTCCTAGTTTCTGGGATCCATTTTGGGGACCCTTTGCACTGTTTGCTTTGTTTGCGTCGCTTTTTGATGCTATTGCGGGGAAAAATGGTGCATATCCGTTTTGCGACGTGCTTACATGTCGTAAACCAGATTAGAGTCATTTTTCCTGCGTTAACGGTATTTTGCCTTACGACAAGGCGCAATGGTTAGCGTCAGGAAAAATTACCCTAACTTCTTCTTAGCGCCACCCAGCGTCAAAGTATAAATATGACGCTGGGTGGCGGTAAGAAATGGCGCTAGCCAGTGCTAAACGTTTTGACGCAAAACTGCGTTAGTGCAGTTTTGCGCCAAAAAGTACAAATCTGGCCCTATATTCCTCGGCACAGTCATGGTTACTGGATCAGGAAACACAGGTGGATGCTCATTTGCATTTATCAGTGTACTCGGGTACTTAGTTTGAGATTGTTTTATGAAGAATGTTCTGTGCATACATTACTATAAGATCAGGCATCTCTAGGTCCTTTCCTGTTCGGCACCAAACACCCGCACATATAGGTACTCAGAGGGTGAACCACACATGCCACACACTTACGGTGCGCCATACGTTTGATGCCAGGGTCGCGCATGCTCATTTGTTGGGCCACTTTGCTTTTACAATGCACTTTAATAAACCACATGCACTTTAATAAACCACATTCGTCGACCAAGTCCTGGACAGAAGGGCAGATATTTGATTGCACCAACTTTATTTTGTTCTATGCAGAACATCCTGAACAGTGTTCCAGGCGGTCCTAATTGTGGCTGCTCAGCATCTGTGGTTGAGCGTATTGTGCTAGATGTTACACTGTGTGCTACTAAGTCCAATAAAAGCAGATACAGATGCTGGCCTGTGGGATATAGATAGCGATCAATTTAAAAGGAGCATATTCCGCTGAGAGAGAAGCGGTAAGTGCCCTTCTGAAAGGCTTCCACCAGGGACTGATGCAAAGGAATATCTGCATACATTATTCATAAGTATTTTTAGCAATACCTCAGAGCATGCTCCAGACCCATCTACAAATATTATAAATTCACATGGTGGAGACTATGCCAAAAAGAGGGCCAAAGAAACGGAAGACAGCGACAGTAGACACACAATTCAGTTTTTATGGTTTGAGTGGATGTGTGCCCACACATTACTCTTGAAGGGACAGAATCTCAAAATTTCTACAGTGAAAATTGAAAAGTTCTAGGACTATTTCTAGTCGCAGATCTCACATGATTACTCACATGATTACCGGTTTACGCATATGGAAAAGTAACATACTGAAATGAAATACAAGAGTGCATTTGCATTGTGAAATTTGTTTTTTTTCCCTGTGAGGTAAAGCCTTTCCCAAACTTCCATACCCTTGGTGGTTTATCTCTCTCCATTTCTTCTCTGAATGTGTATTCACTTCTGGCCCTGACAACAGTACAGTTATGGAACCATGGGGGAATTTACAGGAATGTCACACATTTTTCAGTATGTAAGCAAAATGCAGTTTTGCTTGTGGGCGCTCCTTGCACAAAGAAAAGGGGATCTTTTTAACCCTTTTGTCATTGACTGTCACTATTACTAGGTGGTGCTATAAGGCTGCTGCCTTACTTCTCCTTATGGAAGTACCTGTTCTGGAACCTATCTACAGAAAGTTGCCTAATATCCTGAAAGTGGGAGTTTAGAGGTGTTCACCAACTTTTACAAGTTTTCCCACCAAATAACCCCAAGAACCTATTGGTACACTCAGAAGTTCCTTCGCAGTGTGAAGGGTGACCTGTTTCCAGACCACTTGACGCATTGGTTTCGACCCTACTTGTCTCTTTCCACTATTTGAGAATGATATGGGGATCATTTGCACAATTCAGACTCCTTACATATCTGGGGCTGTGGCCGCGAGACATAGCGAGGAGAGTGGAAGAGCGCCTGGAGAGGGTTGCTGAGTGGAAGTTCAGGATGAAACAGTGAGCCACGAGCTGAGCTGAAAGCGGATTGCTGGAGGCCTGTTGGGGGGCTTGCCAGGAGGGGGGAGGAGGGTGATGAGAAAGGGGTGGCCTATCCTGATATCAAGCCACTCCATACTTCTCTCCGGCCTACCCCGGCCCATGCTGGCTGATCCACTGGCATTGTTCCTCCACGCCCCCAGCAACTGCAGTCTGTTTGAGTCTAGGTAAGAACCGTGCATATATTGGAGCAGAAGGCAAGAGGCGGCAAGCCACTGGGGTAGGGGAGAGTGTGGACAGGCAATAAGATGCTGGCTCCCTCAGTGCAGTGCAGAGGTACAGCCTGCTCTTCTCAAAGGTCTGGGACACCCACTCATATATCTCCTGAATTAGCTTACCATTTTAGACACCCTGGGTGCTATAATGGAGGGCCCCCTGGAGAGCAGACACAGTATAGTCTCTCTACGGGAGTCTTCAGGAGGGAAGTGGGGGAAGGAGGGCTGGGATTGGGGAGGTAAGTGGGGTAGGGATAAAAGGGTGGGTATATATAGGTGAATTAGGGGAGGGAATGGCCTCTTCTGTGCCTGCCCGTCCCGCAGTCTGAAGTTTGGCTGTGGTAAGTTAGGCAGAGGACGGCTTGTTTGAGCGTCAGTTATGGCAGCAGGTCCTGACGCAGAGGATGTGAGGGCTGTGCTTTGCGTCCTTGGTGAAGCCGGCCGGCCGGGCCGACCTTCTCAGGCCAAGGATGACATATTGGGGAGAATGTTGAAGGGCTGTGGTAAGGTCAGAAGGGGGACTGGAAAGGCTGTGAGGGAAGCTATTACTTTTGACTTGCTATTGCAGCTGCTGCATGTGTTGCCGGTTTGTTGTGCGGATGTTTACAAACTTACACTATTCATGTTGTATATGGTGTGGATGTTTTTTGGGGCATTTCGGGTGTCTGAACTTTTGAGTGTCGGAAGGGCTGTGGGTGTGAAAGTGGAAGAAGTGTGCTTGCAAGGGGAGCACTTGGGTATCTGGCTTCGGAAGTCAAACACTGATCAGATGGGTAGTGTGAAATGGGTGTGGTTGTGTAAAGGAGGTGATCCAGCTGCATGCTCGGTTTCGGAGTGGGTTGATTTTAGGACTCGGGGCGGCCATCGGGGTTGGCGTATTTAGTCATGCGGATGGGGAAAAGCTCACAGCATTTCAGTTGTTGTCGGTATTGCGGATGGCGTTACGGCAGATTGGGAGACAGGTGCACTGCTTTGGTACTCATTTCTTTCGAATAGGGGCGGCAGCTCATTTAGGTTGGGATTGGGCGCAGATTAGGCATATTTGAAGGTGCCGATCTAAGTGTTGCGAGCGATACGTGGGGGCTTGATTGCGGGGAGCAAACTAAGTTGTAGGAGGCTTCGGGTTGTTTCAGGATTGGGGGAAGGGGTTGGTACATCTTTGTATTAACATTTGTTCTCTTTGCAGGTTGTGTGAATGGACCAGGAGTTCGGTCGGGCACTCGTTCATACACTGGGCAGTGAAGTATGCTGGGAGGCAGATTTATGGACGTTCCTTAGGACTGCGGAGTAGCCGTCATGCAGTGTTTTAGTGGGGGAAGAGCTGAATGAGATGGGATGCCTTGCTTTCTTTCTTAACATCTATGATGCAGAACTGGGGATGTCCATATCTTTTACTGTTGCACCTGGATAAGAATGATCTGGTGCGGCTCTCTGGGCTCACCCTACTGCAAAATATGCAACATGATTTGGAGTTGCTCTGTCAAAAGATGCATGGCACATGCATAGTCTAGACTGAGTTTGTGCCCAGGAGGAAATGGAGAAGAGCAATGAAACATGGGGCTATGGAAATGGCTTGGAGGAAGCTCAATCGGGCAATGAGGATTTTCTATTGGGCACATGACATTAAAGTACTGAAGCATGAAGGGATTTTGGAGGAGGAGGCAGGGCTCTTCAGGGATGTTGGCAGCACCTGTCTGAGTTGATTTTACGGAACTTCACTTGATTGTGGGGGACTTGTGGGGCGAAAAGATGTGGTTTAGTGAGTCAGTGTAAGGGCTTGCAGTGTTGCAGTGGGTTCGCTGTTAGGGCAGCAAAATGCCTAAAGGATTTGTGCTGGGAGGCAGTAGATGGGGGAGGGTGGAGAGTCAGATGTGGGCCTGGACACCCTTCCGGGGGGGGGGGGAGAAGTAGATAGCAGCATGGGGGATGCCCGAAGCAAACTGGGGACAAAAGGAAAAGGGGGATGTGTGGGTGTCTGGAAGTGGAAGATGGGTGAACGGAGGAAAAGTGAGGGAATAGGTGAAGAGGAAGATTGGGGAAAAGTTTCAAAGGGTGGTGTTTGAAAAGTTGGAGTTGATTTGATTATGTTAATTGTTATGTTGCTAGATGCAATCTTGTCCTAAATAAATGGCCTTTTACACTATGGTAAATCTGTGTCACCGACTGTGTCCCGATTGAGGGCCCCGTGGAGAGCAGACGCAGTCTAGTCTCTCCACTGGAGTCTTCGGGAGGGAAGTGAGGACAGGAGGGCTGGGATTGATGGGGAGGTCCATGGGGGAGGGATAAAAGGGTCGGTATATATAGGGGTATTAGGGGAGGGAATGGCTTCTTCCGTGCCGCCCCATCGCATAGTCGAAAGTTGGACACAGTATGAAGGATGTTGAAGGGGTAGGTGAGTGGATGTGTGTTGTTAAGGTGTAAGGTTTGAGAGTATGCCAGTTAGGGCAGGTTGCTATTGGGGTTTAGGTCGCAGTAAATGGGGGAAGGTCGAGAGTCAGATGCGGGCCTGGCCACCCTTTCATGGGGGAAACAAAAAGTAGGTGAAGGATGGCAGCATGGGGGATGCCCGAAGCAGGCTGGGGACGAAAGGAAATGGGGGATGTGTGGGTGTAAGTAAGTGGAAGATGGGTGAATGGAGGAAAAGTGAGGGAATGAGTGAAAAGTAAGATTCAGGAGAGGTTTCAAAGGGTGGGGTTTATAAAGTTGGAGTTGATTTGATCGTGTTAAATGTTATGTTACTAGATGCAATCCTGTCCTAAATAAATGGCTTTTTACACTATGGTAAATCTGTGTCACTGACTGTGTCCCGAAGCACCATTTGGAGCATTTTGAGTACTACAACTTCTTTTAACCTGTGTGTTCCTGTGTGTATCCACCAGAATAATTAGAGAAGGAAGAGAAGCCATGCTCGTGCCCTCCCAGCTTCAGCCTCCCTGCTCTCACTGACCACTCAGCCTGACGTGGTTCCTTAGAGTCCCCTGAGGGCAGCCATTGGGCTGCCAAGGCTCAGACACATCAAAAAGCTGGGAGAAGGTGGCAGTAGAAGGCTCACCAAGAGCCTATCGAACACCTATCAGTTTTCTACCAAAACACAAAGAATGAAGTTTTAGCATAAAGTCTAAGGAATACTCCTCGTCTGAGTCAGACAGGATCAGGGCCAGCTGAGATTGGGTTGTGCTTTAAACGTTACTGAATTTCAGCTGGAAGACCCATACCCTGTCCACACATCAATCAAGACACCAACCTAACTGTAAATAAAAGCCAGTCACATACTAGTCCTTCTAACTGAGTGGTAGATCAACAAGTGAGTCCCCAGCTGCTCTTTTGAGATGGGATCGGGAAGGGCTGAGCAACCCCCAGTCCACAAAACTCTGCCCAACACAGAGGAATGCCAATCAAGCAATAAAAACAACAAAATCCCCAGACGAAGAAGTGCCTACTATGTGCTCCCCAGCACTTAAGGTGTCTTTTCTAGGGAAAATCAATCCAGATTATAAATTCACATTTCTAAAGGAGCCCATGTCAGTACTTTATGCAATACCAGAGTAAACGCCAGGGTTGCTTCACCCCTTAATATCTCAAAAATGGATCAAGGGACTGAAAGAGGCTCCCTTGGCTTACTAAAGGAATCAGACTTAACAATGGCTTCCCAAGCAAGCCCAACTCAATAACCAACACAAAAGCCTGTTAGTACCAGCAGAAAGTCCTCTACATCGGTGTTCGACCTAAAACTAAAAGCCATTCTGATTGAAGTTCAGGTCCATGTATTGAACAGGTCACACTCAATCCCACGTATAGCTGGTGTTAAGTCCTCAAATCAAGACAGCCAAAGTTTTGCTGGCTACGGAATCACAATTGATTCCACAGGGCAGCGGAAAACCGGCGGGAGACCGCCGGTTTTCCGTCTCTGACCGCGGCCATACCGCCGCGGTCAGAATGCCCTTGGGAGCACCGCCAGCCTGTTGGCGGTGCTTCAGCGGGCCCCGGCCCTGGCGGTCCATGACCGCCAGGGTCAGAATGTCCGCCCAAATGTTTACATGTCCCAGGGTAGCCAAGAGGGCAAGGAAAAAACTTCCTCTAATAGGGTCAAAATAACTGGTCAGTCCCTACCACTCCACTGATAACGGAGAACACTTCTTCAACAACCCTAGGCAAACAAATATATAGGCCCTCATTATGACCCTGGCCGACAGCGGTATTTTGGAGAAGAGTACTGCCAACAGGCTGGTGGTACTCTTCCCCAAAATATGACAATGGCGGTTTGGCTCAAGCCAAACCGCCAATGTACCACTCCGTTCACCAGGGAGGTAGCAGCCGCTGGGCTGGAGACTTCAGTCTCCAGCCAGGCGGCTGTCACTGTCCCACCTGCGGGATTATGACCCCGCCTACGGCCATGGTTTTCGTGGCTTCTTTACTGCCACGAAAACCATGGCGGTAGGCACTATCAATGACAGGGAATCCCTTCCCTGTCACTGATAGGGGTCTCCCTTCTCCCCTTTCCCCCTCCCCAGAATCCTCCCTCACTCTCCCATTCCAGACCCCCCCACAACATACATGCACATTCACGCACCATCATACATATGCATATACACAGACATACCCACATTCACCCACGCATGCATACATCCATTCACACACACATCCATACACACTTACATACGTACGCGCACCCACGCATTCACACAAGTCAACATACACGCACACTCACAACCATGCATGGACACATGCATTCCACACGCCACACACCCACATGCATGCACACACAAATATACACCCACACCCCTGTCAGAGCACCCGACTTACCTTTTTTGAGGGGTCCTCCGGCAGAGGTGGGAAGGGGCACTGCTGCCAGTAGCAGCGTCTCACAGCAGAACACCACCAGGCCGTATCATGTGTCATGACACGGCCTGCGGCGGTCTACAGGCAGCAGTGACACCTTACCGCCGTCCGTCACCATGACCGCAGCTGGAATTCTGCCATCCTTCTGGCGGAATTCCGGCTACGGTCATAATATGGCGGATGGTAGGTAGCCGAGGCAACAGTGTTTTGGCGGCCGTTGCCGCGGAGGTAGGCGGTTAATACCGCCATTGTTAGAATGAGGGCCATAATGTCCCAGGCTGGTGGGAGTCCCTCTTAACAACATTACAAATGTCAATAGATGTTTTAAACTTCCAGTCAGACACATTAGATGTTCAAATCGGCCTTATGACCCTTATGGCTTCACATATTTCTTGTATTAACTCTAAACTGGAAAATCTAACTGCCCTGATATCTAGGGTTCAAGCTGTTCATTCACCATCACAAACAAAGTGTACATGTGGTTCGATAACAGATAAACTGTCCACCCTTCCTGTAGTTCTATCCAGTGTTAAGGAAGAAAAAAGATCCTCCGATAAGCAAGTCACTTACAGCCGCCCACATTAGTGCCTGAAATGGGGAAGTGCTAGAGGAGGAAATGAAGCTCTGGAAGCACTACAGAAAGCAACTCATCAACAGGACCGCTCACAAATGTCTATGAAAGGAGCAGGAGGGAGTCTAGCCCCAATCATTACACCTGGTGTAACCCAGCACTGTGACTGAGGAAAGGTCTCCATCCCAAAGCAACTGAAAGGTAGCAAAACAGAGTGAGAATGGTGACAAACACGGTAAATTGGTCAAAGGACGTTAAACCCAAGAGAATCTGTCCCATATTTGGGACAAAACAAACAGGAGGCGTAGGCAGTGTCACCATCAACACACCGATTGTCCCCTTGATGTGACATTAAACATGGACCTTGCCTCACAAGACTCACTAGACGTAAGCCCCTGCCGAAAAAAGTCACCAAAAGCCCAGCAAGTAAAAGGCAGGAATGGCAACTAGTGGATGGTGATAATTGTAGTTTTAAAACAACATGAACAAATGAAGCACCCCCCATTCTTAGCCCAGAAAATGCACAATCAGGCATGACAAACTACAGTAGTGCCAAAACAAGCAAAGGGCATGCTAGCCATGTTGCTACATCAGAACAGGTCCTTAACTCATACAATTCTGACAACACATCCAATCTGGACCCAACCCCAAATATCTCATATCCAACGGGCTCATTCCACTAAAACTGCATCTCAAAGAACTGAGCCACAAGACACACATTGTGAAGCCACACATTAGGTTCATCGAAACCAATGGGAACGAGCAGAGGATCTCATTAAAACTCACCAAGCAGTCAAATTGTACATCAACTACCTCAGATAATGAACAGCCCGTTGAATGTTCAACAGGACAGGCCCTGCAAAACCATGAAAAATGTCTGACATTACAGAAATTCAAGGTGGGTTAGCTCAGACACCAGACATCACTGTGCCACCAAACCTGCCAATAGTAGACCATGAATCAAGAGTTCTAAAACCCTCCTGCATCATGAATAATCTTCTTAATCAGGAGAGCATGCGCAGCAAACTCCTGTCCAAACCAGAATCCATCACTCAAGGGAGACAGGAAATCCTCAACAGAGGAAACATTATGAGAGGCTACTAGCAGAGATCCCCGAGTTGAAACTCGTAAAATTGGAAGACCTACAATCAGTGGAATTCCTGGCAAATGACAAGCCCTCATGATCTGAGCTTACTTTAACAACTTGGGGCTCAGATGACACAGCTTCATTAATCCTAACTTTCGCCAACATCTTTGAAAAATGTGGAATAACACTAAAGAAATACCATGTGTCAACCCCTCACGATCTGAACTTACTTTAGCAACTTGGGGCTCAGATGAAATAACGTAATCAATTCTAACTTTCACCAACATCTTTGAAAAATGGGGAGCAATACTGAAGAAATACTATGGCCCTCATTATGACAGTGGCGGTAAGTACTGCTTACCGCCATGCTGACTGCCGCCAACATACCACCGCTGCAGCGGATTACCACCACCCATATTATGACCCACACATAGCAATCCGTCACTATACAGCCACACACACAAGTCCGCCAGACCAAAGGTCAGTGATCAACTGGCGGTAGCAAAACCCACACTGTTACGCCAACAGAACTATGCCCACAGCCTTATGACCCACGAATCACCATGGCGGACATTCAATGGCGCTAAACGTTTGGCAGTACATACTGCTGCTCTCAAAATGCACACATCCTAACAAAACTACACCACATCGGACAATTTACACTACACACATCTGACACACACCCACAGCACACCCACACCACTATAAAACACAGACCCACATTATCCACAACCCTTCACCAATACAAACAAGTGCCACAAGAGAGATGGCAAGACCACAGACACACACCACCATCACCTATACACCATCCACGCACCTTACATCACACACCCCAACACATCACCCCACACACCCTCACCCACACTACTCACACTACACCCATGGCACTGCAACAACACCCCAGGTTCTCAGAGGAGGAGCTAAGGGTCATGGTGGAGGAAATCATCTGGGTAGAGCCACAGCTATTGGGATCACAGGTGCATCAGACGTCCATTGCTAGGAAGATGGAGCTATGGCAGAGAATCATGGAGAGGGTCAATGCCGTGGGACAGCACCCCAGAACAAGGGATGACATCAGGAAGAGGTGGAACGACCTACGGGGAAAGGTACGTTCTACAGCAGCAAGATACCAAATAGCTGTACTGAGGAGTGGCGGTGGACCCCCACCTCCTTCCCCACAATTAACAACATGGTAGGAGCAAGTCTTGGCAATCATGCATCCTGAGGGCCTGGCAGGAGTAGGAGGGGGACTGGACTCTGGTAAGTCAAATCTCTATTACTATCACCTCCCCCCCACCTGCTTGCCATCACAAACCCCCACTCTTACCCTCACTCCCATCACTTCACCACCTCCCACATACCCCACCATCACAACCCACTCATCCCAATACAAAGCCCTGCATGCAACACCAATGCATGGACCCCCTCACAGACCTGCATGGACACCCATCACTAAAGCATGCACATTAGAGAGAATCACCCAGCCCACAAAATCACTACTCACACAATGCAAAGCTGCCAGGGCAATAACAACCATACAGGGCAACACACCCATGCACAAGATGACAAACACAGAATCAATAACACTGCATTTACATCCCCACAGGTCACCCACCCAACACCACTGGAGAGGAGGTGCCAGCAACTTCCAGTCCACCCCCAGAAGAGGCCCACAGTGATGACAACAGCTCTGGACGCCTGCATCTGGATGACCAACCTGGCCCATCAGGGATCTCTGGACAGTCGGTAACGCAGGCACAGTTCCATACCACCACAGAGCCACCCCCTCAAGAAACACCAGCACAGTACCCACCCAGCGGGCCCATACCTCTGTCCCCAGGACACGTCAATCAGCAGTGTGTCCACCAATACAGGGATCCCAGGCCACCCCACAAACACAGGACAATCAGGGACCTGGGGTCAGTGGCAGTGGGCACATGGTTCAGAGGACAGAGGCACAGGACAACAGGGAAGCTGGGAGGACTGCTGGGAGACAGGGGGAGGACAGGCCCAAGGAACCGACTCTCAAGGAGGCACTCACCAACATCCTGGGAGCATACCACCATTCCTTAGAGACAGTGGGTCAGATACTGGACAAGTTGCAGGAAGCCAAAAAATGGAGGGACAGGGAGGAGTTGTGGTCCAGTGTATGTCCTCCCAATAGATACGTCAAAATATAAGATACACTGTTCCAAATTGAAAGGGAGAAAGGATACTATGGCAGGGGTCCTAAATTTTAGGAGCAAGAAACCTCACACATCCAGAAGGATGTCATGCTTCATCATCGGAGCTGCTCCTCGTCAGACCGGCACTGCAATGTCTGACGGGCACCACCCCGAATGGGGGGGCTCTTTGCCGGAGATCTTTTCAAATAATGATGCCGTGACCCCAAGAGGGAGTAAGCAAAAAAGGAGATCAAAAGTAGTGGTTAAAATTGGCTCTCAAAGTCTACACCGGGTAATTAATTTATTAGACCAGATGAAAGAAAAAGGCCAAGTTAAAAATAGTCATAAGAGTGAAACAGAAATAATGATCAATCACTCTATATCAAAGAACAAAATGAGGGCGGGGAATTTCCAAACCATCCCTATCAAGGGTCAACATGTTTCGCATCCTGGTGGTCCATACGGATCCAGTGATGCTTTGTCAGGACCTAAATGACTATGGCCCTCATTCTGACCTTGGCGGGCGGCGGAGGCCGCCCGCCAAAGTCCCGCCGTCAGGTTACCGTTCCGCGGTCGAAAGACCGCGGCGGTAATTCTGACATTCCCGCTGGGCTGGTGGGCGGCCGCCTTCAGGCCGCCCGCCAGCCCAGCGGGAAAGAGGCTTCCACGATGAAGCCGGCTCGGAATCGAGCCGGCGGAGTGAAAGCTGTGCGACGGGTGCAGTTGCACCCGTCGCGTATTTCACTGTCTGCGCAGCAGACAGTGAAATACATTTAGGGGCCCTCGTACGGGGGCCCCTGCAGTGCCCATGCCAGTGGCATGGGCACTGCAGGGGCCCCCAGGGGCCCCGCGACCCCCCCCTACCGCCATCCGGTTCCCGGCGGGCGGACCGCCGGGAACTGGATGGCGGTAGGGGGGGTCGGAATCCCCTCGGCGGCGCAGCTAGCTGCGCCGCCTTGGAGGATTCCAATGGGCGGCGGTACACTGGCGGGTGACCGCCAGTGTTGCCGGTCCGACCGCGGCTTTACCGCCGCGGTCGGAATGCCCATTGGAGCACCGCCGGCCTGTCGGCGGTGCTCCCGCGGTCCTCCAACCCGGCGGTCATGGACCGCCAGGGTTGGAATGACCACCTATGTGTATCTCCTAGACGTAAGGGAGTCTGGATAACTATTCACCAGAAATTATCACACCACCGGGCCCCTGACACTAGCCAAAACGATGAACAGCCTTCCACCTCCGCTGCCGCTAGTGGACAGGAGGCCCCGCCGCAGGAACAACAGGCCACCAGCACCCCACCCTCTACAGAAGGAGAACCACCCCACAAACAGTCCCTGCGATCCAGGCAGAAGCCAGAGAACATTGCCACGACCCCCGCCAAGAAATAAGACTCTCCTGAATGTCATCCTTGTGTCCAACTCTGTCACCCTGTCCACCTTGAACTGCCATTTCTCCCCTTCCCATGCCCCCTTGGACAGTGCACCTGTGATACAAATAGACTAGACTCCATCCTGGACTTTCCTCCATCATCACCCCAGCCAATTTCACATCCCCCTCTAATCATTATCACTTAAATAAACACAATTTGAATAAATACAAGTATAGAGTCTGTCAAATCATTTAACTATGTATTTGTTTAACAAGCTTTAAACACTGCAATATAACTGTACAGTAATGTAAACATAGGAATGGCCTGTAGTTGGCTGCAGTCAACACACCAGGAGCGATAGTGGGGCACAAATATCTGAAAATAGAGATGCCAAAGGGTACAGTAAGTGGCCATAGAAGTGGGAAAATCAGCCTGCCAGTGACAAGGTGGAATACAAAACCGTCAAGGTAAAGACTAATTACAGTGTCTTACCTGTGTGTCATTGGAAGTACTGTCGTATTATTGCACTTCTTTTGCCCTCATCCTCATCCTCTGCCTCTTCATCTTCACTGTCCACAGGGTCCACTGCTGCCACACGCCCATCTCCAGCCTCATCCTCCTGCAGAAAAGGCACCTGGCGGCGTAATGTGAGGTTGTGCAACATACAGCATGCCACGATGATCTGGAGCACCTTCTTGGGTGAGTAGTACAGGGATCCACCTGTTAGATGGAGGCAACGAAACCTGGCCTTCAGGAGGCCGAATGTCCTTTCTATTATTATTCTTGTTCACCCATGTGCCTCATTGTAACATTCCTCTGCCCTTGTCCTGGGATTCCTCACAGGAGTCAGTAGCTGTGAGAGGTTGGGGTACCCAGAGTCACCTGAAAATATCGAGGGACAACTGCTAGACACACACTAACCCTTAGGGCCCACACCATACCCATACACCAACAACCCCTGGGTGGGAACCAGGGCTCACCTATTAGCCACATCCAGTGCCTCTGGAGTTGAGCCATCACATATGGGATGCTTCTATTCCTCAGGATAAAGGCATCATGCACAGACCCAGGATACTTTGCATTGACATGGGAGATGTACTGGTCCTCCAGGCACACTATCTGCACATTCATGGAGTGAAAGCTCTTTCGATTTCTCCACACCTGTTTGTTTCTCTGGGGGGGGGAAATGCAATATGTTTACCATCAATAGCCCCAGTAATGTTGGGGATATGTCCCATTGCATAGAAATCAGCTTTCACTGTGGCCAAATCCTCCACCTGGGGGAAAACGATGTAGCTGCGCTTGTGTTTAATCAGGGCAGACAATACACTGGTCAGCACTATTGAGAACATTGGCTGAGACATTCCTGCTGCCAAGCGCACTGTCACTTGGAAGGAGCCACTTGCCAGGAGATGGAGCACAGACAGGACTTGCACAAGTGGGGGGATCCCGGTGGGCTGATGGATAGCAGATATCAGGTCAGATTCCAATTGGGCACACAGCTCTGTGATTGTGGCCCTGTCCAGTCTATTGGTGAGGATAATGTGCCTGTCCTCCATTATTGCCAAGTCCACCAGGGGCCTGTACACGGAGGGATGTCTCCATCTCCTATATATCCACAGCGGTTGCAATCTAGGGGGGCAAACGGTGAGTAGCTGGTCAGTATTCTATATTTCCAAACACTACAGTGCATTGCATGTTGTGACTGTAACACAATATTGTTGTACAGGCCCAAATGGTGCCTATGTGTACTGTGACTCAGTTAAGTGCCATGGCCTGCCCCCCCCCGAAATGGCGTCCACCTGTCCTGTATGGAGGGACAGGTGGAAATGAGGTAATTCCGCTGACGTGCACCATTGCGGGAGGCGGTCAAAAACTGCAGTGCAAATCCTCATTGGATCCAATTGGGCCCTATGGCTTACAGTGGCCAATGGTGATGTACGCCGGTGGTGACGGTACGCACCGCTGTGGACGTGACTGCCATTTTCTATCTGTTCACCCACTCGCTACCTGACCTTCAACAGAAGAGGACCTATGTCTGGAACCGACCATGGCTCGTGTCACTGGGGAAAGGGCCACTGCCTTCACCACTGCGGAGTTGGAGAGACTGGTGGATGGGGTCCGACCCCAGTACCGAATGCTGTATGGGCCTCCAGACCAACAGATGAGTACACTGTGAGCACGATGAATGGGGCATGAATGCATGAGTGCTGTGTGTGAGGTCCTCGTGTAGGGGGTGTTGGGGTAAGGGCCCTGGGCAGCGCGCTGGATGTATGGTGGGAAATGTCTGTGCGTAAGGGGATGTGAGGGCTTTGGTGGGCCATGAGTGTAACAGGCAGGGCAGTCTGACTGATACCTTTTCCTATGTGTTTTTCTCTGCAGGTCAGCGCCCATCCAAAAAAAGGTTTATGGCGTGCAATCATCAAGGACGTGTGGACCTCTGGGGTCTACAGCAGGCGGAGCACCCACTGTAGCAAATGGTGGGAGGACCTGAGACGCTGGGCACGGAAGACGGCGGAGGCCCAGCTGGGGATGGCCTCCCAATGAGGAAGGGGTGCCCATCAAACCCTGACCCCCTCTGATGGCCCGCATACAGGTGGTGGCCTATGCAGAGCTGGATGGGCTCTGGGGGCATCACAGCAGCCACAAGGTGGTGAGTACAGTGGCCCAATATAATACTTGCGCGTGGTGGGGTGGCTTTCATGTGGGGGATGTGGGCCTCTGGGTGCCCCTAGGCCAGGCAGGCCAGTGCAGGGTAGGGTTCATGTTGGGCAGGGTCTGATGGCAACCTCCTCAAAACAAGCTAGTAGGCCTCCACTACTGGCAGGGGTCTGTGGGTCTCAGGTATGCTGCAATTGGCGTTATGTATCCCTGTCCAGGGGCTGGTGACTAGCATTGTGACTGGTAGTGCATTGCCTGGTGCGTAGGGCTGTTCCCTGTACGTGAGTGTGTTGTGTACGCCAATGGTGGTGTTGCCGCTACTGACCAAGGGTATCCTTTGTCTCGTCACCCCCTTTTTGTTTTGTCACCTTGTCCTTATGTGCATTAGCATCCTCTGGCGGAGGAGCAGAGGCACCGGTGACGGGGAGAGCTGCATCCCACAGGGCCCAGGAGGCCGAATCCCCCAGGGCACCAGTGGGACGGAGGGCGAGGGGAGCACCACAGCGGAGACTGGAGGGGACAGTTCTGACAATGAGACCTCCTCCGATGGAAGCTCGCTGGCGGTGGCGGACACCTCTGTGCCCACCCCAACTAGAGGTACAGCCACCACCCCGTACCAGCACCGCCCTCCCAGCAGCCCCTCAGCATATTTCCCGTGCCCGTTCACCCAGGATGGTGGGCGTCTCCTTCACCTCAGGCACCTCAGGCCCTGCCCCAGTTAGCCCTGCTGCCCTGAGTGAGAAGGCTATTGACCTCCTGCGATCCATCTCTGTTAGGCTGTCAACCATTGTGAATGCCATACAGGGGCTGGCAGCCCATTTGCAACAAACAAATGCATTCCTGGAGGGCATTCACTCTGGCATGGCGGCCCAACAGAGATCAATCCAGGCTCTGGCCTCCTCTCTGATGGCAGTCATTGTCCCTGTTTCTAGCCTCCCCCCTCCAACCTCCTCTGCCCAATCCCATTCCCCTCAACCCCAACCTATCCCAAGCACACAGGCAGACCAGCATGCATCCAGGGCAACACACAGGAGAGGTTCAGGCAAACACAAGCACCACACATCATTACACAGGCACTCACACAAACACCATCCAGATGCAGACATACCAACATCCACTGCCTCCACCATGTCCCCCTCCTCCTCCTCGTCCACCTCCCTCCCAGTAGTGTCTACACTCACACCTGCATGCACTACATCCTCATCCACTACCACCCTCACGCCTATCACTACACGCTCCTCACTGGCAGACACCACCCTCACATCCATCCACACGTCCCCTGTGTCCTCTCCCACTGTGTTTGTGCCCCCTCCTCCCAAAGTACACAAACGCAAGCACTCAGACACCCAACAGCCATCCACCTCACAATAGCATCCAGCCCATGCCCATGCACCTGCACCCAGACACAGCAGACAGACACCTCCTACAACCTCTTCCTCAACTCCCAAACCTTCACCCTCTTTCCACCCCAATGTTCCTTTTCCTTCTCCACCATTGACCTCCTCCCTTACCCTCCTCCCCCCGTCCTTCACGCCAGGCCAGGGTGAAGAAAACCCAGGCAAGCACCTCAGTTACCCAGTCCAGGGGCACAGTAGTGTCGACAGCTACTGCAGGTGCTAGAGGATCCTGGCAGCAACACTGACAGGGTGCCTGCACCAGGTGCATCAAGGAAGGGCAAGGAGGCACCACCAGCTGCGACTAGGAAGGGCAAGGAGGCACCACAGGGGTGAAGGGCAAGGGGCAATCCCCGGCTGCTGACAGGAAGAGCAGGGGGCCTGCACCAGCAGGCAGGAAGGACAGGAAGCCTGGTGATGGGACTCATTCGGAGCCCCCACCACCAACTACGGTGGTTCAGCCGTCCGAGGCTGCAAGGGAATGGCTGGAGCCTCCCTCCACCACTGCCAGCACCACCACCAGCACCACCACCAGCACCACTGGCAGCAACAGCAACCCAGTGGGCAGCCGTCCAAGGCTGCAGGGGATGGGCTGGAGCCTCCCCACCACCACTGCCAGCACCGCCACCAGCACTGCCACAAGCTCCACTGCCAGCAGCAGCAGCCCCAGTGGGCAGCCGTCCGAGGCTGCAGGAGATGGGCTGGAGCCTCCCCCCACCACTGCCAGCACGGACACCAGCCCCGCCACTGCCACCACTGATCAGCCGTCACCGCCAGCGGACAGTGTGTAGTCCTGCCTACATGGGCTGTTGTGCGTCCTGGCCCCTGCAAATCCAGTGGGTCTGACACCCAGGTGGGAGAGTGTTACCTTGCACACCCCAAGATCTGCATCACAGGGCACAATGCCCCCTCCAGAACAGAACCAGTGGAAGAAGCCATCCACTCACCCCATCCTTCCCAGGATGAAGCACACTGGGCGCAATGCCCCCTCCAGAACCAGTGGAAGATGCCATCCACTCACCGCATCCTTCCCAGGATGAAGCACACTGGGCACAATGCCCCCTCCAGAACCAGTGGAGAAACCACCCACTTGAGGGACTGTGGCTTTGCAATCCCCAGGACCAAGCAGTGGGCAAACCACCGACTAGAGAGACTGTGGCTTTGCACTCCCCAGGACCAAGCAGTGGGCAAACCACTCACTTGAGAGACTGTGGCCTTGCACTCTCCAGGACCAAGCAGTGGGCAAACCACCCACTTGAGTGACTGTAGCTTTGCACTCCCCAGGACATCGCACAGGGCATGTTGCCCCCACCTTGACCAGTCCCTCGAGCCATTGAGCTGACGAGCTCTGGAGACGCACCTGTGAGTCGTGGAGTGGTACTAAACCTGAGACGATATCGGCGGCATTTCCAGCAACCCCAGATATTTTTGTTGTTCTTTGGTCTCTACTGATGAAGGGCACTAATCCAGAAACACGTGTCTAGAGATGAACAGTACTGTCTGCACTAACTTTAGTGAAATATTACAGATTTTTTCAAGGAAGCGTTAATTGTTCAAACTGCATGTACCAGGATGCAAGGGTCGAAATCGACTGGAATGTTAGACAGTGTGCTCCCAATCAGACCTCATGTTTAAAAGGCTCCCTCGAGCCATTGAGCTGACGAGCTCTGGAGACGCACCTGTGAGCCGGGGAGTGGTAGTAAACCTGAGACGATATCGGCGGCATTTCTAGCAACCCCAGATATTTTTGTTGTTCTTTGGTCTCTACTGATGAAGGGCACTAACCCAGAAACACGTGTCTAGAGATGAACAGTACTGTCTGAACTAACTTTAGTGAAATACTACAGATTTTTTCATGGAAGCGTTAATTGTTCAAACTGCATATACCAGGATGCAAGGGGCGAAATCGACTGGAATGTTAGGCAGTGTGCTCCCAATCGGACTTCAGGACCAGTGGTGTTGTACCATCTTCCGGCTGAGGTACCCCCCATTCCCCTTCCCTCTGAGGTGCCTGTGTATTTTCGACCTGATGCCTCTTCAGTGTTCTCTCTGTGTTTTTGCAGGAGTGAGGTGGGGCCTTGGCCTATGTGTTGTGGCCCTGTGGCCCACGGACATTGAGGACTGGGCGGTGTCCCTCCATTTGTAAATATGTATATACTTTTGTAATTTAATGCACTTCTTCATGTTCTTTAATTGTATTACACTCACTTTCTTCCAATCATTTTGTCCTTGCATTATTCCTGAGGGGTACGGGGTGGGTATGTAATATTACTGCATCTGGTTGTGTGTATGGTGTTGGGGGTGGAGGAGTGGCGTGTTGCATGTGTGTGTCACTCTCTTTTGTCTCCCCCCTCCCTTGTGTGCTAGGCGGCTGTACTCACCGTGGTCGTCTTCACCGGCGTTGGTGTTCGTAATGCAGGAAAGGTTAGACGAGCATGGGAAATATGTGCAACTCGGGCTCCATGGCGTCGTGGTTGTTCCCTGTGTCTCCAGAGGTGAGTCCTCTGACTTCTGTGTTCTGTTTCCACCATGCTTTTGATGTTGTTGGTACCGCCCCGGAAAAGCTGGCGGAGAGGCTGGTCATTATGCAGTGTGCGGTACATTGTCTTCCGCCTGGCTGTTGGCAGTTACCGCCGTGGTACTTGTTGCTACCGCCCGTGGCGGTCAGTGTGTTAAAGTGGCTGTCTGTCTGAGTGGTTTCCCCTGTGGTCATAATTCAATTTTTGTTACAGCAGGCCTGTTGGCAGTATTACCGCTTCTTTATCACTGACTGCCAGGCTTGCAAAGCGTGCCTGTGTGCCCGGGTACCTGTTCCCTTTGTCACAGAGAGAGAGATCGGTCTCCCACGGAAACCCCTGTTCAATCAGTCTTGCGGGGTGCAAGAAGTAATTTGGTTTGCAGAATAGAGTTGTTAGCTTAAGAGGATCTGCCTAGAAAGTTGATGTGCATCAGTGGGATTGTATCACCTTAGTGCTAAATGCAGCAAGGATTTCATGACCTCACCACTTGAAAGAAACAAGATCGGAGCACATGAGCCTACACCTTCTATTGTGGAAAATACTTGGGGATAAAACTCTGCCCCAAGATGGCACTTCCCGCAGAACTGGAAAGACATTGATATTATCGCTTTATCAATATTATCATAAGAAACCTGGTCAATGGCAGACCTCTCAGTAGAAGGCTTTACACATTACCAAATGAAGGCCACAAAATCACAACTTCATAGAATACCAAAAGGGGGCCAAGCAGTATACATATCACTTACATTAGATATTTCTAATGAAGAAATACCTTATGTAGACCCAGGCCTCCAAATAATCAAGCTTAGTAAATGGGCCAAAGACAAAAGATCCCAGTTCTTCTATTTAATGTCTATGTCCATCCAAACTCACCCAAGAAGAAAATGCTCTTTCAAACAATAACCTCAACAATAATCAGTCACACACAAGCTAAACCAACATGGGATATAATATTGAAGCAGGATTTTAATTTGAATTTAATCTACACTCCAGATGATGACGACATGCTAAATACAAATGCAAAATACATTTTGGAATGTCCCGCTATTAAGTTCAACTGTCAAACGTCGAGACCTCAGTGGGGAAACATTTGTGACAACACTGGAATTCCTTGGTATGAGGGTTCTGAACGGAAGGTTCGCAGATGCTATTCCCCCGAATTACATTTATCACAGCCCAAATTCTCAGTCAATCATTACCTATACAATTGCTTCTCTGCCGCTAATCCCATTGATTCAGCAGTACACCATCAAATATGCAACAGACAGAAACCATTCATACCAGATGTTATTGTTAAGATTAAGCCTGCAGACTCACACATTGGCTCCAGTAGAAACAGCTGTGATAAACTCAATTAATATAAAGTGATTGAGATGGAATAACAAATCAATAGCAGATCTTGCATGCCAGGCCAGAGACCTAATGGCACACAGCATCATCACCAAGAAAAATCAAGTAGAAGCATTGACATACCTCAGCCACCCCAGAAAAGCCATGTCCACCAACCTAACAAAGAACTATAACACACCTCTCGGCCAAATGTACTGCACTAAGAAGAGACCAAAAGAAAATCCCCAGGCAACTGAAAATAGCCACCCAACAGTCGCCCTAATGGGAATGCAAACAAATGCTAAAGAAAGAATATAAAACCAACTCTGGGAATATAGAAAAACTAGTAAGGACACATTCTGGGCAATGCTAATATTCAATGCAAGGCAGACTAACTCAAGGAAATTCTGGGAGACAATAAACAGCCTCAACTGACCAGCACAAGGGATAAACAACTCAAATATCACAGAGGCAGTGTGGGCAGCCTACCTTGCTGAAGTATTTGATATAAATAAATGTCCCCCTGGTGCTGAGTACTGAAAAACAATCAAGAAGATAAGAGGCCAGTCACTATCAATCCATCAATAACCTATGATGGCATGTCCAATGGTCAATTACATGCAGGAAAAGACACAGGGCAATCCCTGCCCATCAAAGAAGGCATCTTCTATTCACCAGCCCAAATTGAAAAAGTCTTACTTACTGGATGCCAAGACAGAGCGCCAGGGCCTAACAGTCTTCCACAGGCCATCTTTAAAGAAGACATAGAGGGCCTGATTCTAACTTTGGAGGACGGTGTTAAACCGTCCCAAAAGTGGCGGATATACCACCTACCGTATTACGAGTCCATTATATCCTATGGAACTCGTAATACGGTAGGTGGTATATCCGCCACTTTTGGGACGGTTTAACACCGTCCTCCAAAGTTAGAATCAGGCCCAGAGTTCTGGTCAGTTGTGTTAGCTGCGTTATATAAAGAGGTTCAGCTAAGTGGTGTTGTACCAGAGAGTGGTGCAGCTCCATCATTAACCCGGTATTCAAATGAGGTGATAGGGCCAATCTGGCCAACTACAGCCCTCCTGGACTCTGAAGCTAAGCACTTCACATCCCTCGTCCCGCAAACTAGCTGACCTAATCGACTGGTCAAATTCAAACAATGTGATACTGCTAAACCAGATAGGCTTTAGGAAAGGCCTAGGCACAACAACAAACATTTAAAAACCTCCCTTATAATTGACCAATGTAAGCAGGCAAAGAATAAATTACACCTTTGCTTTGTAGATTTTAAAGCAGCCTTCGACAGTGTCAACAGGGTGCTATTATGGAATAAGCTAAAGAACTGCAGACTCCCTGATAAGCTGCTATGAGCAGTACAACAGCTCTGTTCAGAAACCTGGATCAAGGTAAAAATTGGAGACAGTACAAACATTTCCAGGAAGGTATCAAAGTAACAAGGGCTCAAGCAGGGATGTGTGCTGGCACCCTACCTCTTCAACCTATTTATAGCTGACCTATAACCAGCCTTGGACCAGGAAACTCCCACCCTCCATGGCTGGGTCCCCTCCGCCTCTCCCACCTGTCATATGCAGGCGACATCATGCTTTTCTGCTCAACAAAAGTGAGTTTACAAAGGTTAGTTAATGTCCTGACATCTTATGTTAAAAATAACAACCTCAAGGTAAATACAACAAAAATAAAAACTACGACTGTCAGTAATCGACTGGGGCAGGTAGACACAATTCTTCTAAATGCTATCCCCTTGGAGGTGGTAAGCCACTACAAATACTTGGGATTGTACCTGGACGTAAGAGGCAACTTCTTCCACCAGAAGCAATATGTAATAAAAAAGGGAATTTCCTAATTCACACATTTAGCACCTTAGCAAAACAATTGGATGGTCACTCATTTCAGACACTGCAAGATCTGGGTAGGAGGTCTACAACTATAAAAAGCTGTTATATGATACAGCGAACACTACACTCAATTCACATTCTATGGTCAGCTCCACAAAGTGAAAGGCAGTCAGCATAACACAAATATTTGAATGACTATTAACCATGGGGCATGAGTGTGGTGTACAATGTTTGCATAAGGGTCACTAACAGAGCTGTTAAGTTTCAATTGTGCCTAGAAGATAAAACTTAATTCAGTTTCCAATCACATGCCTGGATGGTGATTAAAACAGTGATGCCCTGACACCAGCATCATACCTAGCCACTCCCTTCCCAGCACACATAAAGCGCAGAGTTATAACCTTGCATTTTGGGAATTCACCAGCAATGGCTAGTCAACCAAAATGGAAATACACTGGTGTCACAGAATGTAGAATTTGGAAAGCAAAACAGGAGGATTTTATCCATATGGTCAGCATTTGTTCTAGCCTGCGCAAGCTTCGTTTAACAATACTAAAGAGAAGTTTTAAAGAAAGAGGCATTCAAACATACAGGGAAGCTATACTTGCAGGCTCAATTCAGGGGACCACCACCCAAACTGTAAACTTGTGGGATTTCTGATAATGGGTCCAATTGATATATCCTAACATAATTCTGTCATCCAAGTAAACAGTGCCATCAGGTGAAGGGATGGATGCCAGTTATATGAACAACTTCTCAGGGTTGCTATTTCGCAATCAGAACATATGTTTAATCTGGCCCGGCTAGTTTCGAACATGATATAGTTTTTCTGCTTACAATGCACATTTGCACAAACATAGATTTGCACCAGCTTTTCCGATAAATAAACCTGGTTTTGAAAGTAATTTTACTATAAAGATATAGTGGGTCATTACAACATTGGTGGTAAAAGCCGCTTACCGCCGTGCAGAAGACGGCCAACACACCGCCGTGGCCGCGGAAATCCGCCACAGCTATTATGACCCACATCCCGAAATCCGACAAAATTCAGACACCCACACAAGTCCGCCACACCAAAGGTCAGTGATAAACTGGCGAAAACAAAACCGACACATCACGCCAACAGAAGTACGCCCATGTTATCACGACCCACGAATCCACGCGGCGGTCTTTCAACTGCGGTATTCCATTGGAGGTACACACCGCTGCGCTCAAAATACACACACATCTCCAAAACACCACCACATTGGACAATTCGAAAGACACACACCTGATACACATACACACACCACTCCCACACACTCAATACTATATAAAACACACACCCACATCACCCATAAACCCCTACAAAAAAAATCTGGAAGAAGGCCAGAGAGAGACATCACCATCCACAAACTAGCAGCCACAGGCACTCAACACCATCACCCACACTACTTCCACGCACAAAACACCACACACCACTACATATCACCACACTTATCACCACATACACCACCCCACACATCACCTACACCACCCCATGGCACGGCAAAGACACCCCAGGTTCTCGGAGGAGGAGCTCAGGGTCATGGTGGAGGAAATCGTACGGGTAGAGCCACAGCTATTCGGAGCACAGGTGCAGCACACCTCCATAGCTAGGAAGATGGAGCTATGGCGAAGAATAGTGGACAGGGTCAACGCAGTGGGACAGCACCCAAGAAATAGGGACGACATCAGGAAGAGGTGGAACGACCTACGGGGGAAGGTGCGTTCCGTGGTCTCCAGACACAACATCGCGGTACAGCGGACTGGTGGCGGACCCCCACCTCCTCCCCCACAACTAACAACATGGGAGGAGTAGGTCTTGACTATTCTGCATCCTGAGGGCCTCGCAGGAATCGGTGGAGGAATGGACTCTGGTAAGTCAAATCTTAACTATCATATCCCCCACCCTACTTGCATGCTAAAACAGACCCCCACCCTCGCCCCCTCCCCTATCACTCCAACTCCTCACTAATGTACTAAGCACACAAACCACCCATCCCAACACTGAGCCCTGCATGACATAACAAAGCATGGACACCCATCACTAAAGCATGCCCACTGCACATACCCATAACACCCCCCTCAACCATCATCACACAAGCCCCCACACAGGAATGCTAGCACTGGGGTACACGCTCACCCACCCATTGCACACCATGACACACACAGATGCAATAATTATGCCTTTACACCCCTGCAGGACCACTACCCAACGTCACCAGACAGGAGGGTCCAGACATCTCCACCCCACCCACAGAAGAGGCCCACAGTGATGACAGCAGCTCTGTCCAACTGGATCCAGATGACCAGCCCGGACCATCGTGGGCCTCGGGACAGTCGGTTCCCCACACCCAGTCACAGGCCACCACAGACCTTCCACCCTCTGGTAACACCAGCACAGCACCCACCCAGCGGGCCCATACCTCTGTCCCCAGGACACGTCAATCAGCTGTGTGTCCACCACTACAGGGAACCCAGGATAACCCACCACCCCAACAACAACAGGGACCTGGGGGCAGTGGTAGTGGGCACACGGTCCAGGGGACGGAGGCCCAGGAACACAGGGGAACTGGGAGGGCTGCTGTGCGACAGGGGGCGGACAGGCCTAGGGAACCCACTGTCCACGAGGCCCTCACCTTCATCATGGGAGCATACCACCACTCCCAGGAGACGATGGCAACGGTACTGGCCAAGTTTCAGGAGACCCAGCGCCTGCAGGAGGAACAGTATATGGGCCTCAGGGAAGAACTCAGAACCATCAGCACTGCCCTGGGCACCATCGTAGGGGTGCTGAAGGAGATACTTAACACCAGGAGGGACACTGTGGCACTCCAAGGGGCCCCTGACACTAGCATGGACGATGAACTGCCCACCACCTCCGCTAGTGGACAGGAGGCACCGCCACAGGACCACACCAGCACCCCGCCCCCTGCAGACGGAGAACCACCCCGCAAACAGTCCCTGAGATCCAGGAACAAGACAGAGCACGATGCCAAGACCCCCGCCAAGAAATGAGACCACCCTGATTGTCATCCTACTGTCCCACTTTGTAACCCTGTCCATATTGAAACTGCCCCAGCTCCACTTCCTATGCCCATATGGGCAATACATCTGTGAGACTAATAGACTGGACTCTGCCATGGGCATTCCTCCACCATCACCCCTCACCATTTTACAACCCCCCTCCAATATTTAGCACTGCAATAAACACCCTTGAAGCACAAAACAATCTGGAGTCAGTCTGTGATTTGGAAAATTTGTATTAGCAATGACAGTGACAAAATGCGTTCTCAAATGTAATGTCAACATACCTATGTCACACATCTCAAGTCCATGAGGAATCTAAGCAGATAACACACGTTGGAAACCACACCTGTGAAACAGTAATGGAAATGTACAACCCAGTTACCATATACTGGTTGAAATCGACAGACAGGATAGAGGTAGAAGTGTGAAAGTACTTGTAGTAGGCAGGAATGTATTCTCACCTGTGTGTCACTGGAAATATTGCTGGATAACTGAGTCCCTGTTGTCAATGTCTTCTTCCTCTGCTTCCTCCTCATCACTGTCCACAGGCTCCACAGCTGCCACAACACCGTCATCTGGACCATCCTCTTGCAGAAAAGGCACCTGTCGTCGCAAAGCCAAATTGTGAAGCATACAGCAGGCCACGATTATCTGGCACACCTTCCTTGGTGAGTAGAATAGGGAACCACCTGTGATATGGAGGCACTTGAACCTGGCCTTCAGGAGGCCGAAGGTGCGTTCGATCACCCTCCTAGTCCGCACATGGGCCTCTCTGTAGCGTTCCTCTGCCCTGGTCCTGGGATTCCTCACTGGGGTCAGTAGCCATGACAGGTTGGAGTAACCAGAGTCCCCTAATAGCCACACCCGGTGCCTCATCACATAAGGGATGCTGCTATTCCGCAGGATGTAGGCGTCATGCACAGAGCCAGGGAACATAGCATTTACCTGGGAGATGTACTGGTCTGCCAAACATACCATCTGTACATTCATGGAATGATAAGTCTTCTGGTTCCTGTACACCTGTTCACTCCTGTGGGGGGGGACCAGAGCTACATGTGTCCCATCAATGGCACCTATGATGTTTGGGATATGTCCAAGGGCATAGAAGTCACCTTTCACTGTAGGCAAATCCTCCACCTAAGGGAAAACGATGTAGCTCCGCATGAGTTTCAGCAGGGCAGACAACACTCTGGACAACACGTTGGAAAACATAGGCTGGGACATCCCTGATGCCATGGCCACTGTTGTTTGAAATGACCCACTTGCAAGGAAATGGAGCACTGATAGCACTTGAGGGGGGATCCCTGTGGGATGGCGGATTGCTGACATCAGGTCTGGCTCCAACTGGGTACACAGTTCCTGGATTGTGGCACGGTCAAACCTGTAGGTGATGATCAAATGTCGCTCCTCCATTGTCAACAGGTCCACCAGCAGTTGATACACCGGAGGATTCCGCCATCTCCTCACATGTCCCAGCGGACGGTGCCTATGAAGGACAACAGCGACCACAGAGTCAAACAACTCAGAGGTATGTACCCACAGTCTAGACAGAACACCATTCATACACAGAATCTGGCCTGTATTTGTGTTGTGCGACAAGGCCTAGGTCTGTGTGACGCAGTTGGTAATTAGGCCATGTGGGCCCCTGAAATGGCGGCTGCCTGACCTCTAAAGTGGGACAATGGGATGTGAGGTAACTGCGCCAGCGTTGTACACCGTCGCGGTAGGCGGTCGAAGACCGCGGCGCAATGCTGCATTGGTTAACATTGGACCCTATGGGTCCCAGGAGCCAATGACGACGTGACCGCCGCGGACGTGACCACCATTTTCTAGCTGTTCAATCACTCAATACCTGATCTTCGACAGGAGAGGACCTACACTGCAAGTGCTGCTGTGACCTCGGTCTGGCAGAGACAATGGCTTGTGCGTCTGGGGAAAGGGCCCCTGCCTTCACTGCAGAGGAGTTGGATAAGCTCGTGGACGGGGTCCTCCCCCAGTACACGCTACTCTACGGTCCTCCAGACCAACAGGTAAGTACACATGGAGCACGTTGTATGGGCTATGCCTGTGTGGAGAGGGCTGGTTGTAAGAAGGAAGGGGGCACAGTTCTGCGTGTATGAAGGACTGTGAATGCATGTGCCACATGGCAAGGCTAGGGATGTGGGCCACTCACTTCGACGGTGCAGTTGCTAATGACTTCTCTTCTTCCCCTGTACATTTCATGTAGGTCAGCGCCCACCAGAAGAAGGATATTTGGCGTGCCATCGCCAAGGACGTCCGGACCCTGGGGGTCCACCACAGACGGAGCACCCACTGCCGGAAAAGATGGGAGGACGTTCGCCGCTGGAGCAAGAAGACGGCGGAGGCTCAGCTGGGGATGGCCTCCCAACGTGGGAGGGGTGCCCGTCTAACCATGACCCCCCTGGAAGGGGCAGAAGAAATCGCCAAAGTCTGGGAGGAGCAGCACGGTGGAGAAGACCGCCATCATCCCCGCTGCCCAATCGTTACTGGCCAGGAGGCCACCGCCAGAGCCAGTGCCCAGGAGGACAGCCCGATCGTCACTGGCCAGGAGGCCACCGCCAGAGTCAGTGCCCAGGAGGGCAGCCCAATCGTCACTGGCCAGGAGGCCACCGCAAGAGTCAGTGCCCAGGAGGCCCCAGCCAGCCACAGCCCAGCTGCCCAGGAGGGCCCCGGCAGCCACAGCCCAGCTGCCCAATGAAGGACCGCCAGCCCCAGCCCAGCTGGGCAATGAAGGACCGCCATGGCAAGCTCCGCTGAACAGGGCAAGCACCGCTGAACAGGTCAGAAACTGCAAACTCAAGCACCGCTGAACAGGGCAAAGACCGCCATGGCAAGCACCGCTGAACAGGGCAAGCACAGCTGAACAGGTCAGAAACTGCAAACTCAAGCACCGCTGAACAGGGCAAAGACCGCCATGGCAAGCACCGCTGAACATGGCAAGCACCGCTGAACAGGTCAGAAACTGCAAACTCAAGCACCGCTGAACAGGGCAAAGACTGCCATGGCAAGCTCCGCTGAACAGGGCAAAGACCGCCAAATCAAGCCCCGCTAGCCCATGGGCGGCAGGGGCAGTGACGCAACTGGGACCGTCACGGGGTGAGTGATGCACTCTGGGCACCAGTCCCCCTCCAGAACCAGTGGAGACATGCATCCACTACCTCTGTCCTTCACAGGATGAAGCACTCTGGGCACCAGTCCCCCTCCAGAACCAGTGGAGACATGCATCCACTACCTCTGCCCTTCACAGGATGAAGCACTCTGGGCACCAGTCCCCCTCCAGAACCAGTGGAGACATGCATCCACTACCTCTGTCCTTCACAGGATGAAGCACTCTGGGCACCAGTCCCCCTCCAGAACCTGTGGAGACTGCTATCCACTTGAGAGACTGTGGCTTTGCACTCCCCAGGATGTAACAGTGGGCAAACCATCCACTGTAGAGACTTGAGAGACTGTGGCTTTGCACTCCCCAGGATGGTACAGTGGGCAAACCACCCACTGTAGAGACTTGAGAGACTGTGGCTTTGCACTCCCCAGGATGTAACAGTGGGCAAACCACCCACTGTAGAGACTTGAGAGACTGTGGCATTGCACTCTCCAGGATGGTACAGTGGGCAAACCACCCACTGTAGAGACTTGAGAGACTGTGGCTTTGCACTCCCCAGGATGGTACAGTGGGCAACCCACCCACTGTAGAGACTTGAGAGACTGTGGCTTTGCACTCCCCAGGATGTAACAGTGGGCAACCCACCCACTGTAGAGACTTGAGAGACTGTGGCTTTGCACTCCCCAGAATGGTACAGTGGGCAACCCACCCACTGTAGAGACTTGAGAGACTGTGGCTTTGCACTCCCCAGGATGTAACAGTGGGCGACCCACCCACTGTAGAGACTTGAGAGGCTGTGGCTTTGCACTCCCCAGGATGGTACAGTGGGCAACCCACCCACTGTAGAGACTTGAGAGACTGTGGCTTTGCACTCCCCAGGATACATCAATGGGCATGGAGCCCCCTCGTGGATCTGGCGTGGTGCACTCATCCGGCTGAGGTGCCCCCCCTTCCCTTCCCCCTGAGGTGCCTGTTGTATTTCTATCTGATGCCCCAGCAGTGTTCTCTCCGTTTTAATCAGGTATCTAGTGTGGGCCTCGCCCATGCATTTTGGGCCCAGTGGTCCACGGACAATGAATGGTGCATTACCTGCACTACTAATCGTGGTGTATATTTTGTTTGATGTGTATATATATATATATATATATATATATATATATATGTATTTATTTGGTTACTGTATTTTGATATATTACAATGGTTCCACTCATTTCCTTTTGTCTTTGCATTCTTCCGGGGGAGTTGGGGGTTGTTACTGTAATGTTTGGATATGCATTGGTGTGTGTGTTGTAGTGGGTGAGGGTCGGGGTGGGGGTGGGGGTGTTGCGTGTGTGTGTCCCTGTCTTTTGCCATCCCCTCCCCTATGTCGTAGGTGCAGTACTCACCGCTGTCTTCGCCGCTGGCGTTGATGATCGTCGAATAGGAGCAGGAAGACTAGTGCAGGAAGAATATGGAGTTCCGGCTTCATGGTGTCGTCGTTCCTCGTGGAGTGTGTAGAGGTGAGCGTTTTCCCTTCGAAATTCCTGTTTCCGTCGTGTTTTTATCCGCGGTGAATCCGCCCCGGAAAAGGTGGCGGATTGGTAGGTTGTGATACTGTGGGCGGTACATTGTCTCCCGCCTGTCTGTTGGCGGTGACTGCCGCGCTGTTTGTCTGTACCTCCGTGGCGGTCGGAGTGTTAAAGTGGCTGTCTTTGTTGGCGGTTTCCGCCACAGTCATAATTCCCATTTCTTTACCGCCGGCCTGTTGGCGGTCTTACCGCCGCTTTAATACCGTCCGCCAGGGTTGTAATGACCACCATAGTTTTCTGTTCACAGCGCATGCTCACACTTTTTTCCTGAACCTAACCCTATATTTTTTACTATGAAGTCATTATAATTACAATATTGTTATGGTTGTGATTAACTGAAACAACAATAAAGAAATACATTGAATTGACAGGCCTGAGACTCAATGACAGGGCTGCACAGCAAAGGTGTTGATGGCATACCAGAAGAAGGGTGTGGTCAGTTCCCATCTAGGCAATAGCAAGGAACCTCTAGTTTTTTAATTCACTAGGAACCAGGTGCTTACTAGAGGAAAGAAGAGTCAACATCCTCTAGTGACACGAGCCAAACAAGTGGCTCATCCTGCTCACATTTCTCCAAACCATCTCCGAGCTCCAGCATTTAGATTTAGTTTAATGGCATTGCTTTGCAGGCTCTCGAACAGAGCATTGACGAAACGTCCTTTACATCCTAATAATGTGGTGAACAAGTGATTTCTGTCTGAGGAAATATTAAACATTGCAATAATTTAAGAAACCTTGGAGAAAGCAGCGTGAGTGAGGCAGGCTCATCCAAAGAAATTGTAAATAAGCTGTGACAAGAGGGAACCCTGTGATTATGGGTCCTATCCCTAAAGATGGGAGGTTGGTTCAGAGATTTTTTTACCTATGATGGAACTGTTAAGGGTTATCACCCTGGCCTTCAAACACCAATTACAAGCAGGAAAGCTGAAAGCCAAAGAAACATGAATATTTTACCAAAAGATTTTATGCAACACAGAGTATTGCTGAATCTCTCACATAGACTTCTGGTATTTATTGGTGGTCTTGGAGCACCTTTAAAGATCAAAGTGCAGCACTATATCATAATTGCTTTCAGGGGTTACCTTTGTACTAACATCAAGTGGGTGCAAAGCCTAGCCTCAAAATGCATAAACAAGTGATGACATCTTAAAATACTCACACCATGTGCATACTTTCTTGTACAGGTCATACCATAAGTTCATGCAAAACACCAAGGTGAAGGATGGAATGCTTGAATTAATCTCAGCTACCGGCAATCACTTGGGCCGCATCCCATTCCATTGTCTCTTTGTCCACCATGTCACCCTAGTTTGTACCCAGCCAACTGCAGATCAGTCTTGACCCTGTTCCACATGGGAACAGTCCAGATCAAACTGCCAGGCCAGGTCTTTCCTGGACTGGAAAAAAAGCTTCCTGGGAATCACCCCTCATCATACCTGGCGCACTTAGGGTGGCAAATGCAAAAACACCAAGTTGTTGTCCATGCAGAAGATGGTAATCTCCCTTATAATGTTCTCAATATCTCCGCTAGTGGTTGACAAATCACGCTTTACAACGGATTTCTCGGAGGTGTGAGTGATAAAGCAGACAAAAGCAGTAAGTCTTGTAAGAGGAAAAAATAGAGGTTATGACAGAGGGGAAAAGCCAAGTTTTGCCATTCCATTTGGCTGTTTTTAGAAGGAAAGAATTCAGATAGTCAATACAGCATTGCCTCAATGAAAGTCTAGAGTTATGGCCTCCAACAAGCAAAGCTAAATAAGAGTAAAGCAGCAGTTGTTTTGGCCAATCAAAACTTAACCCTAGAAACTAAGTAAAACACAGAGGATAGATAGTTTAATAATTATTCCGTGAAAAGTAGGCCTTACTTATTCATTTGTGTGGCAAATGTCCTAACATAAATATACCAATTAGTAATGTTTTTACGTATGGGTGATATACAAGATAGGCTAGATGCAAATTGCCAAACAATCAAAGCAGCAACAAGATTTTCAGTGTACAAGGCAACCTTCCCAACCACATAACAAATCAACAATTCTAGAATTTGAACACTTGCCAGAATATAGTACCATCGTGGACACAGGAGACCTGGTTTTGCATTCCATGTTTCCCTTGTACAATGCCAATATTTAAACATTGCGAGGATTAAAATGACTTTGAAGATCATAACCCAATTAAAAATGTTACATTTAAATGAAATTTCATTTTCAAATATGATGTCTGTCTTGTCGGGTTAGTACTGCAGAACTCCTTGAAACAGCATTTTCACAAGAAGTCTCCAGGCATAATGCCATCATTGGTTCTGTGTGGTTTCAATGCCCTTTGCTTTCCTGCCAACTTCTGAGTTGAACAGAAGTTTCCTGGCAAAACCACTTTGCGCTAGAATAATAATACCTCGTGGAGGGTATTCTTTCCAATGCCTCTCACGCCTCAGGAGGGATTTGAATGATTTGTCTGTGCAGTATTTCGTTCCAAGGGAAATTCCTGCAGGACTGTGATTTTTTTTAACCAAAGCAGCTAATTACAGCACAGAAGCAGGGCTGGCAATAACATCAGTGGCATTCAAGTTACACAAAGCCTGATCAGATGAGTGAATTGAGGTCTTGCTGGTGTCGCGTTGCAGGAGGTCTTAGTTTATTCAAGGGAACGAATGTTTGCGTAATCCCGTGACACATTTTCTAGATATTATCATGGTGAGAGAAGGGCCTACACTTCAAAGCAATTAGGAGCCATGCAGTCTTAAACACGGATATTAATTGGTCTACTGTATTACTTCACCCAGCATCCATGTGTTCAGGTCCATATATATAGTGGTGTGATTTATGCATACAAATATATACATATATATTTTTATACTTTTGCATTTTTTTTAAACATGTTGTTGTAATATTAAGCATAGAATATGTTTGCAGCTATCATAATACATCGTACAAAGCCAAAGGAGTTTGTATGAAATGTTGTAGATGCTACTGTGTACCTTCCTCTCCTGCGTATACTGAGGTGTGATGTCACTTGGAGTGTCAGGAGGACTCTGTGCTTTCATTGGAAAATGGCAGTGTGAAGTGGGAGACATGCTTTCTGGTACTGCACTGGTCCTGAGTGTTTCATGACAAGATGGGGGGACTGACAAACTGCAAACATTTAGACAATGGGGGTTACTCATGATTTGGTAGATGTAATTATACAATTTTTAGTATTTAGTGCAACACTGAGGGCATATTTTATGGTAGTTGTAAAAATACTACCACTTAAGTGTAAAACACATGCTGAGTAATGGGTTGAGACCTTACCATCTTCTTTTCTATCTTTCGGTGGCATACAGGTGCCAGCCAATTGGACCCAACACTGAATTTATTTTTACTTCCCTTTTTGCCAGACAGCCAGGTAATGTCTCGTAAAGTTTTAAATAATCTGTGAAGTTTCAAGTCAATAAGAGGCAAGGCAGTAAACCTTGCGACAACTATGATCGAAGGGGAGATTTATACCAGTTGTGTTAGAGTAACCACTATCAGCTTCTGTGAGCTCATAACTAAACCACCACTCTTACGTATGCCCAAGGAAGAAGACAAACACACCTTGGGGTTCTAAAGAATATAATTAATTATGTGTCAGTACATAATACCCCCTCTAATTTGTGCCTCAACTGCATGACAATGTAATATTTGTGTGAGTAAAAGTCATGCAACAACCCTCTAGACCGCTGGTTTCCAAACTTTTTAATGCCAAGCCCCCCGACTGGTGGCTAAAAAATAATCGGGCCTCCCCTCCGAATTTTTCACAATTATTCTATTAAATTGGCAATGTTTAAATAGGTCTAGACTTGTTTAAACGTTGCAGTTACGTTCTGTTACCTTTTTATAAATATTATAAATGTTTTTCGGCGTGAAACAAAGCACTGTTATCTGCATAATGCATATTTTGGCCAGAGCCTGGTGTCCCCCCCTGGGATCACTTGAGGCCTCCTTAGGGGGGCCCTCCCCCCAGTTTGAAGACCTCTGCTCTAAACTGAGCTACCAAGACCAATGGAGTTGTGTTGGATGACAACCCCCCAACATTTTTTTGCACCTCAAATCAAAATAACGTATGGGACAAAGGTTCCCCTGACTCATGGGAGCTGCGTGTATGGTGGTTCGCCGTGGCAGGAGCTGGGAGTTGACGGCGTGATGTACCGCCACCTCGCAGTGAGTCGATTGGTTGGACTGGGATGGGGCTGCTCAGGAAGCATTGGGAGTGCTTCTGGAGTCGCTCACCCATGGACGCAGCAAGCCCCGCCTATAAAAGGGACTGCGAGGGGGTTCTCTGTATCCAGCTCACCACCGCGCTGAACGGACGCCTCCTGTGCCAACATGCCCACAACAAGGATTTTGTGTTTTGTTCTTTACCCCTTTCTGCTGGTTCACAATCCTGTCATGATCAACTAACCACTGTGACTCTGCATACACAGCGCACCTGTCTGCATGGGCTTGAGGGCTTGTTTCTCACGAGACCTGGGTACTTGGTACTCTGTGGCGCCTCTGGTGGGGGGGGGGCATTGTGGCTGTAGGTGAGGGGGGCATTTAGGAGGGACATTTAATATCTGCTTTGTTGTGAGTAGGGTATTTTTGCATTGGGGCTATTTTCAATTTGGCAATCTTTGTGCAATTGTGCTTGATGGGCCAATATTTTATACCTGGGTCACTGTGGTTGCTGCAAGTGAGGGGGCTACCAAGAGGGCAGTAGTTGACCCATTTTTCTTTTTTGAGCAGGCAATTTCATTGGTTTTGGCAGGCGATATTCCTTGGCTTATTTTGCATTTTTGTGCAATTCCATCACTTTTAATGTTTGTTATTTGTTGCTTACAGCATTTCCAGAACTGCTTTGGCTGTTGGCATTTCGGAACAGCTTTGGTTATTGTCATGTTGTGCAGTTCCATCATTTTTCCTGTTGCTATTTTTGACAATTTTAGAACTGCTGTTTCTGACCAAGAGGCCTGAATAGTTACGTTAGCTTTCTTGAAAAAAGGATTAGCGGGCACAGGGGAGTTGAGACAGTCATCGTTTTTTTATCTCAGTCCTGAGGGCAAAGGGTTTTTAAGCTAGGGGGCTTTTCTGTTCTGTTCTTGGACCTTTGTTTGGTGGTAGATAGCTTCATAATTGGTTGCATTTTCATTGCCTCAGGGTCCTTTACTCCTGTTGATGGATCATAAAATTGTGTTTTGGGCTTGCCCTATTTGGTGTTGGTTCTGGGAACCTCTTGTTGTGTTTTTGAGGATGCCTGGTGTCGCCAAAAAGGGTTCCAAGCATGCACAGGCAGAGGTGGATTTGGAGGTTTTAATGCATTGAATGGACACTATAGATGAGGTTTTGACTTTGTTGAGGTAGGAGGCGCCTGTGAGGGAGCACAGCAAGCCTCTAGCACTGGCAGAGAGTCCTATGGGACCAAGTGTGGCTCCTAGATCGGCATTTCCCCTGGATACAAAGAGAGCCAAGGAACAGGGTACTCAGAATGGGTTGGCAGGGTTTTCCGGGAGAGACCGGCTGATAATGTCAGCAGTTAACCCTGGTCCAGTAGGGGCTCAAGGTGGTGTCAGCAGCACAGATCCCAGGTGGCAGGTAACACTGGTCAAGTAGTGTCTCAGGGTAATGTATCTGCGGTAGAGGTGCCTGTAGCCAGTATTGGTATTGTCCAGATGGTAACAGTTGTATGGCAATTAGAGTTACACATGCAGTAGGCCCTGGTCATTCTGATTTGGTAGCTAACTTGGCAAGTGTTTTGCCTTGGCTCTCCAAGGTTGGGATGTCATCCACTCCCCCTTTGGAGGGTGCCTTTGCGGGTGTGGCTAATGGTGATGATTTGGAGAGAGCCAGGCCATTGGTGGACGACTTTGATGGTACAGTTGGTCAGGGAGCCCATGGGAGTGCCACTCCCATGGCAGGAATTACTGGGGGTACTGGGGTGCCAGCAGTTAACTCTGATGTACAAGGACCTACAGCTCCATACGGGATCCGGGTGGGCAGTTGAGGGTCGCTCCTGTGGCAGGAGCTAGTGGGGCCCCTAAGTGGTGGTGCAAGGAGCTACAGCTCCAGGCACTCTGCTGGCTGGTAGCACACCTGTGGCAAGCAAAGTGGCTAAGGTGATGGGCCCCCACTCAGGAACCTGCGATTTCAGGTACGGAGACACCCTTGCCAAGCATTGGCTTGGGGAACGTACAGTCTGACCATGATCAGCTGGGCAGGCACGTCTCAATGGAAGTGAAAGGAAAGAATTTTGGAAGGGGACGCATGTGAACATTTTTGAGTTGCTCGTGCATAGGCCCGAAGAGTAGGAGGCCAAGCACTGCAAGGAATTTTCTCACTTGAGGGACTGTGGCCATTGGGCGTACAAAAAGAGGATGGAAGAAACGCAGGTGAACTGGGGGAAGTTTTTTAAATTTTCCAGGCTATTATGGCTGAGCGTTTTATTTATTTGGTTGCCCAACATGCTTGCTTGCTTAGGCTGGCTCTGGTGGCTTAGTGGACTAATGCACCCACTGTAGGGGCCTGTGTTCAACCCTATTTGGAAAAGCTCCCTCCCAGGTTAATGGGTTGGCACTGGTTCTGTGGCTAAATGTATACAAACATTCTGCAGCCATTCAGGCATTGTATGAAGGCTTCAAAGAGGGTTTCAGAATCCCAGTGGAGCATAAATCAACAGTCGCTCAGGTCCAATCATGGAGTAGCTAGGGCTAAGATCCTCACAGAAATGAGTCTGGGGAGGATAGCAGGTCCCTTTGGATCAGTTTCTCTCAGTGGCTCCATCTGGCCTCTCTTGCAATTTTGGGCTCCTTGGGGTCCATTTGCAGGTCAACAGATGAGGTTCGCCTCTTTAGGGTGGCATTTGCCCTCCCTTTCTATGGGGCCCTCAGGGTAGGTGAATTAGTGACCAGGAACAAGAGGGATTTTGCACAAGGTTTGCATCTGGTGGATATTTAGTGGCTGGATGGCTCCCTGACGATTAATATTTCCCACTCCAAGTTGGATAAGACTGGTAGAGGTGATCACATCTTATTTAATTGGGGTTCCAGGTAATGACTGCTATCCCCTAAGTAACCTTGAGTCATTTCTAGATCACTAGCCCCTGTGAACTGGGGGCTCTTTCCTGGTGCATGTGGATGAGACAACTTTGGATAGGTTTCAGTTCTGCAGAATTCTAAACAGGGCCCTGAGAGCAGCGGGGTACGATCCTGCTCAGTTTGGGTCTCACTCTTTTAGGATAGGTGCTGTCACCCTGCAGCGGCAATGGGGCTCACATGCTCAGTGGTTCAAAGAATTAGCAGGTGGTCCTTGGATTTCTACAAGCACTACATTAGATTTCACATGTGGTAGGGACTGCAGATCTTTTCTTCCTTTTTTCTCCTGAGGAAACAGGTGGAAGATGCAGGGATTTGAGTCAGCTGCTGGATTTCTTGGCAGCCCCTGTCAAAACGGAGGTGACAGAGATTACAGAAGTGCTGGTACTGTGCCATTCTTACATGCAGCACACTAAGGCCTTTTATTTTGCATGTGGTTTTGCTGCCAGAGAGCCTCAGGCAGGTTACCGCATGTCCTTTTCATGGTCAAGGAGAGCTGCATTTGGCCCATTTGAGATCTTCACTGGACAAAATGTTGCCATAGGGGTACATACCACCTGGGGTCGTTAAAGTGCATCTAAGTGCATCTCGGTGGCAACAACTTGGTGCACATTGGCAGGAAGGACTTGTTTGAACTGGTGACCTCTGAAATCGGTTGGCTTGCAAGGAAATTTCCACAGGCTGTGCTAGCATCGTCAACATCATCCCAAGGTTGCAGTGGAGGGGTGGTGAGTCAGCCAGGGCACTCAATCACTCAGTGAAATGGGTGAATTATAAAATTGGTAAGTTGTTGAGGTCGCCTAGTCTGTTGTCCATTCCTCATGGCTGCATAAAAGTTGAGGATTTTTTCCTTCAGGATAGAGTTCAAAGATTGGTAATGAAATGTTCCCAGAGAACTTTCTGGCCTGGTTGATTCATCACCTGTGTTAGTGTGAGCAAACTGGGGGAGGCCAGATAGTAAGTGAACTATGCTGGCCGGTAGCAGGTGAGGTCATGATCGGTGGTGACTGTTCTGGTCCATATAAGGCATCCTTTTTCTTTTAGGCAAACATAACAGTGGTGTGACTAGTTCATCCAAGGGGTGCTGGGAGTGAGTGATTGGAGCTTGCAGGGGCTCAGGGGATTGGGCGCGATCATTGACCACAGGTGCAATGGGTGCCAAGCTAGCACAGGCCCTTGGGGGAATAATGATGGATGTAGGGGATGCCTGAGGTAGGTATCCTAGTGGCCAGGTGGGCCCGCTGCACAGGCGTACCCCAGGAGGGAATGCAAGTAGGTGGAGTTCTCTCTGAAGGAGGGACCCATCCAGGTACATTTCGACTGGGAAAGCAAGGTTCCAGAGCAGGAAACCGGGACCAGTTATGATCTCACTCAAAGACCAATTTGTGGATATGCAGGAACAAGTTTAGATATGTTTAGAAAAAAATAATGTAGTAGTGTATCTGTTAAGGTCAGGCATCAACACGTAAATAAAGCTGTAAAATATGATGAGTTACTGCGTATAATCATGGGAATGTTATGTTTTTTCGTACTTTTGTGTATGAATAAATGCGCCTGGGGGATTATGGCCCGTAGTCTAAAAGAAGGATTGCTTGTAGTTTCCACCTAGGGGGGAACAGATGGGACGGGGAGGTGTCAAGTGTTTAAAATGTCAAAATGCCATGGCGATACCGGGCCATATGAGAAAGGCTTCCCTGACTCGGGGAAGCCACACATTTGGCGATTCACCATGGAAGGAGCTGGGGGTCAGCGGTGTGATGTGCCGCCACCTCACAGTGAGGCAGGCGGTGATTGGCTGGGATGGGGTGGTGCGGCTCCTGAAGCACTTGGAGTGTTCCTGTGGTTGCTCTCTAATGGACGTGGCATGCACCGGCTCATAAAAGGGGCTGCGAGGCCACGAGTAGATCTCTGTAACCCACTCGCCACCTCGCTGAACAGACGTCACCCACTCCACTGCTCCCCATAAAGGATTTTGTGTTTTCCCGCCCACCATCCCTGTAGCAATCAACCCTTGGTGAGAGCATGGATAGAGCTGGGTTGGCTATTGGTTGTGCTTGAGTAATGAGGGATATGAACCCATTTTGATGTTTCCAAGAGTTTTGCATGGGATGATAAGTCCTGGGAGGATTGTCTTTGTCCTAGATCAATTGTCATGCTAACTAATTTTTCTCCTCCAGCCTGGCTGCAATGTCGTACTTATCAAATTTCTTGTGTAGCTTTGTTGAGTGAGGTCATGATTAGTGGGGACAGTTCGGATCAATATAAGGCATCATTTTTCTTTTAGTCAAACTTAACAGCGGTGTCACTGCGCCCTCCAAGTAGTGCTGGCAACGAGTCGAATGGAGGTTACAGGGGCGCGAGGGGTTGGCAGCGAATGCAGGCCATATTATCTTTATTATTGTATAAATCATTTGATGTAATACATCAAATATTTTTTATTGAAAAAAAGTTAAGCAAGCACCAAAATACAAAAACAGTTTTCACTTTTGACATAGCTTCATTATATATAAAAACAATGTAACCAGATAATCAACATTTCTCCAACAAAGGATTGGACATCTGAGCAACATTCACTAGATTGTTCAAGATCTACAAAGACAGGGATGGGTCATTTTATGACCATTTCATTTAATTGGTGTATAGTGTGATGATTTTGATACCCATGCTCCTAACTTTGGCGACAGAATTCTTCTGCTAATTTAAGTGCAAAGGCTTTCGCCCCACTCTTCCTGTGCTGAGGGTAGAATATGAAGATGGCATCTCCACAATCTACCATAAGGGGGATAATGGCCCTCATTATGACATTGACAGCCTTTTCAGAAGACCGCTGTGGTGACGGCCATCAACAGACCGCTGCGGAGGCAGCAATCCGCCTGCCAGATTATGACACACAAACACAAAACCGCCAGAAAGCAGCCAAAACAACAATCACGCCTGACCTAATGGAGGCGAAAAACAGTCAGTCCCACCACCCTCCCCGCCACGCCAGCAACACACCGCCCTCCAAATTATGACCAACGAATCACCACAGCGGTCACTCAACGGCAGTCACCCATTGGTGGTGCGGACCGCCACGGTCGATTTGGCCACTCCACACCAACAGAAGCCAACATTGGCCAGATTGAAAAACCCACACCTGACACATACACACACACACCATACACATACACCAACAGCACTATAAACCCCCCCCCCCAAACAACCCACAATTCTTTGCAAATTCATAAATACTGCTACACATTGCCAGCCCAAATGTCCCTAGAACTGCACACACAAACCACAGCCAACTATACACCCTTCAAGCATCACACACCACACACAATACTTCAACACCAAACATCCTCTGCACAACACACACACTACAAAATAGGCATGTCCCCACAAAAGAACCCCCATTTCACTGATGAGGAGTTGCGGGTGATGGCAGAAGAAATCATTAGGTTAGAGCCAAAGCTATTCCGTGCACAGGTCCTGCCGATATCCATTGCCAGGAAGGTGGAGCTATGGGGGAGGATCGTGAATAAGGTGAACTCTGTGGGAACCTATCCACGCACAAGGGACGACATTCAAAAGAGGTGGAACGACCTACGGGGAAGGTGCGTGCAATGGCCTCCAGGCACCACATTGCCATAATGAAGACTGGCGGTGGATCCTCACGTACTCCCCCACAGTTGACAGCGTGGGAGGAGAAAGTCCTGGCAATCCTGCATCCAGAGGGCCTCAGTGGAATCACTGGAGGGCTGGACACTGGTAAGTCACCATTACAACCCCACCACTGATACCTGCATGGCATGTCACCCCCTCACCCTGACTCCCTTCACCCCACTCCATTCCAAACAGAGAACCACCCGCATAACCACCCTCAACTGTGTATCCCTGGATTCCCTACCCACTGCAAGCACACTCCTCCAAGGTCTGCATGCACACACAACAGCAATGCATGGGCAGCATGTAGCACTACCAATTCCACAATCCATCATCATACACTAATCAAAGGTGGGAGGATAACACCCATCCCATAGGGAAAGCCGGAACTGCTGAACATATGTAACTGACAAAGACTGTAACACTTCTTATTATACATGTCCACAGGTACCCCAGCCAATGTCAGCGGCCAGCATGTGCCACAATAACCCAGTCCTCCACCAGAAGAAGGCTCCAGTGATGACAAGCAACTCTGGATGTCTTGATCTGGATGATTTCTCTGTCCCATCTGGGACCATTGGTCAGTCAGACACCACAGCCAACACCCAGTCCACCATAGGGCACCCCACATCAGACTCCAATACCACAGCAGACACCCAACGTCCCCAAACCTCTGTGCCCAGGACACGACAATCAACAGTGTGCCCACCTGTACAGGGACCCAAGTCGACACCACACAGGCAAGACGATGAAGGTGGAAGTGGGCACACAGTTCAGGGGACACAGGCACAGGGGGCCAGGGCCAGTGGGAGGATAGCTGTCTGCCAAGGGGTGGGCCAAACCAGGGAACCGGCTGCCCAGGAGGCACTCTCACATGTCCTGGGAGCGTACCAGACATCCCAGGACAGGATGGGCCAGGTACTTACCATCTTGCAGGAGACCCAGAGGCTGCAGGGGGAACTCCACCAGGAGGTCATGCAGCAGTTGCAGGCTTTAAATGCCAACATGGCCTCCATTGCAGGGGTGCTGAGTGATATGGCTACCATCATGTGTGAGTACAGAACACACCAGCGGGCCCCTTCCACTAGCCAGTGTAGTGACCTCCCTCCACATCTGCTGCAGCTAGTGGACAGGAGGACCTGCCACAGGACTCACAGACCACCAGCACCCCTCCCTCTGCAGCAGAAGAACCACCCCGCAAATATTCCCTGCGACCCAGAAAGACACCAGAGACTGTAGCCAAGACCTAAACCACTGTCAGGAAGTGAGCCTCACCAACATGTCTCCCTGGTGTGCCACTGAGACACCTTATGGACTTTAGACTGCCATTGCTCCTTTTCCTGTGGCCGCATGGATATTGGACCTGTGCTACAAACCAACTGGGCCACTACAATGAAGATTTTATCCACCATCACCCCACTCTATTGCACTAACCCTTCCTTTTTGTCACTTCAATAAACATACTTAAACACAACTGAAGGTTTTGTGCTTTAATTACACAATATGCAATGTCTTGACCTTTATAATCCTTTGCAAATGTTATATAAAGTGTGAATCCATCCAATGTACAGTCAGTTTGGAGTACACATAACCAGTGTGAGAGCATGCCGCAAATCACCATCCAACAAACTGTGTGAAAGCAGTCTGTAGGCATCACATTAGTTCACAGTAGTGACCAAACCAACATCTGCAAAGAAAGATACTATTAGTGACATTAAATTGAGAAGTAAAGGAAGTAGAGCAACATGAGCCCCTGTAACATAACAGCCTACATTCAGCTGGTCACTTCTATTCAGAAATGTGCACAGCAATTTACTCCAAACACCATAAGTGAGGAGAAACAACTCATTCAGGCCCTCACACAAGATACCACAGTACAATCTATGCCATGTGTCAGTATGCCAATCCCTCCTGAATCACCTAGTCTGGGCCACACTGTCAGGGACATTGAAGTCACAGAGTGGTTTTGTAAGCACATGGCATTCCTAGCAACATATGCTTAGTACTGTATGGAATGTGGACACAGTTTGCAGTGGGCATTTATTTGAACTACTGACACATTGCATGGGCTGAATAAGCCTGTTCACTATCACCATTACACAGGCACGACTGACCACAGATGGAACAGTGTCAGGTAACATAATGCACACATTTGTGCTTGGCACAACACAGCAGCCACACGGCACTTAAGTGAAATGGAGGTATGAACAGAAGTACAGTCTTACCTGAGTGTCATTGGAAGTACTGCTGTATCAGATGTGCCCTGTTGTCCACATCCTCCTCCTCCCCATCCTCATTACTGTCTTTAGTGTCCTCTGCTGCCACAGGTGCATTGTCTCCGCCCTCCTCCTGCAGGAATGGCACATGGTGTCTGAGGGCCAAATTGTGCAGCATGCAGCAGGCCACCACTATCTGGCAGACCTTCCCAAGGGTGTAGAGTAGGGATCCACCAGAAATATGGAGGCACTTGAACATGGCCTTCAGTAGCCCAAAAGTCAGTTTGATTACTCCTCAGGTCCAACCACGTGCTTCATTGTAACGATTTTCTGACCATGTCCTCGGATTTCTCACTGGTTTCAACAGCCAGGATGTCCTCTACATGCAAATTGACTTCCTAAGAAATACATACTTTTCATTTGCCATTGTGTCTCACAGACATAGTCGGAGTCGTGTGTCGTGATTACTAGCATCCCATTTTACATGTTCTGTCAACTAGTCATTTGCAAGCAGTGCACTGGTATGAGATCAAATTTGAGTGCCAGGGTCTATAACCCAACCAAAGTATGCAGCGGACTGGAATTGCCTTGGTGTCTACCATCGGTACCTATGACACACATGAAATTGTGTGTCATGAGTACCAGCAGGACCGGTGGAAGTGAACTTACTCCGCCAGTGTTTGGCGTTATGATGGATGGCGGTCAGCACCACTGTGCAACTCCTCATTGGTTAACATTGAAGTCTATGGAGCACAGGGGCCAATGATGATCACTGTCGGTGGTGACGGTGTTCACCAGTGCGGACATGCTTGCCATTTTCTGTATCCCATCTCACTTGATTCCTGACTCTCACCACATCAACACCTCCACTGCTTGTGGTGGTGTGACCTGTTTCTGGAACCCACAATGGCCCGTGCTACAGGGGCTAGGGCCCCAGCCTTCACATCTGAGGAACTGGAGAAACTTGTGGATGGGGTCCTACCCTTGTATGGACAGTTGTATGGGCATCCAGATCAACAGGTGAGCACCTTTTGGGTACTTAAGATGCAACATGGCTGTATGTAGATGTATGTGTGTGCTGGAAGTGTCATTTGTGGTGTGTATTTTTGCTGCCTGCAGTGTGTACACAGAGGTACCAGTCATGTGTGAGGTTAATGTGGGATCTATGTAGTATCTAAGCCATTGCTGTAACAAAATGTAGTGTGGAGTTCATGGTGTCCTGTCTGTGTTCCATATGCAGGTCAATGCCCATCAGAAGAAAGGGTTATGGCGTGCCATCGCCAAGGACGTGCGAACCATGGGGGTACATATCCGGCAGAGCACCCACTGCAGAAAGAGGTGGGAGGACCTGTGACACTGGGCCCAGAAGACTGCGGAGGCCCATCTGGGAACGTCCTCCCAATGAGGAAGGGGTGCCCGTCAGACCCTTACCCCTCTAATGGCCCGCATACTGGCGGTGGCCAATCTGGAGTTGGCTGGTCGCTTGAAGACAGCACAGCAGACACAAGGGGGTAAGGTCACACTGTGTGGAATTCTGTCCTGATGCCTGCCATGCTGTGTGGGGGCACGGTTCTAGTCAGTGCATGGCCCAATATGCCCGTTTAGCTCATCTTTTGGAGTCCTGCTTAGCAATGGTGAGTGGTATGTACACTTGGTATTGACAAGCAGCTGGCATACTATGGCAGACAGGGCTTACTGAGTCCCAGTAGGTGTGCAGATGGTAGTATCTGGGTTCATTTCTGCTATTGTTCCCAGACAATGGTTTGGTATTGTGGTTCACACTGCACAGTGTTAGTCCCAGTGAGTCATTGTGATGTATATGCCACATGTGCTGTGATTGCTGTAATTGACCCTGTGCTCCTTTTCTTTCTCCCCCACCCTCTCTCCTTTTCTCATCCTGTCTTTGTGTGCATTAGCATCATCTGGTGAAGGAGCAGGGGCACTGGCGAGTGGGGGAGCAGCAGCCCACAGGACCCAGGAGTCAGTGTCCACAGTTGCCGAGGGCATAAGTGGGTTGGAGGGCGAGGGGAGCACCATGCGGGAGACAGGAGCTACAACAACAGACTCTGATTCCTGCTCCAATGGAAGATCCCTGGTGGTGGCGGACCCCTCTGGGACCACCCCAGCTACATCATCTTCCGCCACCCCGTACCAGCACTGTCCTCCCAGTAGCCCCCCACCGAGTTGCCTGTGCCTGCTCACCCAGGAGGGTGGGCTTCTCCTTCGCTGCAGGCACCTCAGCCTCTGCCCCAGTCAGCCCTGCTTCCCTTACTGAGGAGGCTAGTGACCTCCTGAGATCCATCTCAGTAGGGCAGTCAACCATTGTGAAGGCCATCCAGGGGCTGGCATCCCAGATGCAGCAATGTAATGCCTACCTGGCGGGCATTCACAGTGGCTTGGCTGCCCTACAGAGATTGTTTCAGGCTCTGGCCTCCTCTTCGATGGCAGCCAGAGTCCCTGGTTCTTCCATCCATCCCCACTCCAACTACCTGTTCCCAGGCCCAAAGCCCGCTCCCCCATCCGCCCCAAGCACACAATCAGACCAGCTTGCACCCCAGACAACAGACAAGACTCTCACAGACAAGCACAGACACTACAGTTCACACTACGATCACACACAGAGCCACCACCCAGGTGCACACTCAACAACAGCCACTGCCTCCAGTGTCTCCCCCCTCCTCCCTCATAGTCACATCAGCACTCACACCTCCAAGCACTGCATCTTCAGACCCAGATCCTGCCACCTGTACAGCCTTGCCCACAGTCACGACAGCAGCAGACACACAGACTAGCACCCCGTACACCACATGCACTGACCCCCTCCAAAAACACAGAAATACTTACACTCAGACACCCAGCAGCCATCCACCGCACACTGTACATGCACCTGCAACCCAGTCCAGCACAGCACTCCTCCTACAACCACTCCCTCTACCTCCACTCCCAAACCTCCTCCCACACTCTGCCCGACTGTACCAAAGAAACTTTTCCTTGCCCGCCTTGAACTCTTCCCTCCTCCTCCCTCACCCCTTATTGTCCATAAAAGGAAGGTCCAGCTTCCCCTGCCCAGTACCTCCAGCTCCCAGTCCTTTCATGGCTCCCTGGTGTTGCACATGTCCCTCCCCCCGCAGAACAAGCTTCCACTAAGGGGCACAAGACAGCCACTCCAACCCCCGCTGCAAGCCCACTCCTCTGCCCCCTAAGCAGAAATGCAAAGGCCTGCCCCCTCCCAAATCCAAATCCAAGGACCTCCCTCCTAAGAAGCCCCGTACTCCCCCTGTCTCCTGGGATGCATGGCCTGCAAAATGTTGTCCCTGCCCAGTGGAGTGACTTGGGCTGTCAGGAGTCAAGTTGGGCCTATTTCGTTGCCCTGTGGGAAGCCAAGGACAATTGGACCAGCCAATGGCCCTTTAGGTATATAGTTCACTTTGTTATATGTAGTTGCTATTCCCACCGGAATACAGTGGTTGGACCAATGGTATTTGTCCTGGCTTTCTTTACTTCTGGCTTATGTTGCTCTTGGATTTCTCAGCGGATTGTTCTCTGTGTGTGGTATGTGTGTATGGTGTGTGTGTCATTCTCCCCTCCCTCCCTTTTGTGCTAGATGGCTGTACTCACCGTCGTCGTCTTCATTGGCGTTGCTGCTCCTGGGCTCCCATCGCGTGGTACAGCATCAGCAGGGCTTCCAATTTGGGTTCCATGGCGTCCGCTGACTCTTTTATGTCCCTGGAGGTGAGTGTATTCTTTTATATGAGTCATTTCTGCCAGGCTTTTCATGGTGTTGGTTCCGCCCCGGAAATCCTGGCGGTCCCCTATGTCATAATATGTGGGCAGTGAATGGTGTTACACCCGCCTGAAGATGGCAACCGCCACGATCGGTGGCCGGACCGCACTGGCTGTTGATAGGCTGTCTATGGGAGGGCTCACCGCCTTGGCCACAATTTGGCAGTCTTCAACGCAGGCTGGCGGTGGTAATACCGCCATCGCTGGTGTCGTGGTCAGCTGACCGCCAATGTCATAATGTGGGCCAATGTGTATTGAAATCGCATAGCAAGCAAATGTCTTCAACTTCCTTAGAACTCTTGAATTCACGTTTCTAAATAGTTATTTAAAGCCGATGCCCAAGTGCCAAATACTGGAATGCATTCTCCTTTGTTTCTTTACCTTTGTTTCTACACTGTTCAAACTTCTATTTCCATTTATAATATAAGTTTGTTAATGTGTGCTAGCCACTTCTCCACAAATTCTAAATTTGGTGCCAGACTCCCTGAAAAATTCAGACTGTGTTCAAGAATTACAGTCAGTGGAGAGGGAAAAGAAGTGTGATATTTTCCTAATAACGACTGAAGGTAAATTTGACAGCTGATATATTTCCCTTATCTCCATTAACTTTCCATCCATCTGCTAATGGAAATTAAAAAATAAACCTTCACTATCCTTACATCTGTTTTTGTGACTTCATAAACCTATATTGATATTTTAGAATCTATTACTGTCGTGAACCCTAAAGATTTTGAGCTTACAACTAGTAAGTTACCTGAATATAAAAAGCAAATTATTTACTTTTTTACAGAGAGGATAACTGGTTTGTGTGTTCCACTACTGTCACTACATTAAAAACATTTGATGGAAGGACATGAGGAATCAAACTGAGAATCTCTTGCATGTGCAGGTTATATTGCACAGCTATGCCCTGAACCTAATAACTACTACACGTACAAATAATTACATTTTATATTACTTCCCATGTTTGTATAAATCATGTGAATACAAATTATTATCTTCCTAACATCTGATTAATCAAAAATAAAATAAGGTTGAAAGCTAAACACACCAAACACATTGTTCATCATGTCCCCTATTTATAAGTGTGTGTACCTAGGTGTATGATATTTAGCTTACTCCTAACTTGATGCATTACTTAAGCATATTATAGCTGAGTCTTGTAATGTCCCTTGCATATCTGTATTTCTGTAGGCATCAGATTGAAGTCACAATTGTCAACTTATTTTTCTAAATAATAGTTAGTCTGTCTAACCTGTATGCTTTTATAAACGTTTTCCTTGAATTAAGGCTAATGGAACAGGAGTGAATGGTTTGGGGCTCCTAAAACGTGGATCCTGCATTTGCTACACAGGGCGGAAAACAATGCTATTTTCAGGAAGGACACAAAAGCTACTGTCAAGTATATTACAGATGATCTGGCAGAGACCTTGCACAAGATCAACCGGCTCGCATATCTCTGAGCTAATATCAAATGCTGCACAAAACAGAACAAGCATTTGTGTGAGGTCTTGCATATTTAGAACAAGTGTCATCTTTTGATGACAGCAAAGAAAACAAGCAAGGAAACTGAGAAAGGATGACTTGGCAAAATAAAAAAGTTGGCTTTCAAAAGTAAAACTTAGCAATTTTGTTTGTCCTGCTGGGCACGTTTTTGCCAGTGACAAGCCTTCTGTTTGCAGGGCAGTAGACGTTAAAAAGAACAAATAGTACCTCGATTACATCGGGAGCAGTGGACCGGCACTAATTAAATTGAATCAGTTAGTGCTTGATGCCTGCTCCACACAGAGAAATGGAAATGATGGCAGGCATGAGTTGACAAATTATGAGGCTGAAAAAAAATGTTATGCACACCAACAAATGGTGGGCAACAGGCGGGCTCCAAGCCCTTTACTGAACACAACAGAGTCTTGCAAGCGAGACACATGAGTTAGTGCACGCACTCGCAGGCTCGACCCTAAAAATGAGCTATGAGTTTCTGAAATACAAATTTGAAGATACTCAGGGCCAGATTCAGAGTTTGTCAAATAGGTTACTCCATCAAAAACATGGTGGCTATCTCGGCCCCTTTATTGCAAGTGTATTATATTCTTTGGCACATGTAATACATTGGATGAGATACCTGACACCTAACTCGGCCCTTACCACATGTCAGTTCAGTTTCATTTAACATATTTGACTTGAAATAATGACCTCTGAGACACTCCCAAAGTCTTCCAATTCTGAAGGATTGTTAGGTAAGGTAAAATAGACATGCAATGCAATTTTATGTTTTGCCCATCAATTCCCATTCCTATATTATTCTAAATGTATCTGGTTTAGAGGGCTATCAATTTTCAATTGTAGCAAACAAAAAAGGGGTAACGGGCATGCCTGTCACATTTCTTCCTATAGGAGGATATCAGATAATAGGCTAATTTTTCTGACTTTTATTTTCAGTCTTGCATGCTTTGCTGGAATAAAACATTTCAATGTGGACTCAATCTAAATTAACCAAAAAACTATTTAACAAAATCTCCTCCTGTGCAGGACTACATGAGAGGCTGGAACAAATCGTTGTGTAAATCCACAACATTTTGCTTGATAGAAGCAAGTACTGTCAAAGGCAGTAGGTCTGGGTTTAATGTGCTATCACATTCAGTGTAAGCCCATCAAAGTCAGACAAAAAACAAAAGGTGGACTGTATTGAACCCGTCTTTTTTTGTTTTATACACTCCTGTTTTTGTTTCTATTTCAAATAAAAGATGATCACCAAGGTAGCTTTCATTATAGTCCTCTTTTAATGTCTATGGCAAAGAAAGGAAGGACTATAACAAAGTCTCCCAAGCCAGTAGCTTTCATTATAGTCCTCCTCCTTTAATTCCTGTGGCATAGAAAGGAAGGACTATAATAGAGACTCCCAAGCCACCTGACATTATTTTGTCATGGAAACAAAACGAAGATGGTATTAAAAACAGTTAGGGCCTTCCATCCCATTTTTTTAATAAAAAAAAAAATACCAAGTTGTGATGGTACTTCAGAGAAGCCTCTGGGAGAGCAGGAACAAGGAGTGCAAAGGGAAGGGAAGGGAGTTAGGTAAATAACAAAATGTTGGTGGGTAGTGGAAATGAGAAGTGCACGGGGAAGAAGGGAGAAAGAGAAAGTATACACAAAACAGTGGCATGTGAGAGGAGTGGTCATGGGAAAAAGGAAGAAGCTGTAGGGGAGAGAGAGGAAGAACAGAGTAGGAACAGACTGACAGTCATGGGAGGGATCTACCAGGAGCTGTGAGACAGTCCTTTAATTCTAAAGCAGCCCCTCGTACAGTTCAGTGGAAGCACCTGAGTGAAGGCAGAAGAATACACCGAGACAGCCAATAACATTAGATGAGAGATTAATACTCCAAAGGGATGAGCCAAGAAGCGATCATAAAGTCTAGAGCCAACGACTGAAAAAAACTGGTCAAAAGAAGACAGAGGTTAAATGACACAGATCTAAAGCTCACAGTATGTACACTGTAAGCAACAAGTGTGTTTGACAGCTGCGCTACAGAACCCAGATCTAAATAGGTGAAAATCAATTGCAATCCCAGCACGGTTTGTAAGACGTTAGCGCAGTCCATGTGGTTTGTCATTCCCTCTGGGCCACGTTTTTTTAGCAAAGGAGAACCACACAAACCACACACACAACGCACAAAATAGCGAAACTCCTGCCCATGCCTCTATTTTTTCAATTTTTAGCCCAAATTCTCTTCATAAGTGAATTGGGAAAAAGTGGCAGACTTCACTGTTTTGCAATTCAGCAAATTATTGCGCTATATCTGCTTCCAGGGATGGGAAGAGTGCATGTTACATGCTAAAAATGCTCTAGAAGGTTTGTGCACATCTGCAAATTAAAATGTTTGTAGTCATCCACAACTTTTGCATTACTCATTTCGAGAAAGACTGTTGGATATCGACTCCCATGCATTTGGAAAGAAGTTCATAAACCATTTCAATGAATACTCCCTGGTAACCTTGGTGAAATAAAGAAAATTAAACCTGTACTCATGAAAAAGAATACACATGTGAGTTCATATTTAAAACTGCTTGTCACTCTTTCCCCTTTGCTGAAAGAGAAGTCCTAGGGTAAATGATATTCTATATTCCTAGCCTTGTTTTGATGTTCTTCATCAATCAATCAGTATTTGTAAAGCGCGGCTACTCACCCGTGAGGGTCTCAAGGTGCTGGTGGGGAGGGGCCTCATCCAAAGAGCCACGTCTTGAGGTTCTACCTGAAGATGGTAAGCAATGGGCTTTGTCTGAGGTGCAGGGGCAGGTTGTTCCAGCTCTTTGCTGCAGTGCAGGTAAAGATCGTCCTCCGGCGGTGGTTTCGCGGATGTGAGGTATAGTGGCCAGGGCCATCTGGGCAGAGTGCAGGGATCTGGTGGGGGTTTGGAAGGAGATGCAGTGGTTCAGGTAGGCTGGTTGTGAGTTGTGTATGGCCTTGTATGCGTGGGTGAGAAGCTTGAAGGTGATTTGCTTCTCAAGCGGTAGCCAGTGGAGGGCCGTCAGGTGTTGGGAGATATGTTCTCAGTGAGGGAGGTCCAGGATGAGTTTGGCGGCGGCGTTGTGGATGAGTTTAATTTTTTTGATGTTCCTAGTTGAGGTGCCGAGATAGAGGGCGTTGCCGTGGTCGAGGCGTTGGTGACTGTCCTGCGACAGTCTGCTGGGTTCCATCTGAAGATCTTCCGAAGTTTGCGGAGTGTGTGCCAGCAACAGGAGGCGACAGAGTTTACCTGGCGGGTCATGGATAGGGAGGAGTCGAGGATGATTCCTAAATTGCGGGCATGCTCGGTCGGTGCAGGGGAGGCGCTGAGGGATGTGGGCCACCAGGAGACATCCCAAGCTGAGGTGGCGTTTCTGAAGATGATGAGCTCCGTCTTGTCAGAGTTGAGCTTGAGGCAGCTTTCTCTCATCCAGATGGCGACGGCTTCCATTCCTGCGTGAAAATTCCTTTTGGCCGTGTCCGGGTCTTCGGTGAGGGAAATGATGAGTTGTGTGTCATCGGTATATGACACGATGTTCATACCGTGGCTTCTGACGATGGCAGCAAGAGGAGCCATGTATACGTTGAACAGTGTGGGACTCAGTGAGGATCCTTGGGGAACTCCGCAGTTGACTCCTGTGGGTCTAGAGGTGTAGGGCGGGAGTCTGACCCTCTGTATGTTCCCGGAGAGGAAGGAGTGGATCCATTCCAGGGCTCTTCTGCGGATTCCTATGTCATCGAGTCTGGTGCGCAGAATGCTGTGGGAGACCGCGTCGAAAGCTACTGAGAAGTGGAGGAGTATCAGTGATGCGGTGTGGCCGCGGTCTAGGAATACTCGGATGTCGTCGATGGCTGCCAGGAGTGCTGTCTCCATGATGTGATTGCTGCGGAAGCCAGACTGGGAGCTGTCCAGGGAGTTGATGGCCTCAATGAAATTCCGTAGTTGTGCATTGATTGCTTTCTCTAGTACTTTGGCAGGGTAGCAGCGAGATGGGCCGCAAAATTCTTTAGTTCTGATGGGTCGGTCTAAGGTTTCTTCAGGAGAGGGCATATTTTGTGTGTTTCCAGTCCTCAGGGAAGGTGCCTGTGCTAATGGAGCAGTTGATTGTGTTACGAAGCTCGGGGCGATGAATACGCTGGCTCTGATGTATATGTGGTGCTTGTAGGGATCCAAGGAGGCTCCGGAGTGGGTGCTGTTCATGATGTTGACTGATTCCTCTTTGGTGAGCGTGGACCAGTCGTGGATGGTCTGGGCAAGTTCTGGGGTGGTGGGTCGTTTGCAGGTTCCGGTGTCAGGTGACAAGAAACTGTCGTAGATGTCATGGATCTTGTGGTGGAAAAAGGAGGCTAGTTTGTCGCAGAGGTCCTGTGAAGGGGGGATGCTGGTGGCTTCGGAGGGGGGACCTATGAACTCGTTGATGACTGAGAACTGTTCCTTCGAGTTGTGTGCGGAGGAGTTGATGTGCTCCCGGAGAGCGTCCTTCCTTGCGTTCTTGATTTTTTATAGGTGGGCGGCAGTTGCGGCTCTGAATGAGGCGAGGTCTTCGCTGGATTGGCTGTTCCTTCATTTTTTCTCTAAACGTCTGCGGTTACGTTTTGACTGGCCTTCTTAGGCATGCGTTTGGCCGATGTCAGCCGGAGAGGGGCTAGAGTGTGGGTGCATTCAGTGCTCCATGCGTTGAGATTGTGCGCTACTGTTTTGGCGGCATCAGGGGAGACGGAGGGATTTGGCGAGCGATGAGGTGAGTTGCTCGTTGGTGATTTTGTTCCATTTCCTGTGAGGGGTCCTGGAGGTGTGGGTGAAGCTGCTGGGTGCGGAGATTGTGACGTGTATGCAGCAGTGGTTGGTCCAGTCTGGGATGAAGATGGTCTTGATGGTGATCTGGACCTTTTTCGGTGAAGATGGGATCCAGTGTGTGTCCTGCGATGTGTGCAGAGAGTACCTTCGGTTTGTTGAGGTTGGCGCTGAAGCTGAAGTTCCTGCATGTGAAAGGTCACATGGTGTCTTTGGGGGAGATGGTGCAGCAGTTGTTGAGACGTCCGGTGTTGAGGCGGAGGAGGGTCTCGGAGTCGTAACAGAGGCAGTCTTTCAATGAAGATGGCTTATAATTGATACGGTCAAAGATGAAAATAGGCATCTGTCAGGATCACTGTTGAGACCTGGACTAGAATAGCTAAAATGAGGAGCTTGCTCTCTTCAGGTGCAAGGGATATTGGCACAAGAAGTTTAACATATATTAGGGAGGACCTGTAGCCTGTTAAGTGTAAGGACTGCACAGGAGTGGAAGACTGATATAGGTTGGAGCAGATAGGGATCTGAAGTTTGGATTGAAACTGTGTAAGGCCTGCAGATGGCAAAACGTGGAAGGAAATGCAAATACCACTCCTTTTTTCACACCCTGCTCGCAAGAGGTGCTTATACTTTGCCTCTTGTGTTTTTAATTTCAAATATTGCTTCACTTTGTGTATGTTTTCCCTTGTATTTGGTAGAGGGTGACTGGTCTTATCCTATATAATAGGATTTTTATTTAATTCATTTGGTTAGCCTTTGTCTTTGACTTGACTCTCCTGCCTGACCTAGGGTCGAGTAGCTACTTCATCATGTCTAAAAATGGCAGCCTGGGCCCAAACTCACAACTAGTGACACCAATGCACGCCCTTCTGAGCCCATCTAGGTGCAGTCCAAGCCAACCTTGCTACTCCCTTATACAGATGAGACAACATTAAATGTTTTTTCCCCTTAATATGCCCCTGCTAATAGTTCTAATGAAGTCTTATACTCTGAAACTCTTTTTAATCTTGTCACTTTATCCACAGAAAAGTCCACTTTTACAATCTGGGGTCCTAAGTGCCAATTGCAAAACCCTGTGAAATATTACATCCACCATTAAATATAGCTTTTTTCAAATAAATACTTTGAGATTGGATGACAACCTACAGCGTCTATTCCTTATAGAAATGTGGTTGTCCGAGGACTGTTCTTTATCTTTAATTTTGAAGGAAATAGCCCCCAGCCATTTAAAAAATATTTGTTTACCATCAACAAAGACAGTAGGTAAGGTGGTTCTTATCAGGAGCCAGTATCAATGCTATTTAAAACTTGTAGTCAATTTGATACCTTATATTTTACTTGGGCATAGTAACAGTGCCCATACAAGGTGTAGTTTACTCTATTAAACGAAATAGTCCTATATCCAGTCACTCACATCCATTCCTCTCTTCTGTTGGTTATTGCATCTATTTGAATGTAATGGGATTGCAGACAACTAAACTACTACACTTTTCTTGAATTTGAAAAGGTTCAGTGGTAAGCCTCAAGTTAATAAAGACATGATATTTTTGTCACCACTTGCAATATTATGACACCATGTCTAGGTCATTGTATTACTTTCTTCACTACTATACAAAACACTCTGGCCCATATTTATATTTTTTTTGCACCGCATTTGCGTCATTTTTGACGCAAAAGCGGTGCCAACTTACAAAATACAATTATATTTTGAAAGTTTGCGCAGCTTTTGCGGCAAAAAATGAAGCAAATGCAGAGCAAAACAAGTATAAATATGGTCCTCTGTTTGCAAACAGTTTGCCCAGAATCTCACAGCGGAGAATTTGCTCTTCACGAATTTAGAGGTAAAGTGGCACAAAACTAATAATTAGACTGATAAATCAGCATATCTGGACCAGGTGTAGAATTATACCTATCTAGTCAGATCGGCTAAAAGAAAGTATTATTACATGCAAGATCATTGAGCCTGGAAATATTCCAAAATAAATGTTTATGGCAATATCTTCCTTTCTAAATGGGGAACGAGCTAATAACAATCTTTGTTCTTTCTCCCAGGAGCAGCTGAATACTTTATCAGACTAGCTTCTGATAAGGCTTTCGAGTATAGATACTCAGTCATTTTGAGGAGACAATATTTAACTTATTAACTTATGAAGAAGTGGAAAAGCTAATTATTAATAATAAGCCTTCTGGAGCTCCTGCCGATCTTTCCTCCGGTTGTTTTGGGAACATTTGCACTCAATCTGATGAAAATTAACTCTTTGCTGAGTTCGCACTGTATGTCAGATAATTTTTTATCAACTTTAGGTTGTGTTATTTTGAAAAAAATCTATGCTTGATGCTCAGGATCTTTCTAAGTTCAGACTAAATTCTCTGTTAGCCTATATTTCGAAATTGCTTTTGAGAGTTTATGAGAGTGATGAATAAAGAATTATGGCTCTTGGAGGATGCTGAAGATGATTTTAGACAAGGCAGGAGCATTCAATTGACCATCACTTCCATTTTGGGTGATTTCAATGCCATTGACAATAATATTCTGTTTTAGCCTATAACCCATTGTGACATCGGTGGCATGCTCTTAACCTTGGTTTACTTGTTTCTAATAATTCAGAAGGGAAATTTGTGTTGCTCACCCTGATCTTAACCGTGGGATAAAATGTGCATCAAAATCTGGTTATGTGAATAGCTGCCTTTCTTTTTGTATTTCTGTTGCCTCTTTCAGCAATTATGTCACAGCATCCATACGTGAGGATAAAGGAAACAGAGCAAGGGGAACAGAACACAGGACAAGGACCAAGGATAGGCATAACTGGATTCTAAGAAGCACGGAATGGAGAAAGTGTCACAGAATATAAAAAGAACAAACAGAAGAAACCATACAAACGAACCGCAAAGAAATGCACAATTACCTAGAAAAGACAGATAATCAGCTGGTTCAAGGAACAGACGTAGGCGGACAGAACATTTTGGAATGCAGCACAAGGACCACGCAGTCCAACAAGAACAGCAGCAAAGCACCATGAATTAGAAATCTGCACAGGAATTCAGGAGGAAAGAATAAGAGAACAGGGAACAGAGAAGCCTTAGAGTCAGAACAGGGCCCTTGAACAGAAAAAGCAGTAGCACCAAAACAATATTCAATAATAGAACAGCTATTGCAGCAATGTAGGAAATAGGAAGGATGGATTCATGAATCTGCAAAGCACATAGGAACTAGGTGTAAGCCTTAATGTACAGTTGCAAGTTTGGTCAAGTTTGAGCAGAGTCTCAGAAGAAATACGATTGTGACAACAATAAGCATTAAGGCCCATATTTATACTTTTTTTGCGCCACATTTGCGTAATTTTTTGACCCGAAAGCGGTGCAAACTTACAAAAAACGATTATATTTTGTAAGTTTGCGCCACTAATGCGTCAAAAAATGATGCAAATGCAGCGCCAAAAAATTATAAATATGGGCCTAAATTCAAATACAGCTCTGGGGAGGAGCACAGCTGCAGGCAGAGATCCAGGTGAGTACAATTAGCCAGGTCCTGAGGATCACTGTTCCACCCAGGAAGTAAAGGCTACACTGGGACTTGGAGAGGGAACGAAGGCAGAAGGGATAAGAAGAGCAACTAGGAAACCAGGAATGGAGTGGTGATCAGAAAAGAAATAGAGTAAAGTCAGGAAAGCATGTCTCATGTCTTACAAACACTTTGTGCTGGGTTTGCATTACTTTTGTAACACAAACCTGACACAAAATGTTGTGGTGCGATTTACAAACCGTGCAACCCAAAGTAATGAAAGCTGCTAAATGCACTGCCTTGTGTTACTTTTCGTCAAGGGGAAATTCCCAAAGTGGTGCATCGGTGGTCCCATGCAATCACTCATGGGTTTTCACACAAATTCCTATCTACAATGAAATGCAGATATGGATATGTGCTGAAATCCTGTGCCACCTCGAGGCAGGAGTAACAAGGAAAAATGATTCAATTTCTCTCCATTTTTCCTATAGTGCATCCGTGGTGCATTTTCCAGTAGACATACAATGTCCGAAATGCCTTAAAGCATAGTTTTTGTACTGGAAGGGACAACTTCCATCACAAAACCTAGGGTTCCCTCAACAAAGGTACTTTTGCGCTATGGCAGAATGGTGTCTGCATTGGTTCACTGCAGCCAAAAGTGTGCCAGGGCAGTCAGGGAGCAGAACAGTGCCACATCTCATGAGCTATCAATCGTTTCCTGAGTCTATCTCCTGCAGTCTGGGCAGTAATGGTACTAGATGTGACTAGTATTCAGGCCGTACACGCTTCCACAGACAAAGCAGGACTCGACATTCTGCCATTTACCAATGCCTCGAAAGACAAGCGGGTCTGCCAAATCCAAAAGGGTTCCTTGATCCTGAAAATGCAGATTCCTAAGGAGAACGGCATGTCAATCAGTGGAGGGAAAGAGAGTTAGGTCATTTTTCCCTTTGAGGACTTTTACTTACCCCAATGCTCCAAGTTGGACACGGCAGATGTCATCATTCCTTGACATGTATCCATGGCCCCCCTCACAAATTCCCTAACACATGTGTGAGTCTGCAGAGTGCGGGATACACAAGATCTGTTGGAGACAGTAAAGTGGAACCAGAGATCATTGGATTTCTGTTTTATTTCGGGGTTAATGGAGATAAGGCGGAAGCCTAATGAAATACTTCAAATGCCTGCTTCCATAATGGACAGAAAGCTGTCTGCCAGACTCTTCTGTTCCCATGTGGGAGATGAAGTTGTATGCAAGAACATAGCAATGAAGGAGAACCCAGTCTGGTAGAGCCAGGTTTACCAGTTCACTGCCTCCTCTGAGGCTCTGAGGAAGATGCAGCAGTGAAAATGAGACAGAAGAATGGAGCTGCGTGTCAGCAAGCCCAGAATTATAATGATTTTCTAAAGTGGAAGAGGCTCTTTGTATGAACAGTCCGACAGGGGTAATAGAAAACCTAGGCAGGGAGGGAAAGAGTACAAATGCTGTTAGCAGATAATTATTTTTATAAAATAATTTTATTTGTAAAAAGAAGATTTCTTAGCTGCACTGCACCATCTGACACATTGATTGTTTTTACACATATAAATACATCCAAACACTTTACACACTCTTTCAACACATACTCACACAAACACACACACACACTCTCCTTCATACACATTACATTCAAAGACAGAAATATATGACAGACGTCTTCACACAGAAAGGTACACATACATTGTGTTTCACAAAACAAATCACAATGACTACATTCCTACACTACCCCTGCTGGGTAAGGGCACACAAATACATCTCAAACACAATCATTCCCAGCCAAACTTGCACACCTCTGAGCCACTACCTCTAACTCTACCTCTAAGCCATACCTCTCCAACAAGGTGCTTGTGAGCTATTGGTAGCTCTCCAACTACCTGTAAGTAGCTCTCCTGTGTGCAGCCATCCTACTCATATAGGAGATTCTCCCTGGTTGATTTCATAAATGTAAACCAAAATTGAAAACCGTGTGTCCAAGACACAAAATTGTATGTATGTATGTATGTATGAACTCATAAGCATATGTTTTGAGAAAAATGTTTTAAAAATATTTAAAACTTATATTAGTGTGAAAAACTGCACTGGGTAGACATTACTCATAGTAGTAATTACCTTGGTGCCAGGGCTCTGTGGCCATGGTTTGTATGTATTACTGACATGCTGGCAACCGTGCCTGTTGCACTGAACCGATCACTTCTGAAAATCTTGCATGGGGATTGGCACTAATGTAATCCTGTCTGATGTGGTCACTATTACCATACCAATACTATTAGAACCTAGGGCTGATTTTCAAAGAACTTAAGTTGTTCTCATTACAGAAAAGGTTGGACACCCTACTTTAAGCACACTCATCCTCCTGTATACCTCTAAGCACACTCATGCACCTGCCCTCCCCACAGTTTATTGTCTGTAGATGAGAAAGCAAATAAAAAGAAAAATATTGTGAATTAGTTGAAACTGCCTAGATTGGTGGTATATTGTTTCCTTCCATGACTTACACATGTAGCACTATGAGAACGAACTCTGCAGTGTGTTTTGGCAGATGTACACATGTTCTGATATTGTTATATTTTATGGTGATTCCTTCCAGCCAGAAATGCAAGCAGGAAAATGTTGTGCATGGAAACGAAGTAATGAAATCATATGCAAAGTTTTTATTTTATTTTCTGGGAGAAAGGTGTGTGAATTAATAAATGCCCACACAGAAAATCAAAGTGTAGTATATTTAAACTTTAAAAATGCAAGTTTCAGAATGGAAATCAATAGAAAATGTTTTTATTTTCATGCAATATTTTGATTCCCGCTCCTGTTGCTAACAGAGTGATATGTATTGAATGGGTCACAATTATACATACATGAATTATTTGTACTGTGCAAACCCTATAAAAGACTCGCATTTATTTGCAAGCAACTTAGTTACAAGCATGCATTACAAGCACATTTTTAGAAGGCTTATTTGGTCTTGTCAAGTAGAGCACTCTGTTGCTCAGGCTAATGATTTGACCATTTGATTAAGCTCTTTTAATTTGACTTACATATTGTTTCTTTAGGACATTAATGTGTTGTGAGCATATTTTACTGATGACTGGTAGTATGTTTCCTAGCTATGTTACTACTGTAATATTAATTACAGTATATTTACTGAATAAATCTAGAACTTTGAAAAGACCAAGTGCATGCCTTTAATGGAATTCTTAGTGGTAGATATTCTGTATCTACTTTGTGTCCCACTGAGCCAGAGTACTGATACTTATTTGTAGAATTGAAGCATCAACATAAACACTATCTGATATCCCCGTACTTAGGATACCTGTGAGGCTCAACATATGGGCCCACAATACTCACAGACATGTTCATGTGGAAAGGAGTCACAACAGTCATATCACTATTTCAAAAAGTCATGAAAAATAGAAAGTGAAACAAATTACCAATGTTCTGAAAACTCTAATACCTGTGAATCAGTCGGAAAGAGAGGTTTTGCTTGCAGCAATGGAGTCCTTAAATTGTGCAAAATTTGAAAATATATTGTTTCCCTACTTTCCATATAATCCTGGGTTTGATATCTGTGAAGGGATTTGGTAAAAAAAAAGTGTTAAGAAAGTGATACCAGGCAGAAACTTTTAATCTTGTGCCCTTTGCTTGGAGGGCGGTAGCTGAGGAGCACAATCCCCAATCAGGCAGTAGCAGAAGCAAGGCAGCCGATAGGAGGTGACCTTTTGGGCTCAGAAACATTAGCCAGACACATGCCAGGCAACTACACCAGCTCAGTAGACACTGAAGTCTCAGGGCCTATTTAAAAATACCTCTATGCCAGAATGAAGGCAAACATAGGTGCCTAAGAGATAGTAGAATTTCCAAATTCATACACAGTCAAATCACATACAAAATCCCCAATATTGGCATGAGAGCCAGACAGCACTGTCTAAATGCTTAATAAACATTTAATGTAAGAAAGAATCCTTTGCAGGAGGGTCATCTAGGTCCCAAGTTCCACGGCACTAGCTCTGGATAACAAAGGCTGATGAGGTTAAAGACGTAAGGCTAAACTTCCCAGGGTGAAGACCCTCACTGGCAAAGCAGCCATAAGCCTGATGCAGCAGAGGCATCACTTTCCTAGCTGTAGCCAGCTCCCCTCATGGTTTGCTGCTGTGTCAAGCAAAACATTAGTGCATAATGCTATGCTGTTATTAGCTAAGTGAAGACTTCACTATCCTGTGTTAGACCTTGAAGGCAAAGAAATCAACATCAGTATCTGTCAACTTTAATAACTCACAAAAAAGGTAAAGAAAATAAAAGAAACGTTTTTCAACCCATCCACTAAATTAAGGCTTTGTTTATCGCCATGAAGCTCCAGTGTCTTATAGGGTTGTAGATGGAATGGGTAAGCTAGTATGGCCTTTGCTGGACTGTCACTTGCACTTCAGTTTTTTAATGGATCTTCTTTGAAATATACGGTTAGCACTTCTGTCTAGATGTTGGACATAAATAGACACATTTATTAACCTAGAAAAGGTGCACATTTCATGCTAGCTGAAGCATTACATTTGGAGGATTTTCTTTATTTACAGTAAATGTCATGGTTTATGATCTGGATTATGTTGCGATGGGTTCATAAGCATTGCCTAAGACTAGCATTTGCAATTCCAGTGCCTGACTTATCAATAAAAATGCATGCCAGACCAAATGCCTTTACCAATGCATGTCTGTATTGTGGGCTGTGGCTGCTGTCTAATGGTTGCTTGTAGTCCTTTTCAGTAAGTCTGGCTAGATAGCTACTACAAGAGGGGTTATAAAAGTGCTTCTGGTAGTGTGGGACTGTTACTTTGAAAGGTGTGTGGTAGTGTTTCCGTGTCGTGTGACTGCTGGTTTGGGAGGGGTTTGAGAGTGCCATCAGTATTTAGGATGTTTTGCTAATTCACCATTAGGTTTTGACAGCCCTTGTATTTTTCATTGAGCCCATGGCTGAAGACAATCTGTATACCTATACCAGCATTCTTTATAATTTTGGTCCTGATTTAGAGCTCAGTGGACGGGTTACTCCATCACAAAAGTGACAGATGTCCCATCCACCGCATTTCAGGTGTATTATAACCAGTGGCATGTCTAATACTGCAGATGGGATTTCTGTCACGTTTGTGATGGAGTAACCCATCTGGCGAACTCTAAATTAGATACTTAGGGCCTCATTACGAGTCAGGCATTGGACTAGCCGACTACCAGACTCATGGTGAGGAGACCGCCGCAGAGCTGCAAGTCTCCCTACCAACCCCATTACAAGGTTTCCACTGGGCTGACCTGTGGAATCCAGTGGAAACTGTGTGGTGGAATTGGTCTCAGCTCCACATGGAGCCGAGGCCAATGTTGTCACAGGGGGGCTCCCAAGCACCCTTGGAATGCGCACTGTCTGCAACGGTGCTGGGCAGGGGGACCACTGCACTGCCCCCCTATGGCCTACAGTGGCCCACCGATGGCCTCCAGCACTGGCTTACCACCAGCCTTTCCATGACAGTCAGACCGCCATGGAAAGGCTGATGGTAAGTAGCGATGTAATCAGCTAGGCGGCACTGAGTTCTGCTCCTATCGGCCTGACTGAGTACAACTCAGACTGCCATCGGACTGTTGGGAACCATGTTGCTGGCGAGGACAGCGGTCCCCTTGCAGTCTGACTGCCAGGGTCGTAATGAGGCGATCGGACCACCACAACTGTGTGTCCTTGGACCGCCAGCCTCATAATGAGGCCCTCAGTCTTAATCATCTCTGTAGTGAGACAGAGCAGACCATGGCTTACTCGGGGAGATGGTTTTGGTTACAGACTGAGAAATCTGCAAGCTACACAATAACACTAATAAGTTAATGATGAGCTAGTACTTTCACTTTTAAAAATAAGATGTTCTTCACAACAAGCATATTACAAATGTACACAATGGCATGCAGACTGCTCTAGTCCCTCCTAAACTAGAAATGCAATGTAAAACCCACTTCTCTTGTATTTACCACAGGATTACATTATGCAAAGCCCATTCCTACTACATTTAATGCTTATCTCTCTCAGGCATAAACAACAGAACAACTTCTTCAAGGGATGAACACAACTGAAGGAAACAGGTCAACAAAAGGGTGAAATCAAAGTCCCTTCCTCCACGCTCGTTTTGATGTTTTTGTGATCACATGAGCTCTTTTCCACAGCTGCGATGTCAAAGTAGACCTAAAGATGTGAGACTGTGTGCAAAATGTTCTGAAACTAACAGCAGATTTACCCTTGAGTGCAACCGAGCAGAGCTTCAGATAGAACCATTAATATCATTGATTTTGATAAATGGAAAACAAGCTATGGAAGCAGGTGATTTCACGAATGGAAATCAATTAGTTATTTGATTAGTGCGCTAATTTGAGCATAAAAGTGGAATTGGATTTTTGTGTGTTGAAATAGTTTTGATAAAAGGATCAGATATTTTAAACGATGTCTGTGCTTTATCATATACTATTAAATTACAATACTGATTGTGCTGTAAAATTGTGAAAACGTAATTAACTTAATATAAACTACTAATGATACACATCTGGGAAGCTGTATTCAGGGGACACTAATGCTAACAAGGCAAAAAATTAAACTGCAATAGTTAACTTCAAGCAATCCCTGGAACATCTCCTTCATAATTAATAAATGAAAAATGTTATTGCAGCTAATCAATAAAGTTGTTAGAGGGAATTGATCGGGTGGGGAACTCTCTTTTGCGGGTACGATTTTTCACCTATTCAGAACAAAAGACTCCCTGAGGTACTATAAAGCTGATAGACACTTAAGAGCCAGACCCGAAAGAAAAAAATCTAAAGGAAGGCAATTAATTAAAATCTAGACTCGTGACATCTCCTTTCACTGCACCAGGGCAGATACAGATTCAGGTGCTTGGGATGTTAAGGGCTTGTAATATCTTCTCATGCAATCGCAGGGAAAGGACAGCATTAGGATGTGATGGACTATCAAGGCTCATTCATACTCTAAACAGACAAAGGCACTTCCCGGGGCTACTCGTGCAAGCCAGACTAGAAAAAAACAAGCATCCGATTGTATTCTATAATAAATTATAAACCACTATAAAATAAACTTTAAAAAACATTAAGCCCTTAACAAATCCCAAATAGTTCAGCTGCACATTAAAAGGAAATACAGAAGACACTATTTTACTCTATTTTTGTATACAAATACTCTAAGAAAGGGGCAAGAGAGATATTAGTAGCGAAGAGTAAAAAATCAAGGTTCATAAATAAATAAACCATTAGAAAGCCAAGAGAAATATTAGGGGTTAGGAGCTAAAAAATCAAGGTTTATGAAATAAACCATTAGAAGGCAAGAGGAGCATTAGGGTAAGGAGCTACAAAACTCAACGTTCATGTATAAATACACTATGAAAAGGCCAAGAGAAATATTAGGAGGTGAGGAGTTAAAAAATCAAGGTCCATATATAAATAAACCATGAAAAGGTAAAGAGCAATATTAGGGGTTAAAAGTTCAAGCTTCGTGATTTGATCTAAATTGTGTTTTTTCTATTTTCTGTGTTTAAAATGGATAAACTTGACAAAGGTGTGGCAAGAAAAAAGTTATAATAGATACAGCAAAATAGACTTATATGAATACCACACAACATTTGTGAGATCTATACAAATGCTATTATACTTTCAGTGATGTGATAGGAATGAACATTAATCCTCATTAAGAATTTCTGTGATGTCTCAAAGTGGGAAATACATTTTCTTTCTTTTTTATTTACGTACATTTAGCAGCATTTCCTAAAACCCCATCTCAGCCTAGAAACCTCAGGCCTGATTTAGATGTGGGCAGTAATGGTTCTGCCATGGATTTTTCGACTGGAAAGCCACCTGCTGCCACAACAGTCCGTCCGCTGTAGTTAGATGCTGTTGGTCCCATTGACGAAAAAAGTCATTCACACCGCCATCTTCTCCAAGAAATACCACCCGGTTCCACAGGGGGAAAGGGAAAAGGCGATGCTGGCAGAACCATGCAGATTTAGATGTGCCTTACTGCCAAGGAAAAATTAGTGGTCCGACCTCCACTCCTTAGTTGGCAGATTGGGGGTGAGAAGGTGAAAGCTCACCTTTTTTCCACTCCCCCCATCCTCGACTGGACAAGACCTGCCATTGCTGCTGCCACCAACCCATGGACATGACCCCCCCTCATCGACAGACTACAAGGGAGGAATACCGCATTGTCAGTGTACGTTGGGTGGGCACTGAATGGGAGGTGGGGACCACTAGAGACACACACATGAAGACACACACGTCACAGTAATATTTTTTAATCACTGTGAAATGCATATGTTGGGAATACGAGTGGGACAGACACAGATGGGGACATACTGGTACACATCACGTATCGCACACATACACAACTGTTATTATGGTGCCAGTATTCATTGGCAAATGAATGCTGGCACCACAATAACAGTACATTCACACTTGCCAACTTTGTCTATGTGTGCACATTGCCTGGGGATTTGTACCTGTCATGTTGTGCTGCGAGTTGCATGTGTGAATCAGTATGTGAATGTGTTTATGCAATGCTAATTGAGGTGGGGGAAGCGGTGTGGGTGAGTGTGTTTGTGTAGCTGAGTGTGTAGTTTGTTGTGTCATGTGTGGGTGCAGTGTCAATGGTGTGTGTATGTTGTGTCATGGATGTATGTTAATGCGTGTTTTCAGCATGGACAGACTGTGTTATGTAGGAATGGCAATAAGTAATGGTGTGCATATGTTGTGTTGTGTAGTGCGTGGGTACATCTATGGCTGAGGTAGAGTGTGTGTGTGTCACTGACCTCTCTTCCATAGCCCCTGCCATTGTACCATGTCCATAGAGTCCCGCTGCCATCTCCCGCCATTAGTGCACTGCCGCCATTCAGACAGCCAGCAGAACTGTAATGTCTAAATACGGCGGGCGGAATACTATCACCATGATGCTATTTTCTGGTCCGTGCCCAACGCAGCTTGGTGGTAGGACCACCAACATCTAACTCAGGCCCAAAGTTATTTCTTTGAGCATTTAGTATTCTTCAGTTGAATTGTAGCACATTTTATTGGCTTTAAAAATTCCCATAATCCTCAGTTTTCAATAGAAACTGTGCACTGGGTGAATGTATGAGTTAACTAGTTTGCATTATTCTCCAGTTAGTAACTAAAAGGAGCTAGCTTTTTATCAATATCTGTTTTATCAATCAGAGCAAAGGCATATCCTTTATTGCGCCATATGCATTGATTGATAAAAAATGAAAAAGAAAGCTAAACATGCTGTCAGTAAGTAACCACAGTTGAGATGATATACACCAATTCATTTATGCGTTCATCTATTTTCTTTAGGCAATACTTAATTCTACATGAAAGTAAAGGAGTCGAAGGTTGCCATCCTGATTGGTATCCCACAACATGGTCTTGAGAAAATTTGTTATAACTCAGACCGCTATCTTACAAGATACTGAACAGTTTTCCAAATTAGCAACATGAAATACAACTTAGCTGCCATACTTCTGAGCCTGGTGGGTCTGTGTAACAGTGCTAATAGCTTTACTGCCTGATGCATGAACCTGCAAGAACTCTGTAACCTAATAGACACCACTGCTGTCCTACGGCTGGGCCTGAAAGATCTGTGTAACCTCACAGCTAGTTCTGTTGTGGGAGGTCTTATTTTTACCCTGAAAGCAACATGATTCATTACAGCCTGAACCTCGTGGATAAGCATATTCTCATTAGAAGTACCAGGCAGACATAGGAAGAGGCCCTCCCTCTGTGAAGAAGTTGAAGAGCATAGGAGGGATCATAAAGATCAAGATTGCACATACTGTTGGAAGCGAGATTGCAAATAAATGTGAATAGTTTTGTTGTCTACTTAAGCCACAGAAAGGTTTGAATAATGTTGTGTTTTAGTACTAGAGATGATGTCTGAAGCCTGGGAGATGTGTAACATGTGGCACTGTTCTGCTATTGGAGCCTGCACAATCTTTGTGACCTGCGATATAGCTCTGGGTGCTGAGTATATAAGCCTGAGGTATGTGAACTTTAGTGGGATAGCTTTTCTGCATGAATCTGCAACCTATAGTAAGAGCAATATAACATGAGACATTGCTTAACAGTCTAAGAATTGAATGGGTCTTTAGATAAGGGCTAGCAGCCTCCTGGCCTGAAAGGTCAATAGAGGTTACCGCCCACCGTTGACCTGACAGGTCTACAGAGGCTTTAGCCTCCATTCCCTAGGCAGTGACCAGCCCAACTGAGATAAAGAAACCCACCTGCCTAGTGTGGATTGCTAATCCTACACTGGAGCATATTTACAGGTGGTTCCTCTTGATGACGCAGAAAAAGAAGGACTAACATATATTCATATATCATGTAACAAAATCGTATAAGGTAGTGTGATTTTAGCAAAGAAAAATAATGTACGTGGGAAATTGTGCCCACGGAGTAGTTCGCCATTATTATAAACAAGCCTAATTAATCATGAAGAATTGACAAATGTAGTAATCCGTCATAATTGCGAATGTGTTTTATGATTTTCTTGATTGAAACTGTTTTATGCTTAGCTTAAATTTAGTAGAGGCTTTGGCCTAGTCGCCTGGTCTCAAATTCAACTGCGTGGTTTTCACTTGCACTAACAAAAGCATATTATTTCATTTAAAGGTTGTACTTTTCCAGTAGAAATGACTAATACCCTTATCTCAAGGTTTCGTGCTAGGATGGTTGCATCCCTTTTGATGCAAGGTCAACTCCTGCAGGTGCGGACAATAAGAGCACTGTGATCAAATTAATTGGCAAAATCGTTGTAACTTGTGTTCCAAGGCTCCAAGGACAATGTATGCATAAATGAGTACTAGGAGAAAGACACTATTCATTGGTCAAATTGAAGCCACCCTATGAACCCTCCAATGGAAGACTCTGCAGAATTTGGAATGGTTCTTACTTAAACTCACCGGACAAAGAGAAGTCAGCCATTTTCCTTGATGCCATCTTTGAAGCAGAATGCCAGACGCCATCTTAGACGACATCTTGATGCCCTTTTCTCTATTCCAGAGAAAGAGACTTTGAGAATTCTCACCCTAGAGACTTTAACTTTAATGTTGCCCCGTCTTGCCCATGCAATAACGTTGCCCCATTCTCCTTTCTGCTGCAAGGAAAACCTGCCCTTAATTCTGCCCCTTTGAGATCTGCCCATGCTGACCGAACCGGTACCTGAAGGACGAAGACTTTCCTTGTATGCTGATTGTATTTGGTAATTATGAAAGTATAACTGTATTATGCGTTGTGTTTTTCCTTTAAGGTACCAACTGCTATTTTATAGGGCCCAAGCTAGAAGTTTTCCAAATTTGTGTTGACTAAATTCATTTCGCATGAAGTCCCACATGCCAATGCTAATTAGAGGTTAGTTAAGGTATTCACTTGATGCACCATGTTGAATTGAAATCTTGTTATGCTGACCAATGTATGCAATTAGTCAAATTCAATTACTCGTATTAGTGATTTGCATTGCCATAACCAAGTGTTTTATAGTTCAGATTCTGCGTAGATTACGTTTCTTCCGACGCTATGGACAGCTAGTAATGTTCGTATACATATATTATTTGGTTTTAAGACTCATATATATCGTTTTAGCTTTGTTAATATAGGGAAATAAATTCACTAACTTTAAATAAACTGGTGTGGTTATTCATGACTGAAAAGTCATGGTGCGTTGAAATACCAACTGTTATTGATTTCTAATGTGTTATTTTGATCTATTAATTGAGTATTGGCTATCGATTACAATAGCTATTGATTATTGATTTAAGTGATCCGACTATTCTAGGATGAGGAGACCCCAACTCGGTTAAACGGTTCACCGACCTCCAACGTGTCCAGATACAGGTTATTTTATAAGGGCTGGATGCGTTACCAGTAGATGGTAGCAGAGATTGATGGTTACGCCCTTTGGGACCCCATCCAAACAATAGACGGAGTCAAGTTAGAATTTTCTTTGATAAAACAAGTTGGAGAGATGATGATACCCTAAATCCCCAATGACTTTCCCGGAATCTCGGAGCTTGCGAATGGAGGAAATGGAGGTGTGAGAATGTTTCAGGCGTTTCTAGTGACGGTGTGAGAGAAGTTAGGGTTTTGCGCTTGCACAGCTTATTGCCGCAGATTAATTGAGAAGTTTGTGAGGATTTTAGGGGGTTACGAACTCCAGTTAAGAGATTTTAGAGGAGTGATACTCCAAAGTGTGAGAGTAGGGAAGTCGTCGAACTTCACATGTGTGTAGCGCTTTGTGCAGGAAAAATTGTCCACGTGGTTGTTGCTGTTGAGACGGGCCCTGCGAGTTCAAGAGACTCCGGAGTATGTTGAAAAGTGTATGAGACACTTGATTGATGTTGTAATCTGTTCGGTTTAATAGGTTGATCGGGCGTGGTCAACGAGTCAGTATGAATATTGAGGAATGAAAGAAAATTTTCGACTTTGAGATTTGACGAATTCTAAGGTGCACTAGAATAGTTCATTGATCAGTTGAGAGTAAAGTTTGCCGGTCAAATTTTGCTTGCGAGAGCGGGAAACCGAGAAAGATGGAATAACTGCCGAGGCTAGTGAAAAATCCCTAAGGTTTCTGAAGCGATTGTATTACCCCTTCCTGTAATAAACCAACAGATTTGTTTTCTTCTTTTTGGTTAGTGCTCGCGATATATTGCGGAAATTAGTTGTTGAGTGAAGTTGAATGAGAGAGGACAAGCCGCGGGACTTTGTCAGCCGCAGTGTGTGAGTGTGACGTCACTAGGAGCCGCGCTGGGATAGGTTGGTTGGTGAGAAGGGTCGCACACGGATTGGACGCAGTCCGTGAAGCGCAATTGGTGGGGAAAGGCAAGCGAAGAGTATTCTGGGAATTAAAGTCACTTATTGATTACAGATTTTAGAAAAATAAAAGACGGAAAGATGAAATTTTTCAAAGCATTTAAGAGTGCCTTGAGGGGAGATGTGTATATAAAAGCAAATGTAGGAGAAGAAACACCACCTGAGGGTACACCAGCTTACAGCGTGATTGAAGAGAAGGGTGTCGCACCATGTCTTTGGCTAAAGCAATGGTGCAAATTAACAGAAATGCATGGAAGTGTAGCTTTCCCTATCCATGGGTCGTTTAATCTAAGAGTTTTGGAGAATCTAAGATTCGCGCTATACGACATGAAAGTACCTCCAAGACCAGCACAGTTTGAGGCATTAGCAATTTGGGAACTAATAGCTAGAAACCAACAACAAAAGAAATTTGAGACAAGAATAAGAAAAGTAGAAAAGACACTAGCGGATGCTAGATGGGATAGCACACAAAAGGTTTGGAGATCAGACATACTGCAGGGAATTAAATTGTTTCCAGCAATTACTGATGAAGCAGAGACAGAAGGAGGGAAAGCTACCTATAAAACAAACAGGAGTCAGTCCAGAGATAGAGAAAACAACAGAAATTCGAAAAGATCAGACGAGTCAGACGATGAGGAGTTCATTATACAATTGTTAAATGATCGCCCGCCACCATATGTGGAAAGCGAAAAAGGCTCGAGCATTAGTACTGCCCCTCCAGAACCAATACAAGGTAATGTGACACCAAATTTTAGAATATCACAGAGGCAGAGCAGTTCCGATATGCCCTTTGCACCACAAATACCACAAATTCAGAGGATATATCCTGACATGCCTAAATTAAATCCTGTCGATAATTATCAGCCGCAGGTTCAAAGGTGCTGCTGTGATGAGCATAATATGGGAATGACTTCTGATTTAATGGAGCAGGGAGGACAGAACTATCAAAGACCGACATTGATTCAAGCTGAATCAACACAAATTTTGATACCTCAAGAGCAGGTACAAGAAGTGCCGAGGTACACTCGAGTAACAGAGAGCCAGTTGGGTATGCCAACAATGATGAACCATAGTGTGGGAATTAACATGCCACACAATTCGGGGAACGGACAGAATCCAGACGCAATATCTCTGCCTATCACTGTAGGTCCGCCAGTGCCATTGTATATACAGGCAAAGCCGAATACATGCGACCAAGGGGTAATGATATGAAATGAGACAGGGAGGAGATGCATAGAAAACACTCCAGAAACAACCCCGGTAGGAACACTGCCAAATAGATCTGGGTCTTTGTCGGAATTTAGTCCAATTCCAATTTGTGCTCCGTCAACTGTGGTAAGGTCGAATCCACCACTAATAGTACCGCTAACTTCAAAAACTGAAACGTTGCCGCAACCATCAGTAGCAGTTGATGTAAGTGCTACATTGATGGGACTGAATGCACAACAGCTAACACAATGGTTCAACAGTTTGAACTCCCCACAGTGTACATCCAGCGGGAAGGGAGAAGAATACCTGAATAAAATAAGATTGGACATGGAAGCAGATGAACTAGTAGAGGGAACGATGGGTCTAAACAGGTTAGAATCATACACAGAAGAAGAGCTGAGATACATGTGCCCTAGGATTACAAGAGAAGTGAGCAACATACATAAGAAATTACAAGAGATTGCAGACAGAAACGGGATCGATATAGGTAAGACTAAACACTTGAGCAGAAGTTACAGGCTAGAATTTGAGACAAAAGACTTTGAACACATGAGATCTGCAGGGATGAAAACACACCTTAAGGAGATACTGCAGAGCGCGCAGGTCTGGAGATGCTTAGACAAGTGGGAAAGTAGATGGGTTAAGAAAAAGGACAAAAAGAAGGAAAGTACCCCAGATCGACATGAAAAAGCACAACAGAATGACGACCTGATAACCATGTTGTCAATGAGAGAAACAGCAGGGGGAAAACTTGTACATGTACCGTGGCACAGGTGCGATATTCAATCCTTTACGGATGATTTCCCTAAATTATGAGAGAAACAAATTTAATGGTATCAACAAACAGATAGATTCGTAAAACTCGCAAAATGTCTTTGGGAAGACCTGAATACTTTATTTGAGATTGTGGTTCCAGCAGATTTGTGGGAAGATTGTAAGAGGGCGGTAGGTTGTCCGACAAGTGAACCAGAAAGGGACAGGGACACAGGTGCACCATCACCTACGGTAATGAGTTTATACCATAAGGTGATTGAGCACTTGAAAACAAAGGTTGCGTCGAAAAATGTGTATTGGCAGAGGATTGACAGAACGGCACAAGAAGCTAAAGAGTCAATACATGCGTATTATGAGAGATTGCTGAAAGCGTTTAAAAATTACAGTGGCACGGAGACAATTGAGGCAAAGGACATGCTCCATTTCGTTTTGTTGGCAGTCAAAATCGATCGACGAAGTGTTGAACTATGCAAAATACTGTAGTGATGAGATTGAGACGAAGCAGAAAAGGTTGAAAGAAAAGGTGATGGTGATGCAGCTTAGAGCAGCTCAGACAGGTTTGCAAGGTTTACAAGGTTTTCAACAGCAGCAGCAACAGCAGGGAAATGCTATGTTTCAGCCACAAATGAGAGGCAGAGGCCGAGGAGGTTTTGTGAATAATGGTCCTGATATAAATACTGTACTGTTATGATTCCGAATGGTATACAGGCAATGAAGAAGGTGATGTCATGTCACACGTGCGGAATCGTTGGGCATTGGAAACGGGAGTGCCCAATGTTGGTGCAGGAAGGTGTAGGTCAGCAAAACAATGATGTCAATGCATTTCAGAATATGAGAGGACCGAAACTGAGAGGTCCAAATCTAAATTTTCAAAATAATATAAATCAAATGCAGGGTTTACAACCCATACAACTGCAGCAGGTGCAAATGCCCCGTGCACAAATGGCACAGTTGCAGCCAATGCAACAGCTGTTTCCTATGGTACCTAATCAGCAAATGCAAATACCCTTAGCACCAATGAATCAGCAACAAGTAATGCTTCCTCAACAGGTCACGGGTCAAGGAATGAATCAAAATGACACAGTACACCAATTCCCGTTACACAGTGAGAACGGAATAAACGATGTATGGGAGAGTGAAAGTTCAGAAGAGGAGGGAAATTGTATGCTTGCAGCATCCTTGGAAGTTGATCAAAAGGGTCCGTATGTGGAAGGAAGAGTTATGGGTCGCCCGTTTCATTCTTGGTTGACACAGGAGCTACACGCTCTCCAGTTAGAAGCATCGAAGTACCAAACTTGCCACTTTCAGGGAGAACAGTTCAAGTAGTGGGAGTGGCAAATAGGTATCTGACAAACCCAATCACAGATCCAGTGCAAGTCAGAATTGGTAACTATCAAGGGTCACATAAATTTGTGGTGTGTGACTCAAGCCCGATATCATTATTAAGGAGAGACTTATTGTGCAAATTGGGGTGTTCGATTATGTGTTCAAATGATGGAATTAAAATTCAGATAAACAGTGATGAGGAAGAAGAGGACAGTTTAGGAGGAGACGTAGTGGAAACTGTTGACGAAGAGTATCCCCTCTTTACCCAATACTCACTGAAGCAGATATTCCTGCTGAGTTACAGGAAACAGTTGGAAAGGAAGTGTGGGATATGACAGGAAAAGAAGTAGGATTGGTCAAAGGAGTAGAACCAGTGAAAGTGACAGTAAAACCCAATGTAAATTTTCACCAGACCCCACAATACCATATGGCGCAAGACACCCTCATGAAAGTCGCCCAACTCATTGACGAGTTTGTGAAACAGGGAGTACTGAAAGAAGTGTTAAGCAGTCCATGTAATTCACCAATTATGGGACTAATAAAACCGAGTGGAAAGGTCCGGATTGTTCAGGATTTGAGGAAAATAAATGACATAATAGTCAATTGTTGTCCCGTAGTGCCAAATCCAGCTGTGATAATGTTTCAAGTTCCCTGTGATGCTGAGTGGTTCTCAGTCATTGACTTGTCACAAGCATTCTTTTCTGTGCCCCTTCATGAAGACAGCCAATTTCTCTTTTGTTTCAAATTCCTAGACAGAGTCTACAGTTGGTGTCGAATTCCTCAAGGGTTTTCGGAGTCACCATAAATTTTCAATCAGATTCTAAAGAAAGATTTGGAATCATTGGAATTACCATTTGAATCAACCTTGGTGCAGTACAATGACGATTTGCTGATCGCATCTAAGACAGAAAGTGACTGTACAGCTGGCACCATTGCCCTATTGAATCATTTGGGAAGGAATGGACACAAAGAGGGTCATTCTGACCCTGGCGGCCGGTGGCCGCCAGGGCCACTGACCACGGGAGCACCGCCAACAGGCTGGCGGTGCTCCAATGAGCATTCTGACCGCGGCGGTTCAGCCGCGGTCAGAAGCGGAAAGTCAGCGGTCTCCCGCTGACTTTCCGCTGCTCATTGGAATCCTCCATGGCTGCGGAGCGCGCTCCGCAGCCATGAGGATTCTGACCCCCCCTACCGCCATCCAGTTCATGGCGGGAAAGCCGCCATGAACAGGATGGCGGTAGGGGGGGTCGCGGGGCCCCTGGGGGCCCCTGCCGTGCCCATGCCAATGGCATGGGCACGGCAGGGGCCCCCGTAAGAGGGCCCCAAAATGTATTTCACTGTCTGCCTTGCAGACAGTGAAATACGCGACGGGTGCAGTAGCACCCGTCGCACCTTCCCACTCCGCCGGCTCGATTACGAGCCGGCATCCTCGTGGGAAGGTCGTTTTCCCCTGGGCTGGCGGGCGGTTTAACTGGAACCGCCCGCCAGCCCAGGGGAAAACTCGTAATACCCGCCGCGGTCTTTTGACCGCGGCGCGGTAATTTGGAGGGCGGGATCCTGGCGGGCGGCCTCCGCCGCCCGCCAGGGTCATAATGAGGCCCAAAGTGTCCCCTTCGAAATTACAGTTCTGTCAAGAAAGTGAAATATTTGGGTCACCAAATAGAGAAAGGGTCGAGAAGAATTATGAAAGAGAGAATAACAAGTGTACTTCAAATGAGTCCACCGAAGACGAGAAGAGAGGTGAGAAAGTTTTTGGGAATGGTGAGCTACTGTCGCCAATGGATTCCCAATTTCTCAACTCTAGCAAAACCTTTGCTGAAACTGACCCAGAAAGATGCGCTAGATGAAATAGTGCTGAAAAGAGATGAGATGGATGCTTTTATTGAATTAAAGGAATGCATGTGCAGGCCTCCAGCTTTAGGTATGCCTGATTACACAAAGCCTTTCACATTGTTTTGTCATGAACGTGATGCATGTTCCTTGTCTGTCTTGACTCAAGTCCATGGTGGCGTAAACAGACCAGTAGCATATTTTTCAGCTACTTTGGATCCGGTCGCAGCAGCACTGCCAGGGTGCTTGCGTGCCGTAGCAGCAGTTGGTATCAGCCTAAATCAGAGTGAAGGAATAGTGATGGGACATCCTTTGACAGTCATGGTCCCTCACTCAGTCGAGATACTTTTGACACGTTCCCGAACACAGCACATGACCGGTGCTAGGCTTACAAGGTATGAGACAATAATTTTGGGTTCACCTAATGTGCAGCTGAAAAGATGCACTACGTTGAATCCAGCAACCTTGTTTCCCAGTGAAAATGTCGAAATTGAGAACGCTGAAGACATCGAGCATGACTGTCTTCAGGTGACTGAATTTTGCACAAAACCAAGACCTGACATCAAAGACACTCGATAGGAAGAAAATGATCAAGTTATTTTTGTTGATGGTTCATGTTTAAGAGATGCACTAGGAATATTGAAAGCAGGATATGCTGTATGTACAATAACAGGTGTTCTGGAAGCATCTTGGCTTCAAGGAGTTTACTCTGCACAAGTAGCGGAACTGGTAGCACTTACTAGAGCTTGCCAACTTTCCGCATTAATGAAAGTCACCATTTACACTGACAGTCAGTACGGATTTGGAATAGTGCATGATTTTGGACAATTGTGGTCACAAAGAGGCTTCATGACCTCTTCAGGATCACCAGTGAAAAATGGTGAAAGAATAAGGGAACTGTTACATGCCATCCAGTTACCAGGAGAAGTAGCAGTTGTAAAATGCAGTGCACATTAAAAATCACAAGACTATGGGGGTCATTCTGACCCTGGCGGTCTTGGACCGCCAGGGCAAGAATGACGGAAGCACCGCCAACAGGCTGGCGGTGCTTCATTTCCCATTCTGACCGCGGCGGTAAAGCCGCGGTCGCACCGCCGGGGACGGCGGTGTCCCGCCGATTTTACGCCGCCGGTGATAATCCGCCAGGGCAGCGCTGCAAGCAGCGCTGCCCTGGGGATTATGACCCCCTTACCGCCAGCCTGTTTCTGGCGGTTTACACTGCCAGGAAGAGGCTGGCGGTAAGGGGTGTCCTGGGGCCCCTGGGGGCCCCTGCACTGCCCATGCCACTGGCATGGGCAGTGCAGGGGCCCCCTAACAGGGCCCCGGCCTGCTTTTCACTGTCTGCATAGCAGACAGTGAAAATCGCGACGGGTGCAACTGCACCCGTCGCACCGCCGCAACACCGCCGGCTCCATTCGGAGCCGGCTCCTGTGTTGCGGCCTCATTCCCGCTGGGCCGGTGGGCGCTAACTTGGTTAGCGCCCGCCGGCCCAGCGGGAATGTCAGAATGGGGGCCGCGGAATTTTGGCCGCGTGGCGGCCAAATGGCGGTTTCCGCCTGGACAGAGTTGGAATCACCCCCTATGTTTCTTTGGGAAATGGATATGCAGATCAAGTAGCAAGGTTTTGCGCATTGAACTGTATATTGCTCAGAGACGAATGGAACTTGATAAATGAGCCAGAACTTGAACCAAGTGAAGCTTTTGCTCTAAAGGTTGTAGATACAATTGATGAATTGAAATCCTTACAGAACGACGTCAGTGAAGATGAGAAACTCTCATGGAGCAAATTACAATGCGTAAAGAAACCAGATGATTTGTGGGTTTCAAGTGAAGGGAGATTGGTTTTACCAAACAGTCTTTTGACGCAGTTGGCCAGATTGTACCATGGACAAGCCCATCTTGGAAGGGATGCCATGGTTAGACTATTCAAAATTGATTGGTTTAATCCCAAATTCCGTCAAGTTGCTGAAGCAGTTTGCCATCGTTGCGTCGTTTGCCAGCAAATGAACGCAGGGAAGGGAACAGTAGTAAATTTGAGCCACATTGGAAGAGCGGGAGGTCCCTTCAGCAGGATGCAAATGGATTTTATTGAGATGCCTGTGCATGGAGGCTTGAAATATGTGTTGGTGATTGTGTGTATTTTTAGTCACTGGATTGAAGCATACCCCACACGTAGAAATGATAGCCTTACAGTTGCAAAACTACTCTTGAGAGAACTAATACCACGTTTCGGATTCCCGATCTCCTTAGAATCAGATAGGGGAAGTCACTTCAATAACGAAGTAATAAAATTACTGTGTGCAGCACTGAACATTGAGCAAAAATTGCATTGTAGCTACCGCCCTGAAGCATCAGGACTAGTGGAGCAAATGAATGGCACTTTGAAATCGAGGATGGCAAAAATATGTGCATCAACAAACTTGAAATGGCCTGAGCATTGCCCTTGGCATTAATGTCAATGAGAAACACCCCTGATAGAAAGACTGGACTGTCCCCACACAAGATCCTCATGGGCAGAGCCATGAGGCTTCCAGCAGTTCCTGCAAATGCTCTTTTGAATATTACAGATGATATGGTGTTGGACTATTGCAAGGGTCTAGCTGATGTGGTACGCTCTTTTTCTCACCAGGTGGAGGCAACCACCTTGCCACCGATCCAAGGTCCAGGACACGCCCTGAAAGCAGATGACTGGGTCGTGATAAAGAAGCACGTGAGGAAGTCGTGCCTGGAACCCCGTTGGAAAGGACCTTTCCAAGTGATTCTGACAACTACCACCGCTGTGAAGTGTGCGGGAGTTCCCAACTGGATTCACGCCAGTCACACGAAAAGGGTGACATGCCCCACAGAAGAGGAAGTTGAAGCGCTGAAATCGCCAGTGACTGACAAGAAAGTACCAGGCACTGAGGCAGAACAAAGAGAACCTGGAGATGAACAAGCAGAAATAGAGGAGGGAGAGATATTTTCTGAGGAAGAAACAACAGACCCATTTGAGGAGATCGGAGGAGAAACCTCAGAAAGTGACAAAGATCCTGAAGGTAATGAAGAGCCTGCGACAGGTGAAGGAGCAGGAGAGCCTGATCAGAGGAGGGCTTTCCCAGAAACAGCCAATAAAGGAAAAGAAAAGGAAAACCTGATTGACCTCCTAGGGGAAGAAAAGGAGGCGGTACAGGGTGAAGACGTTCAACCTCATCCCGAACCGGTTGCAGGGCCCTCAGGTGAAAACAGTGCGAAACGGAGACAAAGCATATCGCCAGTGAAACTAAGGACTAAAGAATTATCAAATGAAGGTGAAGGGCCAAAGTTGAAAGAGAAAAGAAAAGAGGTGCCTGTCGCAATAGCAACACCAAGTGAAGAGAAAGACCTGGCCAAGGAAGAAAGTACCAGTGAGAGAGAATCAAAACGAGACGCAAAATTGAAAAGGAAAAGAATACCGAGCAGAAGATATTCTGGTCCGGAGTGGGCATACATAGCCACTAACGATTGATCAGACGAATTCCTATCTCTCAGTCTTGAGAACGAAGGAGCAGAACTTCATTTTGGCACTTGAGAAGCGAAATCCCATGAACATTACTGAATAAGACATTAACAATCTGATTGACTTTCGAACCGGCTAAGACATTGCTAACTTGATTGACTTTGAAACTGATTTTGAGACAAAAGCTGCTAACCGATAAGAGACTAAACTGCTAAAGAAAACAGTGTGAACATTGAACTCGTTCAGCTTTATATATATCTGCAAATCTGATTTGAAAGAGTGTCTTCAACTTTCTGATTCTATATAGATCATGACAGGCTACACTACACAGGGACATAAGATGAAGTGTTGTAAATACGTGTGTATAGGTCTAATAACTGCATGTGTACTAATCATTGTAGCAATAATTCTTGGAATGCATGGAAAGAATGAGAGAGAGACAAATGATGCTTCTACTTCTAAACCTAATACTGAACTAACTCCTTTGAAGAAACACGAACAAGACGAAAGACATTTGCATGATAAGAAGGAACTTTCGTCCAACGTTTTCTATCGCTTGTTGAGTGAGTATGTTGAGACAATGGATGCGAAAGATTGTTATGTATGCACACAAATACCTACCTTAGTAGTGGAAGGGGTGACATATCATAGCATGCCACTTACGTATGGAATTACATGTAGTTTAATAATGACCAGATTTTACGGCCAGGAGTATATTCATTACTTTTATTCCAATCAGGATGTTACATTTGCATATATTCCCATAATCGAGTACCTGAGTAAAGTAGCAAGAGATTATTATATAAAATTGATGAGGGGTTCCTTTGAGCCATTGTCACCTTTTCACACAGCTCACGCCCACAGAGAAAACCTTACATGCTTGCTTTCATCAATGGAGATAAGCTTTTTAGATCGCACTGACGATAGAAGGAAAGAGGTGAAGGAGAAATTAGAAAGGGAATTACACAAGAGGACATCTGTAGATAACTATGCTTTTGCCGCGATAAAGACACAAGGGAAAATAGCTTTAGATACATTACACGTAGGGAGATTTTGTGTACATAGACATAAATCATATTATGACACAGTTTTTGTGGGAACGAGTGAATGTAAACATACGTTTTTGTTTCAACCTAAATGGACGTTCATGCTGAATGGACAAGACCCAGTTATTCCAGGGGTATATTATATTTGTGGACTTAACACCTATTATCGCCTTCCTAAAGGATGGTATGGGAGATGTTATTTGGGAATAGTATTTCCAAAGGTTTATCAACTGGACGACTTAAAGAATTTTCCAAAGCTGTCTGAATCAAATCATGTTCAGAAAAGAGAGACAGCTTCTGGTGTGGTAGGAGATATATTTGGAGCAGTGATTCCTTCAGTAGGAGTCATATTGAATTCAATCAAAATACGAAAGTTGTCTACTATTGTGGATAACATGCTGGCAAAATTCTCAGGAGCTATAATCCTGATGGATGCTGAACTTGCTGCAGAAAGAGCTATGACTCTTCAAAGTCGGCTCGCCTTAGACATTCTTTTAGCAAAGGATGGCGGCGTTTGCAAAATGCTTGGCACACGTCACTGTTGTACTTATATTCCGGACAACAGTGGGCAAATTAGAAAAATGCTTACAAACTTAACTAACGAAAGTACAGACTTGAAAGAATTGAAAGAACCAGGAGTATGGGAGAAGGTTGGAAAAGGATTTGCTTCTGTGGGAAACTGGCTCAGCAACATTTGGAACGGACAATTACTGCAAATAATAAAAGGAATATTAATAGTGTTAATTTGTTTATTAGGCATTTGGGGAATATGGAAAGCTATTAAAATAATGAAAGCAAGAAACAAAAGAAGAAGAGAAGAGAAAATAGAAAACAAAATGGTAGAAATATACAGAGAAAAATCAAAGGGAACCAAAAGAAAGAGGGAATTGACTGAAGTGCCGAATTACTAAAACAGAATTTTAATTGGAATAAAATTTGTGGGTAGATTTGATGTGATGACATAATTAGTCATCAGAGGAGGGATTGATGACGCAGAAAACATGTAACAAAATCGTATAAGGTAGTGTGATTTTGGCAAAGAAAAATAATGTACGTGGGAAATTGTGCCCACGGAGTAGTTCGCCATTATTATAAACAAGCCTAATTAATCATGAAGAATTGACAAATGTAGTAATCCGTCATAATTGCGAATGTGTTTTATGATTTTCTTGATTGAAACTGTTCTATGCTTAGCTTAAATTTAGTAGAGGCTTTGGCCTAGTCGCCTGGTCTCAAATTCAACTGCGTGGTTTTCACTTGCACTAACAAAAGCATATTATTTCATTTAAAGGTTGTACTTTTCCAGTAGAAATGACTAATACCCTTATCTCAAGGTTTCGTGCTAGGATGGTTGCATCCCTTTTGATGCAAGGTCAACTCCTGCAGGTGCGGACAATAAGAGCACTGTGATAAAATAAATTGGCAAAATCGTTGTAACTTGTGTTCCAAGGCTCCAAGGACAATGTATGCATAAATGAGTACTAGGAGAAAGACACTATTCATTGGTCAAATTGAAGCCACCCTATGAACCCTCCAATGGAAGACTCTGCAGAATTTGGAATGGTTCTTACTTAAACCCACCGGACAAAGAGAAGTCAGCCATTTTCCTTGATGCCATCTTTGACGCAGAATGCCAGACGCCATCTTAGATGACATCTTGATGCCCTTTTCTCTATTCCAGAGAAAGAGACTTTGAGAATTCTCACCCTAGAGACTTTAACTTTAATGTTGCCCCGTCTTGCCCATGCAATAACTTTGCCCCATTCTCCTTGCTGCTGCAAGGAAAACTTGCCCTTAATTCTGCCCCTTTGAGATCTGCCCCATGCTGACCGAACCGGTACCTGAAGGACGAAGACTTTCCTTGTATGCTGATTGTATTTGGTAATTATGAAAGGATAACTGTATTATGCTATTTTATAGGGCCCAAGCTAGAAGTTTTCCAAATTTGTGTTGACTAAATTAATTTCGCATGAAGTCCCACATGCCAATGCTAATCAGAGGTTAGTTAAGGTATTCACTTGATGCACCATGTTGAATTGAAATCTTGTTATGCTGACCAATGTATGCAATTAGTCAAATTCAGTTACTCGTATTAGTGATTTGCATTGCCATAACCGAGTGTATTATAGTTCAGATTCTGCGTAGATTACGTTTCTTCCGACGCTATGGACAGCTAGTAATGTTCGTATACATATATCATTTGGTTTTAAGACTCATATATATCGTTTTAGCTTTGTTAATATAGGGAAATAAATTCACTAACTTTAAATAAACTGGTGTGGTTATTCATGACTGAAAGGTCATGGTGCGTCGAAATACCAACTGTTATTGATTTCTAATGTGTTATTTTGATCTATTAATTGAGTATTGGCTATTGATTACAATAGCTATTGATTATTGATTTAAGTGATCCGACTATTCTAGGATGAGTAGACCCCAACTCGGTTAAAAGGTTCACCGACCTCCAACGTGTCCAGATACAGGTTATTTTATAAGGGCTGGATGCGTTATCACTCTACAGTGGCACAATGTAACAATGTATACTCATTAAAATGCAGAGTTGGCCCCATATTGTTTTGGCCTTGGTCAGCATTTCTGATTGTTTTACAAAAACAAACTCCCAAAGTGTCAATTTGTTTATTTACAACAATCAATGACTCTGATGCCCAGGTAGTCTTCTACCTAGGCATGGGGGTCATTGAGGAAACTTCCTATCCGAGGTCCCAGGCAGGGAAATCTAGTGACGGTCACCCCGCCCTAAACAGAAAGGATCGACCTTCAATATGACCTGGTGTCTCAGTGGCTGACAAATTATCAGGTCAAGGAGTTTGGCTGGCAGAGCCAGCTGAAGTTCTACTGGAAGAAATCTATTGGTTTCCTCACCTCTAAATGGAAAGGGAACCAGTGGATTAGCAGACTGGTGTATCCGCTGTTGCACCATTCCATTACACTGTAAATGATCCCCTAAACTGTTCTCTTTCACGTAAGGTATGCAGAATAGCTGGTCTTTAAAGATGGTCTGACATCTGTCTTAGTCTCCTCCTTACTATAAAACTAAACACCCTCACTTGGAGGTGGGAACTGGGGACATGCATTAAACAGACTAGTATAGTTTGCTCCGTTAATAGACAACCAACTACATGGCATTGTAGCACTGGAATACCTGTGCAGATTGCAATGCATAGGTAGTCCTTGTATTATCAGGAATACATATGCAGAGACTCAACACGTCATTTTAACTAAGATGTTCCTCCTGTTGTAGCCTCAAGAAGCAACTGAGCTTTTCTGTGCTTACAAATATCAGTGGTACTTGACCAGTGCTTTAGTTGTAAAATTATAAGGGCTGCTGCTCAAAGCGCTGCTCAGACACCCACTACTGGTGCTATAAAAATGCGAGAGCGCACATAGCAAGGGTGCACAGTCCTGAACCCAATTCAGGCCTCCTCAGTTCACTGGAGCCACCCTCTGCTCAGTTATCTCACTCTTACAGGTGTCTGCTTTCTTCTTTGGCAAAACATTTTCTGTATTTCTCTTCCTCTGTTTTATCATTTTGTTTGTTTGTCCTCTGATGGGCAGAAATAGGTGCCGGCCCCATGAAATAAGTACCGGTGCCCAGCACCGAGAACCACCGGCTCAAATAAGCACTGAACTTAACTCTTTTAGAGTATTTTGCATCCTTTTTTATGCATGTAGGTAACATAAATGCTCCTGTAATAAATAAACTATATTCCATACTTTCAGAGTTAAGTACAGCTTTTACATCTGTCATTCCAGGCATTCTTTTGTCTATCTGGACTGACATTCAAGCCTGTCTTCTAGGTCTATTTTATATTTCTTGCACTTACAGTTTGGATGTTCTGCATAAGTATGGCCACAGAAATTCTCAAATTCTTTCGCTTGAGACCTGCTCTAGTCGTAATAAAAGGTATCTCTGATTCCGAATCTGAACATAACCAAGCTCAACTCTCGAACCACTCAGGAAGTTTGGCAAACAACTTTGCATTGATTTTCTAAAAATGGGCACAGAGTTAAACAGTGCCTTTGCATATACTGCTTGTCCTACTGTTTTTGATTTGATAGATCATCTTGCTAGCCTCAGTAGAGTAGTGGTTCCCAACCTTTTGACTTCTGTGGACCCTGAGTTTATCATGACTGGAACCTGGGGACTCACACTGAATCATTATTGAAATCCGGGGATGATTTGAAAAGTAAAACGATACACAAAAAATCCAGAAACTAGCATTCATCAAACACATACGCAAATGATGACAAGTTATTTATTTTGCAAGCAAATATAAATAAAAATTTAAAAATTAATGAGAAGGTTGGAGCTTGTCTAAATTCAATGGAAGCCACACATCGGCCATATTATATTCTGTTTGATGCACCTGCACTACTCCCACGAATCAATCTGAGGAATCTAATTCAATTTTTAGCCTCCAATTTCAAATTCCTTGGCATTTACAGTATGTTTACATTTTTTAGTTGTACATTTAGCCACTTTTTTATATAGATTTTATTAATATGTTAATATTATTACATGTTGTAAGCAGTCGCGGCACCCTTGAGGAGGCTTTGCGGACCCCCAGGGGTCCCCGGACCACAGGTTGGGAACCACTGCAGTAGACAGAGGCCCTCATTCTGACCCTGGCGGTCGGCGGAGAGACGGCGGTCGGACCGCGAACAGACCGGCGGTATTAAAAATGGCATTCTGACCGCGGCGGTCCCCGCCGCGACCGACCGCTACTTCTCCACTCCGACCGCCACGGCGGTCATGACCGCGGGGCTGGAGTTTGCGCACTCCGGCCCGGCGGTCGTCCCAAGACCGCCAAGGGTATTATGACCCTGCCTACCGCCGCGGTTTCTTGCGGGCGGGAACCGCCGTGCGAACCATGGCGGTAAGCACTATCGGGGCCAGGGAATTCCTTCCCTGGCACTGATAGGGGTCTCCCCCACCCCCCACTACCCACCCGAGTCCTCCCCCCACACCCTCCACCCCCCTGCGACCCCCCAGAGGTGGTACGAACCCCCTCCCCACCCCCACCCCGACATGCACATACATGTACCCCGACATGCACACACCCCCAACATGCACATATACACACCCCCTACACACACATACACAACGGGGACACATACCCGCACACATACATGCCGACATGCGCACCTGCCGAACAGCACACATTACCCATAGACACAGCAGCACCCCCCGCCCGCATACACGCACTCACACACCCCCTCTACACACTCACACGCACACCCCCATGCACGCCCACATCACACAACACCCCCCCACCCCCTCCCCTCACGGACGATCAACTTACCTTGTGCGTTGGTCCTCCGGGAGGCGACGGGAGCCATAGGGACGTGACCGCCAACAGAAGACCGCCAACAGAAGACCGCCACACGGAAATGTGGGTCGTAATTCTGTGGGCGGTGTTCTGCTGGCGTGGCGGTGGAGGTTGACCAGTCTCCACTTTCCCGCCGACCGCCAATGTGGCTGCTGGCGGTTTTCCGGCGGAACGCTCCCAGCGGTCAGAATGCGCACAGCGGCACACCGCCGCGGTCGGCAGTCTTCACCGCGGCGGTAACTCAGCGGTCTTGCGAAAAGACCGCCGGGGTCAGAATGAGGGCCAGAGTGCTTAATGTGAGCCGGTGGCTGCAGGTGGGGCCCACCTTTACTTATTCCTTTACAAATTAAGCACTGCTGCTGCCCCCCTGGTGGGCTTCTCTTCCCACTCTGTAAATACCGCAAGAACTAAATAGACTTTAGGAAGAATATTGATTTTTGCAGTAATCCAAAGCAGCTTTCATTTTGTTTCACAATTTGGACATTTTTCTCTGTTGCCTGTTCCCACTCACTCAGAAACGGAGGCCCATGAGGAGAGTTACAAGAGCATGTCTAGGAGCTGACACACGTAACTGTGAATGAATCTCTTTCAAGCGCACATGGCACATTTCACTAAAGCGGTAATACGCGCTTTGGTGCGGTCTGTCAGTCTCCCGCTCAAAAGGTCAGCATTCTGAAGCCTGTGAAGAGAGGAACAGCGCCTTCCTGTCAGTTGTGTTCCTTGACAGAGCTGCGCTCAGGGTAATATCATATTTCATCGCATCATCTGAAAAACGGACTGGAAAAAAGGAGTGAATCCGTTGAAAACAATACTTTCTTGTTGGGGTGTCTCAGGCCAGCCAACTCACCTAAAAATCGAGCCTTCAGTGTAAAGTGATTACAAGACAACATTACTATTGTACCCGCGCGCGCGAAAATGCGTTACCCTGTTTTTCTGCTTTTGTAATTCACATAATTTGTTTCCCAAACTACATAATAGAAAGGTTTTACACCGCAAGATAAAAATATGAAAATGGATTGTGTAGAAATTGCCAAACATGTATAGCACCAACTGGTTTATAAATTATTTAAAATGTATCACAGAAATTTTAAAACCCAAACACTAGGCCTGGTGCTTGGCTAGCATTTTAAAAGATACCAAATTTAGGAGGTTATTCTAACTTTGGAGGAGGTGTTAATCCGTCCCAAAAGTGACGGAAAAGTGACGGATTTACCACCAGGCGTATTACGAGTCCATTATATCCTATGGAACTCGTAATACGGCTGGTGGTATATCCGTCACTTTACCATCACTTTTGGGACGGATTAACACTCCTCCAAAGTTAGAATAACCCCCTTAGTATCCAATGCTTTCATTATTTAGGTAATATTAGGCAATAAAAATAAACAAACTGAGATTGCTTCAAGCATAGTCCTATCTTCCACTTCTGGAAAGTGGAGGACAGGTCATTTCTCCATGAATCAGAAATAATGCAAAAACTGATTGTTTGCTATGGTGCAAAATGTCCTGTTGTAGAAACAGCTAAAATTGTGGAAACGTATTTGCTCACTTTTGTTGTGCATCAATGAAAGGTTTTTGTAATACAATCCCCAGAAGTATGCACAATTTGCTATTACTATTGATGAAAGGCAATGGCGCACTCTTTGGCGAGATGTACATAGATTCAGTCGTTCAATGGGACTGTGCAAAGCCCACCTTAAGGTTATCTACGATTGGTATTTGCACCCCGAAAAACTTCGAAAAATATTTCCTAATATGATAGACAGATGCTGGAGGGGCTGCAGGTTGTAGGAGACTTTTATCACATCTGGTGGGATTGCCCGAACAATCCACCCTTACTGGGAGAAGATTCTTGCGCAAATAAAAGGCATTCTAGGCTACCCTGTCCCATCGACCCCGGAGCACAGTCTCTTAGGACTCCGGACCCATCTCCTACATTTCAGACATACAGTGACAGTGCAATCCTCTAGTTGTGCCTGGGCACTGTAAAGATGACTCTGGCATCGGCTTGGAAAAAAACAGAAGCACCATTGATGTCTCCGTGGCATGCACGTCTATGGCATGCGCTTACCATGGAGAGATTGACTGACGTGATAACTGACACTCGGAAAGACATTGAGGGGGTCATTATGACCCTGGCGGTCCTGCCCGCCATGCCGGCAGTTGCTGCCAGACCGCTGACAGAGTGCCAGTGCAGGACCACCAAATTATGACAAGGGTAGTGAACTGGCTGCATAGCAGCCAGTTCACCACCTGTACTGCTAGGGGGGTAGGACCGCCTGGCCGAAGGTTGTCCACCTTTGACCTCGCAGGCCACCTAACACGAAATCCCTGGTGGTAAGGATACTGGCGACAGGAATACTCATTCCTGTCACCAATGCAGGATTTCCCAACCTGCCCCCATGTCAGAGCCCCCCACCCCTGACCCCATCAGAACCCTCCACCCCCATAAGCAGCAACATTCCCCCTCCCCATCCCTGTACTGTACCCCCGCCCCATCCATGCATGCACACACCACACCACACATACATACATACACGCACACATCCACGCTCACTCATCCACACACACATGCACATATGGGCACGACACTCCATCCCACCCCCCACATACACGCAGTCACACAGGCACACAGACACTTGCGCACACCCAAACAAACACACACAACACCCCCCCTCTCCATTCACACACACACACATCCCAATTCATGCACACAACACTCAACACCACCCCTCCCCTGTCGTTCAATCACCTTACCTGGTGGTCATCTGGGAGGGAATGGGGTCCATGGAGCCTGCTCCACCGCCAGCACCCTGCCAGCACAACACCGCCACTCCTTCTACAATGTAGTAATACGGCGGGCGGTGTTGTGGGGATGTGGCGGTGGCGTCGGAGCAGGCTCCTCTACACCGCCGACCGCCAATATGCCCGCTGGCGGCGAGCAGCCAGCAGCCATAATATGGCAGTCTGAAGACCACCAACACTGGCGGTCAAGTGGCGGGCGTGACTTCGACAGTCAACAGTTTTGACAGCCGAAGTCATAATGAGGGCCTGAGTGTATATGGGGCCCATTTGTCCAATATCTCTCGAGAGGCCCCATCTCTTTTCGTGCCCCACCTGGCCCAGAGCCCTCCATCTCTTTCAAATATGAGAACCCTTACGGCACTACTGTGACCTCTTTTGGAGACTTTCCAGTCCTGGGGCCCCTCATTCCTCCCCCGGAACTTTCTCTCCCTGTCACCTAGCTAATAGAGTTCTCACCATGCAGACTATGTTAGATTTATTTATGTTTATGCTTACAATACTTCACTGTAGTTTACTTTCAGCAATGTCATGGGTACCTTTATTCTCATTCATTGTTTGAGGAACATGCATCTTCTTGGCTTGATTGTATTTATGAAACTGTGCCTGTCTTTAGCTTATTATGGGAACCGGGCATTTGAAGGGTATACCATGACTGTCTGTGTCATATGTTTGAAAACTAATAACAACAGTTTGAAAAAAAAACAGTTATGATGCTAGCATAATTGTGGCCTTCCTAATCACACTGTGTTCATGGAAAATCCTGCTTATCTTGTCTCTGCAATTAGAATTGGGATTTTCCATGTGCAAAGTCAACATTTTGTACATTTCGTTAGTCACAGAAAATGTATTATTCATCACACTTCTTATGAACAATCAAAAAGTTTTAACTGTGTGGTGAATCATTAAGAAAATTTGTTCTTAACAAATGCAGTTACTAGAAAATTCCAGATATGTAAATAGTTAATGTGTTTAAAACAAAACTCACCTCATTTCACGTATAACTCTATTTTACACACTCTCAAAGACACATCAAAACACGGTGTATGTGTCAATTATTAACACCAACATGCACACATACTTTCACTCTTGTTCATATACACACACACATAAACACACAGACACATATACACACAAACACACACACACATGCATGTATTTGCACACTGTAGGCAGCTGTAGGCAAAGATGAAAAAACACTGAAAAGAGCAAAGAAGCCAGCCTAAGCTACACTCAGCAACGCATAGGAACAGGGGGAAAGCCAGAGGTCTGTACCTCTCAAAATCACATGGAATAGTGTCTAAAATCAATCTGTGAGAATGGTAGCTAATTTCACACAGCTCTATTAGGTAACACCCACTTCCCACCATCAGGAGCTCCAATGTATTTTTCTGTTGCACGTCAATTGAAACATTTGCTCCTTCTCCCAAAGCAGTCCTGAGATCGCTGCCGTCCTTGGTGTTTTCAACATCATTGGCAACATGTATGAAAAAGGGACAGACATTTTACACTTGGTTTCTCCATGTTCTTCAATATAGGTCTCTTTCACACACTATCTAGTACTAAAAGAATAGTACATCTATTTCCAAACTAACATTTCGTGTGAATTCACCTGCAATGAAATGGCACGTTAAAAGAAACAGAAAACAGTTTCTCGTGTTAATAGAAATACAGGCCTAGTCAAGACAACTTCGGGGGTCATTCTGACCTCGGCGGTAAAAGGCGCTTACCGCCGGTCAGAAGACCGCCATAACACCGCCGCGGCCGCGGAAAGCCGCCACGGTCATTCTGACCCACAACGGCCAAACCTCCAAAAATCCGACCTCCACTGCAGGCCGCCACATCAGCGGGCAGCGATAAACTGGAGATGACCAAACCTCCACCGTCACGCCAACAGAAATACGCCCATGCCATTTCGACCCACGAATCAACGCGGCGGGCTTTCCAACGCGGTATTCCATTGGCGGTACACACCGCCGCGGTCAAAATACACACACAGCACCAAAACACAGGCACATTGGACAATTACAAATACACACACCTGATACACATACACAACCCACTCCCACACAATCAGTCAACTATAAAACACACCCCCACATCACCCACAAACCCCTACGACCACAATTACTGAGAGAAGGAGAGAGAGACACAGCAGACAATCCATAGCAATACACACTGAGGCACACTACACCATCACACACACCACATAGTAGCACAAAGCACCACACACCAACATACTCATCATCACATACACCACCCCACACCTCACCCACACCACCCCATGGCACCCCAAAGGCACCCACGCTTTTCGGACCAAGAACTCCGGGTGATGGTGGAGGAAATCCTAAGAGTGGAACCCCAGCTCTTCGGCTCACAGGTGCAGCACACCAGTATAGCTAGGAAGGCGGAGCTATGGCAGCGGATCGTGGACAGGGTCAACGCGGTGGGACAGCATCCCAGGAATAGGGAGGACATCCGCAAACGATGGAACGACCTACGGGGGAAGGTCCGATCGATGATCTCCAGGCACAACATCGCGGTCCAGAAGACTGGCGGCGGACCCCCACCCACCCCTCCCGAATTTACATCATGGGAGCAAGAGGTCTTCAACATCCTGCATCCTCAGGGCCTCGCAGGAGTAGCCGGAGGAATGGACTCTGGTAAGTCCAATCTCAACTACTATATCCCCCCCACCCCACCAGCATGCCAACCCACACCCCCACCCTCACCCCTAAACCCCCAGCACACATCCTCCCTGACAATGTCTCACCAGCACAACCCACCCATCCCAACACCAACTCCTGCATGCCAACACAATCCATGGACACCCATCACCCAAGCATGACCACTGCACTTACCCCCCCCCCCACTAACTACCCTCACAACACCTCCCTCAAGGGAATGCCTGCACTGGGGGACGAGGGCACCCATAACACGCACGCCATTGCACACACAGAAACAATAACCAAACTCTCTTACCCCATGCAGGACCCGAACGCCAACACACCAGCCAGGAGGGTCCAGAAATGTCCATCCCACCCCCGGAACAGGCCCACAGTGAGGACAGCAGCTCTGTCGACACTGAACCTGATGACCAGCCCGGACCATCGGGGACCTCTGGGCAGTCGGTTCCCCTCAGGCAGCCACAGGCCACACCAGACCCGACCCCCTCTGCCAACACCAGCACAGCTCCCACCCAGCGGGCCCATGCCTCTGTCTCTAGGACCCGTCAATCAGCGGTGTGTCTGCCACTACAGGGCACCCAGGCTAACCCAACACCCCAACAACAACAGGGACCTGGGGGCAGTGGGAGCGGGCACACCGTCGAGGAGACAGAGGCCGGGGGAAACCGGGCAGCTCGGAGGGCTGCTGTGCGACAGGGGGGGGAGGAGGGGCCCAGGGAACCCACTCTCCAAGAGGCCCTCACCACCATCATGGGGGCCTACCACCACTCCCAAGAGACGATGGCGACGGTACTGGCCAGGTTCACGGAGATCCAGGCACAGCAGGAGGAACGCTACATGGGGTTCAGGGAGGAGCTGAGAATCATCGGGACCGCAATGGGGACCATCGTCCTGGCCCTCAACAGGATAGAAGACGCGTTGCGGGACCATGTGGCACCACACAGGGCCCCTGTCACTAGCCCGGACCAGGAACAGCCTACCACCTCCGCCGGCGCAAGTGGACAGGAGGCCCCAACACCACGACAGGCCACCAGAACCCCACCTCCTGCTGAAGAACAACCACCCCGTAAGAGGAGCCTGAGATCCAAAAAAAAGACAGAGTAGGATGTCAAGACCCCCGCCAGCAGGACATACCCCCTGAACTCTTCCCACTGTCCCACATTGCCACCCTGTCCAACCATGAACTGCCTCTGCTCCATCCTTCCACAGGCAAAAGGACAATGCACCTGTGAGACTGAGAACTGGACTCTGCCATGGACATTACTCCACCCCCACCCATCACCCTTATAATCACATGTACCAATATCTAGCACTGTAAATAAATCACATATTGCACACAAATCAGTTTGGAGTCATGCTGTATTATTAGCAAATATATTACATATTACTGTTCAATATCTGTTCTGTCAATTAGTGATGACAACATACCAATGTCAATACGCTGTAGTTCATGGGCAAACCAAGCAGAAGTCAGGCACTGAGTCATACAGCACTGAGAAGGGAAGGGAAAAACAAAAATTACCCAAAAAGATCTGGTGGGAACTACAGAAAGTACAGATGCAGGAGGCTATAAGCAATTGTGAAATGGCGTGGGTGATTCTTACCTGGGTGTTACTGGAAATACTGTTGTATCACTCTGTCCCTATTGTCTGTGTCGTCCTCTGAGTCTTCCTCCTCTTCACTCTCCACAGGCTCCACGGCTTCTACAACACCACCATCTGGACCATCCTCCTGCAGGAAAGGCACCTGGCGTCGCAAAGCCAGGTTGTGAAGCATACAGCACGCCACGATGATATGGCACACCTTCTTTGGTGAGTACATTAGGGATCCACCGGTCATATGCAGGCACCTAAACCTGGCCTTCAGGAGGCCAAAGGTTCGCTCAATCACCCTCCTAGTACGCCCATGGGCCTCATTGTAGCGTTCCTCTGCCCTTGTCCGGGGATTCCTCACTGGGGTCAGTAGCCACGGCAGGTTGGGGTAACCAGAGTCACCTATTAGCCACACACGTTGTCTCTGTAGCTGCTCCATCACATAGGGGATGCTGCTATTTCGCATCACATACGCGTCATGCACTGACCCTGGGAACTTGGCATTTACATGGGAGATGTACTGGTCAGCCAAACAGACCACCTGGACATTAATCGAATGATAACTTTTTCTGTTTCGGTACACCTGCTCATCGTCTTTTGGGGGTACCAAAGCCACATGGGTCCCATCAATGGCACCAATGATGTTGGGGATATGTCCAAGGGCATAGAAATCACCCTTCACTGTAGGCAAGTCACCCTCCTCTGGGAAAATGATGTAGCTCCGCATGAGTTTCATCAGGGCAGACAACACTCTGCTCAAAATCTTAGAAAACATAGGCTGAGACATTCCAGATGACATGGCCACTGTGGTCTGGAATGACCCACTTGCCAAAAAATGGAGGACTGACAAAACCTGCACCAGAGGGGGAATCCCTGTGGGTTGGCGGATGGGGGACATCAGGTCTGGCTCCAGCTGGGCACACAGTTCATGGATAGTGGCACGGTCAAGTCTGTATCGAAGTATTATATGGAGTTCTTCCATTGTCGACAGGTCCACCAGCGGTCGGTACACGCGAGGATTCCTCCTTCTCATCCCAAGTCCCAGCGGACGGTGCCTAGGAAGGACAACATGGAGCACAGAGTCAGCCAAACCACAGGTACGTACAGACAGCTTGCACAGTTAAAGAATGGCAATGGGTTGAAAGGCGTGTATGTGTGGCAATGCAAGGCCTAGGCCTGTGTGTCGCAGTCAAAATTAAGCCATGTAGGCCCTTGAAATGGCGGCTGCCTGACCTGTGAAGTGGGACAATGGGATGTGAGGTCAATGCGCTGGCGGGACACACCGTGGCGGTAGGCGGTCGAAGACCGCGGCGCAAAGCCGCATTGGTTAACATTGAAGCCTATGGGTTTCAGGAGCCAATGACGAAGTGCGCCGGCGGTCGCGGTACGCACCGCCGCGGTACGCACCGCCGCGGGCGTGACCGCCATTTTCTATCTGCTTAATCACTCGAGACCTGATCATCCACAGGAGAGGACCTATACTGCAAGTGCTGCTGTGACCTCGGTCTGGAAGATACAATGGCTGCTGCGACTGGGGAAAGGGCCCCTGCCTTTACGTCTGAAGATTTGTAGAAGCTCGTGGATGGGGTCCTCCCCCAGTATGCGCTACTCTACGGTCCTCCAGACCAACAAGTGAGTACACCGTGTGCACATGGAATGGGCTATGCCTGTGTGGATTGGGGTGGATGTAAGTTGGTGGGGTGGGGGGCGAATGAGGAGTGCAACGCCCGACAGATGAGAGCATGTGCCATATGGCAAAGTTGGAGGGGGGGGGCCAATCACATCTAACATGCAGGTCATTGATGATTTCCTCCTTTCCACCCTGTACATGTCAAATAGGTCAGCGCCCATCAGAAGATCGAGATTTGGCGTGCCATCGCCAAGGAAGTCCGGAACTTGGGGCTCCACAACAGACGGGGCACCCACTGCCGCAAGAGGGGGGAGGACATCCGCCGCGGAACAAGGAAGACCGCAGAAACACTGCTGGGGATGGCCTCCCAACCTAGGAGGGGTGCCAGTCGCACCATGACCCCCCTGATGTCCCGGATCCTGGCGGTGGCCTACCCTGAATTGGATGGGCGCTTTAAGACATCACAGCAGACACAAGGGGGTGAGTATCAGCACATTCTCCTATCTTTCTGCGCAGTGGAGGCGTATGGGTGGGGGAGGAGGGCTGTGGGTGACATTAGGCCAGGGCGCTTTCTGTAGTGTAGTCCTCTCCCTTAGGCATGGCCCTGTGCCCCCGGCCCCCACCTCGGTAGGGTGACAAGTACAGCCATTGAAGGTCCAGCATCTCCCATGTGCGCGTTTGACGTCTCTTGGCCTGTTGTCTTAGTCAGTAGTACTGAGTAGTGTACCCCGAATGCGCGGCTTAGTGCATTAGGCACCTGTGTCTGTCCTCTCCGCCAACGGTGTTGACATTGCATGCACTCAACCTGGTCTTCTTTTTTCTCCCCCCACCCTTTCTCTTCATCTTCTTGTGTATGTGTGCATTAGCATCATCAGGCGGAGGAGATTTGGCATCGGAGCACGAGGGAGCTGCAGGACACAAGGCCCCGGTGGGCCCAGGAACAGACACCGAGGGCACCAGTGATCCGGAGGGCGAGGGGAGCACCACGACGGGGACCGCTGGTGAGAGCAGCGAAAGCGACACGTCCTCGGATGGGAGCTCCCTAGGGGTGGCGGCAACATCCGTGCCCCCCGCCTCTACAGGTACAGCCGCCACCCAGCGCACCAGCCCCGCCCTCCCAGCAGCCCCTCAGTCTTCGCTCCGTGCCCGTTCGCCCAGGAAGGCGCGCGTCTCCTTCGCCCCAGGCACCTCAGCCCCTGCCCCTGTTGCCCCTGCTGCCCTCAGTGCGGAGCTCATTGACCTGGTAAGGACGCTCATTGTTGGGCAGACGACCCTTTTGAATGCCATCCAGGGTGTGCAAAGGGAGGTGCAACAGAGCAATGCGTACCTGGAGGGCATTCATTCGGGTCAGGCTGCCCATCAACGAGCGTTCACTGCTCTGGCCTCAGCACTGACGGCAGCCATTGTCCCTGTTTCCAGCCTCCCTCTTCTTACTGCCTCCAGCCTTTCTCTGTCTCCTGTCCCTCAGCCTATCCCATCCACACCATCAGACCAGCCTGCACACACCTCAACACCCAAGAGCAGCTCATCCAAACACAAGCACCACAGATCCCACAAACACTCACCCAAGCAACACCCAGATGCAGACATGCCAACAGCCACTGCCACCCCTGTGTCCCCCTCCTCCTCGTCTCCCTCCTCCCTCCCTGTGACGTCTACACTCACACCTGCATGCACCCCAACATCAGCCAGTGCTTCCATCACCACCTCACCCTCCAGTACAGTCCACACTCGTGCAGTCACCACCCCCACTGCCATTTACACGTCCCCTGTGTCCTCTCCCACTGTGTCTGTCACCCCCTCTTCCAAGACACACAAACGCAGGCAGCCACCCACCCAACAGCCATCCACCTCACGACAGCCTACAGCACCAGCACCTTCACCCAATGACAGCACACCTGACTCTCCTACAACCACCTCCTCTACCTCCACCTCCATCTCCACTTCTCCTACCCTTTACCATGGCCCTAAGAAACTTTTCATGGCTAACCTTGACCTCTTTCCCCCCGATGAGCTCCCCCATCCATCTTCAAAGAGTCCCAAGAGCACCGCAGCCACCACCAGCCCAGCTTCGGGTGTCACTGTTGTGCATGGGTTCTGGAGCCCACCCTTTGCCAGCAGTGACACATCGATCAGCAGCAAGGACACGTCCAGCCCCCCCCCCGGCAAGAGGACCCGCAAAAACAAGGGCCGCCGTGCGAGGACCGACAGGGCTGCCCCCAAGGAGCAATGTGCGGCCACTTCACCACCCACACCATCTAGGGGAGGCAAGGGCCCGAGAGCCCCATCAAAGGAGCGGAAGGGCAGCAGGAGCGCGGAAAAGGTGGACCCCACATGCCACATCCCAGCTGGGAAGGAGGACACTAAGGAGGCCAGGAGTCCGTCCCCGAAGGGTCCAGAAACGTCACGGTCCGAGGGCGACTGAGCAGGGAGTCCAGGCCAGGTCTGGCTCCCTTGACCTGCTGGATGAGCACCGCTGAACAGGGCCCGCCGTGGAGAAGAGCACCGCTGAACAGGGCCCGCGGTGAAGAAGAGCACCGCTGAACAGGGCCCGCCATGGAGAAGAGCACCGCTGAACAGGGCCCGCGGTGAAGAAGAGCACCGCTGAACAGGGCCCGCGGTGAAGAAGAGCACCGCTGAACAGGGCCCGCGGTGAAGAAGAGCACCGCTGAACAGGGCCCGCCGTGGAGAAGAGCACCGCTGAACAGGGCCCGCCGTGGAGAAGAGCACCGCTGAACAGGGCCCGTCGTGGAGAAGAGCACCGCTGAACAGGGCCCGCCGTGGAGAAGAGCACTGCTGAACAGGGCCCGCGGTGAAGAAGAGCACCGCTGAACAGGGCCCGCCGTGGAGAAGAGCACCGCTGAACAGGGCCTGCCGTGGAGAAGAGCACCGCTGAACAGGGCCCGCCGTGGAGAAGAGCACCGCTGAACAGGGCCCGCCGTGGAGAAGAGCACCGCTGAACAGGGCCCGCCGTGGAGAAGAGCACCGCTGAACAGGGCCCGCGGTGAAGAAGAGCACCGCTGAACAGGGCCCGCCGTGGAGAAGAGCACCGCTGAACAGGGCCCGCCGTGGAGAAGAGCACCGCTGAACAGGGCCCGCCGTGGAGAAGAGCACCGCTGAACAGGGCCCGCCGTGGAGAAGAGCACCGCTGAACAGGGCCCGCGGTGAAGAAGAGCACCGCTGAACAGGGCCCGCCGTGGAGAAGAGCACCGCTGAACAGGGCCCGCCATGGAGAAGAGCACCGCTGAACAGGGCCCGCCGTGGAGAAGAGCACCGCTGAACAGGGCCCGCCGTGGAGAAGAGCACCGCTGAACAGGGCCCGCGGTGAAGAAGAGCACCGCTGAACAGGGCCCGCCGTGGAGAAGAGCACCGCTGCACAGGGCCCGCCGTGGAGAAGAGCACCGCTGAACAGGGCCCGCCGTGGAGAAGAGCACCGCTGAACAGGGCCCGCCATGGAGAAGAGCACCGCTGAACAGGGCCCGCGGTGAAGAAGAGCACCGCTGAACAGGGCCCGCCGTGGAGAAGAGCACCGCTGAACAGGGCCCGCCGTGGAGAAGAGCACCGCTGAACAGGGCCCTTCTTCTCAAGCACCGCTCCGCTGGGCCCTTCTTCTCAAGCACCGCTCCGCTGGGCACCGCCGTCTCAAGGACCGCTCCGCTGGGCCCTTCCTCTCAAGCACCGCTCCGCTGGGCCCTTCTTCTCAAGCACCGCTCCGCTGGGCCCTTCCTCTCAAGCACCGCTCCGCTGGGCACCGCCGTCTCAAGCACGGCTCCGCTGGGCCCTTCTTCTCAAGCACGGCTCCGCTGGGCCCTTCTTCTCAAGCACCGCTCCGCTGGGCCCTTCTTCTCAAGCACCGCTCCACTGGGCCCTTCCTCTCAAGCACCGCTCCGCTGGGCCCTTCTTCTCAAGCACCGCTCCGCTGGGCACCGCCGTCTCAAGGACCGCTCCGCTGGGCCCTTCCTCTCAAGCACCGCTCCGCTGGGCACCGCCGTCTCAAGCACCGCTCCGCTGGGCCCTTCTTCTCAAGCACCGCTCCGCTGGGCACTGCAGTCTCAAGGACCGCTCCGCTGGGCCCTTCCTCTCAAGCACCGCTCCGCTGGGCACCGCCGTCTCAAGCACCGCTCCGCTGGGCCCTTCTTCTCAAGCACCGCTCCGCTGGGCCCTTCTTCTCAAGCACCGCTCCGCTGGGCCCTTCCTCTCAAGCACCGCTCCGCTGGGCCCTTCTTCTCAAGCACCGCTCCGCTGGGCACCGCCGTCTCAAGGACCGCTCCGCTGGGCCCTTGCTCTCAAGCACCGCTCCGCTGGGCACCGCCGTCTCAAGCACCGCTCCGCTGGGCCCTTCTTCTCAAGCACCGCTCCGCTGGGCACCGCCGTCTCAAGGACCGCTCCGCTGGGCCCTTCCTCTCAAGCACCGCTCCGCTGGGAACCGCCGTCTCAAGCACCGCTCCGCTGGGCCCTTCTTCTCAAGCACCGCTCCGCTGGGCCCTTCTTCTCAAGCACCGCTCCGCTGGGACCTTCTTCTCAAGCACCGCTCCGCTGGGCCCTTCCTCTCAAGCACCGCTCCGCTGGGCCCTTCTTCTCAAGCACCGCTCCCCTGGGCACCGCCGTCTCAAGGACCGCTCCGCTGGGCCCTTCCTCTCAAGCACCGCTCCGCTGGGCACCGCCGTCTCAAGCACCGCTCCGCTGGGCCCTTCTTCTCAAGCACCGCTCCGCTGGGCACCGCCGTCTCAAGGACCGCTCCGCTGGGCCCTTCCTCTCAAGCACCGCTCCGCTGGGCACCGCCGTCTCAAGCACCGCTCCGCTGGGCCCTTCTTCTCAAGCACCGCTCCGCTGGGCCCTTCTTCTCAAGCACCGCTCCGCTGGGCCCTTCTTCTCAAGCACCGCTCCGCTGGGCCCTTCCTCTCAAGCACCGCTCCGCTGGGCCCTTCTTCTCAAGCACCGCTCCGCTGGGCACCGCCGTTTCAAGGACCGCTCCGCTGGGCCCTTCCTCTCAAGCACCGCTCCGCTGGGCACCGCCGTCTCAAGAACCGCTCCGCTGGGCCCTTCTTCTCAAGCACCGCTCCGCTGGGCCCTTCCTCTCAAGCACCGCTCCGCTGGGCCCTTCTTCTCAAGCACCGCTCCGCTGGGCCCTTCATCTTAAGCACCGCTCCGCTGGGCCCTTCTTCTCAAGCACCGCTCCGCTGGGCACCGCCGTCTCAAGGACCGCTCCGCTGGGCCCTTCCTCTCAAGCACCGCTCTGCTGGGCACCGCCGTCTCAAGCACCGCTCCGCTGGGCCCTTCTTCTCAAGCACCGCTCCGCTGGGCACCGCAGTCTCAAGGACCGCTCCGCTGGGCCCTTCCTCTCAAGCACCGCTCCGCTGGGCACCGCCGTCTCAAGCACCGCTCCGCTGGGCCCTTCTTCTCAAGCACCGCTCCGCTGGGCCCTTCTTCTCAAGCACCGCTCCGCTGGGCCCTTCTTCTCAAGCACCGCTCCGCTGGGCCCTTCCTCTCAAGCACCGCTCCGCTGGGCCCTTCTTCTCAAGCACCGCTCCGCTGGGCACCGCCGTCTCAAGGACCTCCGCTGGGCCCTTCCTCTCAAGCACCGCTCCGCTGGGCACCGCCGTCTCAAGCACCGCTCCGCTGGGCCCTTCTTCTCAAGCACCGCTCCGCTGGGCACCGCCGTCTCAAGGACCGCTCCACTGGGCCCTTCCTCTCAAGCACCGCTCCGCTGGGCACCGCCGTCTCAAGCACCGCTCCGCTGGGCCCTTCTTCTCAAGCACCGTTCCGCTGGGCCCTTCTTCTCAAGCACCGCTCCGCTGGGCCCTTCTTCTCAAGCACCGCTCCGCTGGGCCCTTCCTCTCAAGCACCGCTCCGCTGGGCCCTTCTTCTCAAGCACCGCTCCGCTGGGCACCGCCGTCTCAAGGACCGCTCCGCTGGGCCCTTCCTCTCAAGCACCGCTCCGCTGGGCACCGCCGTCTCAAGCACCGCTCCGCTGGACACTTCTTCACAAGCACCGCTCCGCTGGGCACCGCCGTCTCAAGGACCGCTCCGCTGGGCCCTTCCTCTCAAGCACCGCTCCGCTGGGCACCGCCGTCTCAAGCACCGCTCCGCTGGGCCCTTCTTCTCAAGCACCGCTCCGCTGGGCCCTTCTTCTCAAGCACCGCTCCGCTGGGCACCGCCGTCTCAAGGACCGCTCCGCTGGGCCCTTCCTCTCAAGCACCGCTCCGCTGGGCACCGCCGTCTCAAGCACCGCTCCGCTGGGCCCTTCTTCTCAAGCACCGCTCCGCTGGGCCCTTCTTCTCAAGCACCGCTCCGCTGGGCCCTTCCTCTCAAGCACCGCTCCGCTGGGCCCTTCTTCTCAAGCACCGCTCCGCTGGGCACCGCCGTTTCAAGGACCGCTCCGCTGGGCCCTTCCTCTCAAGCACCGCTCCGCTGGGCACCGCCGTCTCAAGCACCGCTCCGCTGGGGCCTTCTTCTCAAGCACCGCTCCGCTGGGCCCTTCCTCTCAAGCACCGCTCCGCTGGGCCCTTCTTCTCAAGCACCGCTCCGCTGGGCCCTTCATCTCAAGCACCGCTCCGCTGGGCACCGCCGTCTCAAGCACCGCTCCGCTGGGCCCTTCTTCTCAAGCACCGCTCCGCTGGGCCCTTCCTCTCAAGCACCGCTCCGCTGGGCCCTTCTTCTCAAGCACCGCTCCGCTGGGCACCGCCGTCTCAATCACTGTTTATGGTTCACTGTGCCCACCATGCCTCCTCCTTGACCAGTGGAGACTGTCATCCACCTGATGGACTGTGGCTTTGCACTCCCCAGGATGGTCCAGTGGGCAGCCCACCCACTGTAGAGACATTGAGAGACTGTGGCTTTGCACTCCCCAGGATGGTCCAGTGGGCAGCCCACCCACTGTAGAGACATTGAGAGACTGTGGCTTTGCACTCCCCAGGATGGTACAGTGGGCATGGTGGCTCCTCGTGGATCTGGCGTCGTGGACTCATGTGGCTGTGGTGCCCCCCCCTTCCCTTCCCCCTGAGGTGCCTGTAGTTTTTACATCTGATGCCCCTGCAGTGTTCTCTCCAAAGGACTCAGGTCTCCTGTGTGGGCTTTGCCCTTGTTTCTCAAAACTTTGGCCCACGGACATGATGAATTCGTAGGATGTGCAGGACTTGTTACTTCAGTTATACACTGATGTGTATGTCATTTGTTTTCTTGTGAATATCTTTCATGGTTGTACGATATTTTTCAGGACCTTTTTGGTACATAAATATTTATTCCAAATTTGATTATGTCCTAGCATTTTTCTGGGGTGTTTGGATGGTGTCACTGTGACTTGTTGCTCTGCATTGGTGTGTACATAGTTGGGGGGGGGGGTCGCATATGTGTGTGCCCGTAACCTTTCGTCCTCCCCCCTCCCGTGTGTCGTAGGTGCAGTACTCACCGTTGTCGTCTGCGCCGGACTTCGTACTCGTGGTAGATGAGAAGGTAGACGAGAGCAGGTAGGATGTTTAATTCGGGTTCCATGCTGTCCTCCTTCCTCCTGGAGTGCGTAGTGGTGAGCGTTTTCCCGTTCGTAGTCTGTTTCCGCCGTGTTTTTATCGGCGGTGCTCCCGCCCCGGAAAAGGTGGCGGATTGGTGAGTTGTGATAGGGTGGGCGGTACATTGTCTGCCGCCTGGCTGTTGGCGGTGACCGCCGCGCTGTTTGTTTGTACCGCCGTGGCGGACGGAGTGTTAAAGTGGCTGTCTGTGTTGGAGGTTCCCGCCAGGGTCAGAATTCCATATTTTTTACCGCCAGCCTGTTGGCGGGTTGGCCGCCGCTTTAACACCGACCGCCAGGGTTAGAATCACCCCCCTAATGTATTGTGCTCCAGTGCGCATTTAATTTCATGTTAAATTGTGCACATAATAATTTCATCATTCATGTAAATGTCAGTTACATATTCTTAAAGTTTTATGTTACAGTTAATATAAATGCAGTACAATTGGGAATACATAAACCTAAGTGTGACTGAGAACTACATTTCACAGCATTGAACCATTACCAGTGCACAGATCACATAAAGGGTTTTTGTTTCTCCATTAATATGAGGATGGTTTTCATAGTTATTTCAAGTGATTACCTTTCATTTAATAAGGTTAAGGCACACTGTGTACATTGTTTCCTAATAATACAGTGAATGCACTTAATTACTGAATTAGAGTGCTCCACTTTACATTAATAATGCTAGAACACATATTATATGAAATGGCAAGTATACTTACAGGCTAAGTAGTGACATCAGGGGCAGAACCAAAATTATGCTGCACCACCCCGCATAGTGATGTTTGTCCTGTGTGTAATAAGTCCCTTAGCTGATGCTTATTTCCCTATGCCTTTTAGTTTCATAGTTCTACATAGCATTGGCAGAGAACTCCATCTAGGCTATATTGAACTGCATTTGTATGATTTATGCTTAAAACAGCTTTTAAGCTATATTATCATTGTAGTAGCTTTACAATAGTGTTTTAAGTTTTGATGTCATGGGATGTGGATAGGAACTCCTACTACTAGACATAAATATAATGTGCAGACATTTTCACTCGCAAACCTACCTATGTGAGTAGAGTTATTTGTCCTACACACAAGGTACTCCTAGGTTGCCGCACAAACTGCCTTGCAAATTTGTTGGTCCATTACCATCCTGCCAGAGATCTCACATGGGCGAACCAGAGCTTATCGTCAAACAGACCAGTTCAGTACAAGAGTTATGGTGGTTGATCTCTCCATGTTCATACCTCCTCCTTGTTGAACTCTCTACCGCTACCATTGATACTGAAAAACAACTACCTCAAATTCTGAAGACCCTTAAGGACACACTTCCTCTCCTTTGTGTTTTCAAAATCATATCTTCTTCAGGTTGAGCAGCCCATTAGCACTACAATACTTAAAAAGAAAACTTCATATTTTTCTTCAATTTACTGAGGCATGTGTGATGCCACAGAGGAAAGGGTAAACACAGTTAAAATCAAAACGTTTAAATGATTTTACTTTAACCAAGCTCTCTAGTCAATTTCACATTTAATTACTGCTGGTGTAGCGTGCAAAAATTCCAAATATTTTTCATTGCACCATTGTATTCCTATAGAACAAACTTTATGCCTACATCAAACAATGTCTAGCCACAGATTACGTTTTACATAGCCCGGCAAAGGATTGTGTATGTCATGCCTGCCCTGCCTATATTTTTTTGGTTTTGGTTGGCTGAGAAGGCTTTGATGGGGCACATATTTCCAAGCTCTTTCAGCTCACAAATAGAAAATGAAAGTAAGGGCTGAAGTTGCTGAACCAAGCCCAGCGGATGCATGTGCAATCCCATGCTCGTCTTTGTTTGTAATGAAATCATCAACAAGAACTACTGTTCTTTGGTGTTAAACATACCATGGAAGAAGAAGACAGCAGCCTCGGTCTTACACTGCACAGTGTGTAACCAGGACACTTGACATTAAAATCCCAGCTTGCTGCCTTGACTAAATACTGAGATCTTAGTCACATTACTGACTAGCATTGGAAATGTCACCAAGCAGGATGATCATGCCGGTGATAGAGCGGAACGCGGTAACAAATTTTCCTACGTTTAGACGCTCTTTAGGCCGATGAATCTTTTGACTAAGTGGGTACTCTCTGTACTCTTAATCGATCAACTTCATCAAATCGATAATCAATAACGAACATAAGCAACACCTTGAACGACATAACACTTAACAATTAATCCAGAATACATTTCGGCGAACCCTGACCTTTCAGTCAGGAATAACCACACCAATTTATTGCAAAGTTAGTGAATTTATTTCCCTATATTAACAAAGCTAGCACGATATAGATGTGTCTCAACACCAAATGATAAACATAAATGAACATTAATAGCTGTCCATATCGTCGGAACAAGTGTAATCTATGTAGCATTTGAATCACAAGGCATTCGATAGTGGCAATGCAAAGCACTAATACGATAATCTGTAATGGGCTAATTGCGTACATTTAGTCAGCATAACAAGACCTCAAATTGCATCGTGCGACATATGGAATCCTCGTCTAACCTCAAATTAGCATCAGCATGTGGGACTTCATGCAAAACAATTTGGCAACATCAATTTGGAAAACTCCTAGCTAGGGTCCTTATCAAAATCAGCAGTTGGTTACCTAAAAGAAACACAATGCAATTTTACAATTTCCTTTCATAATTACCAATTCCGATCAGCAATCAATGAATTCTTCGTCTCACAGGTATCGTTTCTTGATCAGCATAGGGCCGGGACAAAGGGGCAGGGGTGAACGGGGCAATTGCCTCACGGCGGCAAGATAAGATTACTACTTCATGCAAAGGGGCAAATCAAAGTTAAAGTCTCTAGGGCAAAAATCATTAGAGTCTCTTTCTCTCGACAATAGAAAGCATCAAAGTCTCTCAAAATGGCGTCGCAGCAAAATGGGTCATAGTAGCTACGAAGTCAAAATGGCGGGATGTCCGAAGATAGAGAGAGAGCTTTCCTCTCGTGCACCTGGGTTTTATAGACAACAGTTCAAGTCCTGTAGGGTCTCCATTGGAGGGTTCATAGGTTAGCTTCAAATTGACCAATCAAAAACGACAGTTCTCAAGCTTTTACTTAAGCATACATTATCCTTGGAGATGGGTACGCAAGTTGCAACATTGTCTCTCGATTAGCTTACTCTCAGAGCCTCCATTGTCCGCACCTGCAAGCCGACCTTGAATTAAAGAGAAAATATGCCATTCTGGCACCAACTTTAAGATAAGCATGTGAACAGTCTCTGTGGAAAAGTACAGCTTCAAGCAGAAATACACGTTTAATAGCACAGTGGAAAAATACGAACATTTAAACCGTGAGACCAGGCAACTAGGCCAAAGCCTCCGCTAAAGTAATGCTAAGCTAAGGCATTTTAAATAAGCAAATCGTAGCACACGTTTATGATTATGTCGGATTAGTGCAATTCTAATACACCACGTTATATAAAGCACGCGTATAAATGATGGCAAACTACTCCGAGGGCACATTTTGTCCCCGTACAATCTTCATTAATTCGGTTAATGTCACACACGATTATGTCAGCACTACGTTTATGCGTTAATAAATCAAAGCCTTCATTTTCTGCTTCATCAATCCCTCCTCTGATGACTACTTGTCATCACACAAATTTAGCCCACAAATTTTATCCCATTAAAATTCTGTCAGCTCCCTTTTCCTTTTAGTTCCCCTAGTTTGCGCTTTGTATTCTTCTGCCATTCTTTTCATAATTTTCTCCTCTTTTCTCCTTTTAATTCTTTCCATAATCATTATTATTCCCCTTTTTATTCCCCAAATTCCAAATACACAAATTATTATTATTAATATTCCTTCTATTATTTTCAATAATATTCCATTCCATATTCCCCCAATCCAATGTCCCACTGAAGCAAGTCCCTTTCCAACCTTTTCCCACACTCCTGGTTCTTTCAGTTCTTTCAAATCTGCACTTTCTTTTGTTAGATTAGCAAGCATAGTTTTAATCTTCACACTATTATCAGGTATATAGGTGCAGCAGTGACGTGCACCAATCATTTTGCAAACGCCTCCATCCTTTGCTAAAAGAATGTCTAAAGCAAGCCTATTTTGAAGAGTCATAGCTCTTTCCGCTGCAAGTTCAGCATCCATCAGGATTATAGCACCTGAAAACTTTGTCAACATGTTATCCACTATAGTAGACAACTTTCGTATCTTGATGGAATTCAGCACAACTCCCAATGAAGGAATCATGGCTCCAAATATATCTCCTACCACAGCAGCTGCGGTTTCTCTTTTCTGGATACGATGGGATCCAGGTGTCTTTTCAATCATCGATATGTCATTTAGTTGATAAACCTTTGGAAACACTATACCCAAATAACATCTTCCCCACCATCCCTTTGGAAGACGATAATAGGCATTATGCCCACAAATGTAATACACCCCTGGAATGACAGGGTCAAGTCCATCCATCATGAATGTCCATTTGGCCTTAAAGATAAACGTATGTTTGCATTCACTCGCTCCTACAAAAATATTATCATAGTAAGATTCACCTCGATATATACAAAACTTCCCTACATGCCAAGCATCTAAAGCAATTTTCCCTTGTGTCTTTATAGCAGCAAAGTCATAATTATCTACTGAAGTCCTCTTATGCAGTTCTTTTTCTAATTTCGCCTTCATTTGAGCCCTTCTATCATCTGTGCGATCTAAAAAGCTTATTTCTACAGCAGAGACGGAGCAAGTAAGGTTCTCCCTATGAGCATGAGCCGTTTCAAAAGGTTGCATTGGCTCGAAAAAGTCCCTCATAATTTTGTAATCCCAATATTTTGCAGTCTCGCTTAGCTGCGCTATTATAGGAACATAAGCAAAGGTAACATCATAATTTGAGAAAAAATACTGTATGTTAGATTGACCATAAAACCTAGACATTACTATACTACATGTAATCCCATATGTAAGAGGCATGTGGTGATAAGTCACCCCTTCCTTTACTGATGTCGGTATCTGGGTACACACATAACAATCTTTCGCATCCATAGTCTCAACATACTCTGTTAATAAGCGATAGAAAACGTTATACGAAAGCTCTTTCTTATCATGCAAGAGCCTCTCATCCACTGCTAGTCTTTTCAATGGTGTTAGTTCAGTGACAGTAACAGGAACAATAGTAGAAGCAGCAATAGTCTCCTTCTCACCCTTTCCATGCATTCCAAACACAACTGCCATTATTATTAGTACACATGTTAGTACCAAGCCTATACACACGTATTTACAATATTTCTTTCTATTATTCTGCATAGCGTACCCAGGCATGATCTGTATAGAATCAGAAAGCTAGAAGCACTTATAAATGAAACTACTTAGCAATTCAGTTACAAAGCTTGAACGAGCACAATGTTCACACCGTCTTCTTCAAAAGGCCAGTCACTTATCGGTTAGCAGCATTTGTCTCAATTCGGTTTAGCAATGTCTCAGCTGGTTGTTTGTCTCACGTTAGATCGCAGCAAGCAATGCCATTTACTACCGTTTCAATCAACAGAGTCTATGAAACTTTTCTTTTCTATTGGTATCTCTTCTTCTTCTTCGTTCTCGATGCTTAGAGATACAAACTCATCAGTCCAATCATCGTTTACTGCATATGCCCATTCAGGACCGGAATACCTCCTGTTTGGTATCCTTTTCCTTTTCAATTTTACTTCTCTTTTCGATTCTGCTTCGCTGGCACTCTCCTCCTTTGCCAAGTCTTTTTCTTCACTTGACGATTGTTCTACGACAGCCACTTCCTTTCTTTTCTCTTTCACCTTTGGCCTTCCTCCTTCGTTCAAACCTTCTTTACCCTTTTCTTTTATCGGTGAGATACTTAGGTGGTCATTCTGACCCTGGCGGTCTTTGACCGCCAGGGCGGAGGACCGCGGGAGCACCGCCGACAGGCCGGCGGTGCTCCAATGGGGATTCCGACCGCGGCGGTAAAGCCGCGGTCGGACCGGCACCACTAGCGGGGTCCCGCCAGTGTACCGCGGCCCCATTGAATCCTCCGCGGCGGCGCAGCTTGCTGCACCGCCGCGGGGATTCCGACCCCCCCTACCGCCATCCAGATCCCGGCGGTCGGACCGCCGAGATCCGGCTGGCGGTAGGGGGGGTCGCGGGGCCCCCGTAAGAGGGCCCCTGCAGTGCCCATGCCACTGGCATGGGCATTGCAGGGGCCCCCGTAAGAGGGCCCCTACAAGTATTTCACTGTCTGCTGCGCAGACAGTGAAATACGCGACGGGTGCAACTGCACCCGTCGCACAGCTTCCACTCCGCCGGCTCGATTCCGAGCCGGCTTCCTCGTGGAAGCCTCTTTCCCGCTGGGCTGGCTGGCGGTCTGAAGGCGACCGCCCGCCAGCCCAGCGGGAAAGTCAGAATTACCACCGCGGTCTTTCGACCGCGGAACGGTAACCTGACGGCGGGACTTTGGCGGGCGGCCTCCGCCGCCCGCCAAGGTCAGAATGAGGGCCTTAGTCTTCTTTTTGCACCGTGTCCGTTTGATGGACCTGCACCCTTTTCTTTAGAGGTTTGAACTCTTTCGTTCTGCTCCTCTTTGTCCCCACCTTCAGAGGAATCGGTCACGTTCTCTTTTTCCTTTTCTGTATCGTCTGTTTCTGGGAAAGCCCCCTTCTGCTCAGGCTCTCCTGCCTTCTCACTCTCTTCGAGCCCTTCGTCACCGTTACTTTCTTCAGGCTCTGTATCACTTTCAGCTGCTTCAGGTTCCTTGTCACCTTCAGCTGCTTCAGGCTTTTTGCTACCCTCAGCTGCTTCAGGCTCTTTGTCACCTGCAGCTTCGTCGTCGCTGTCTGAACTTTCTCCTTGGCCTTCCCCAAGTGAGTCGGACTCTTCGTTCTCCAATAATATCTCCTTTTCTCCTGCTGTTGCCTGTTCGCCTTCAGTTCGCTTTTGTTCTGTCCCAGCACTCGACACCGTTTTATCAGGCACTGGTAGTTTCAGCGCTTCAACTTCCTCATCTGTGGGACACAGCACCTTCTTTGTATGACTTTCGTGAATCCAGTTGGGAACCCCCGCACACTTCACAGCGGTAGTTGTCGTCAGGATCACTTGGAAAGGGCCTTTCCAACGGGGTTCCAGACACGACTTCCTCACGTGCTTCTTTATCACGACCCAGTCACCTGCTTTCAGTGCGTGTCCTGGACCTTGGATTGGTGGCAAGGTGGTCGCCTCCACCTGGTGAGAGAAAGAGCGAACCACGTCAGCCAGACCTTTGCAGTAGTCTAACACCATATCATCTGTAATATTCAAAAGCATGTTTGCGGGAACTGCAGGAAGTCTCATAGCCCTGCCCATGAGAATTTCGTGCGGAGACAATCCAGTTTTTCTATCCGGAGTGTTTCTCATTGACATTAGCACTAAGGGCAATGCGTCAGGCCATTTCAAATTTGTTGATGCACATATTTTTGCCATTCTCGACTTCAGCGTACCATTCATCTGCTCCACCAATCCTGATGCTTCAGGACGATAGCTACAGTGCAGCTTTTGCTCAATGTTCAGTGCTTCGCAAAGTAACTTCATCACCTCGTTATTGAAGTGACTTCCCCTATCTGATTCTAAAGAGATCGGGAATCCGAAACGTGGTATTAACTCCCTCAATAATAGCTTGGCAACTGTAAGACTGTCATTTCTACGTGTGGGGTATGCCTCAATCCAATGACTAAAAATGCACACAATCACCAACACATATCTTAAACCTCCATGCACAGGCATCTCAATGAAGTCCATCTGCATACGACTAAAAGGACCGCTTGCTCTACCAATGTGGCTCGCGTTCACAACTGTTCCCTTTCCTGGGTTCATCTGTTGGCAAGTGACACATCGATGGCAAACTGCTTCTGCAGCTTGACGAAATCTGGGGTTAAACCAATCAGTTTTGAACAATCTTATCATGGCATCTCACCCTAGGTGAGCTTGCCCATGATAGAACCGCGCAAGCTGTGATAAGAGACTATTTGGCAGAACAAGTTTTCCCTCATGTGAAACCCATAGCTCGTCTTGTCTCTTTATACATTGTGATTTAGTCCAGGAATCTCTTTCATCCTCCCTGACATTACTTTGTAGTGCTTTTAGTTCTTCTATTGTATCTACAACCTTCAAGGCAAATGCTTCAGCTGGTTCGAGTTCTGGTTCACTTATTGTATTCCAATCATCCCTTAGCAATATACAGTTCAAAGCGCAAAATCTTGCGACTTGATCTGCATAGGCATTTCCCAGAGACACATAGGCCCTCATTCTGACCTTGGCGGGCGGCGGAGGCCGCCCGCCAAAGTCCCGCCGTCAGGTTACCGTTCCGCGGTCGAAAGACCGCGGCGGTAATTCTGACTTTCCCGCTGGGCTGGCGGGCGGTCGCCTTCAGACCGCCCGCCAGCCCAGCGGGAAAGAGGCTTCCACGATGAAGCCGGCTCGGAATCGAGCCGGCGGAGTGGAAGCTGTGCGACGGGTGCAGTTGCACCCGTCGCGTATTTCACTGTCTGCGCAGCAGACAGTGAAATACATGTAGGGGCCCTCTTACGGGGGCCCCTGCAATGCCCATGCCAGTCGGGCATGGGATCTGGATGGCGGTAGGGGGGGTCGGAATCCCCTTGGAGGATTCAATGGGGCGGCGGTACACTGGTGGGAGCCCGCCAGTGGTGCCGGTCCGACCGCGGCTTTACCGCCGCGGTCGGAATCCCCATTGGAGCACCGCCGGCCTGTTGGCGGTGCTCCCGCGGTCCTCCGCCCTGGCGGTCTTTGACCGCCAGGGTCAGAATGACCGCCATAGTCCTGTCCTTTCGTGTGAGCACTGCACTTTACCACTGCAACTTCAGCTGGCACTTGAATGGCATGTAACAACTCCCTTATTCTCTCCCCATTTTTCACTGGGGATCCTGAAGAAGTCAGGAAACCTCTCTGTGACCACAGTTGTCCAAAGTCATGCACAATCCCAAACCCGTATTGGCTATCAGTGTAAATGGTGACTTTCATCAATGCAGACAATTGACATGCTCTAGTAAGGGCTACAAGTTCTGCTACTTGTGCAGAATAGACTCCTTGGAGCCATCCCGCTTCCAAGACCCCTGTCACAGTACATACAGCATATCCTGCTTTCAAAATTCCCACCCCATCTCTTAGACATGAACCATCAACAAAAATAATTTGGTCATTTTCATCAAGTTTTGTATCCTTGATATCCGGTCGGGGTTTTGTGCAAAATTCAGTCACCTGAAGGCAGTCATGCTCGACGTCTTCAGCGTTCTCAATTTCAGCATTTTCTCCAGGAAGCAAGGTAGCTGGATTCAACGTGGTGCACCATTTCAGCTGCACATTCGGTGAGCCCAGAATAGTCGTTTCATATCTTGTGAGTCTTGCTCCAGTCATGTGCTGCGTTCGGGAGCGGGTCAAAAGTATCTCAACTGAGTGAGGGACCATGACTGTTACTGGGTGTCCCATCACTATTCCTTCACTCTGAGTGAGGCTGATACCAACTGCTGCTACGGCGCGCAAACACCCTGGGAGTGCTGCTGCAACCGGATCCAGAGTAGCTGAAAAATATGCTACTGGTCTGTTTACGCCACCATGGGCTTGAGTCAAGACAGACAAAGAACATGCATCACGTTCATGGCAAAACAATGTGAAAGGCTTCGTGTAATCAGGCATACCTAAAGCTGGAGCCCTGCACATGCACTCCTTTAATTCAACAAAAGCATCCATCTCATCCCCTTTCAGTTCGATCTGATCCAAGGCATCCTTCTGGGTCAATTTCAGTAGAGGCTTTGCTAGAGACGAGAAGTTGGGAATCCACTGGCGACAGTATCCCACCATTCCCAAAAACTTCCTCACCTCCTTCCTTGTCTTTGGTGGACTCATTTGAAGTACACTGGTAATTCTTTCCTTCATTATTTTCCGTGACCCTTTCTCTATCTGGTGACCCAAGTATTTCACTTTCTTCTGACAGAACTGCAGTTTGGAAGGAGACACCTTGTGTCCATTCCCTCCCAAATGGTTCAACAGAGCAATGGTATCGGCTGTGCAGCCACTTTCTGTCTTTGATGCAACCAGTAAGTCGTCAATGTACTGTACTAAGGTTGACTCGAATGGCAACTCTAACTCTTCCAAGTCTTTCTTTAGAACCTGATTGAATATCGACGGTGACTCAGAGAACCCTTGAGGAATTCGACACCAACTGTATACTCTGTCTAGAAATTTGAAACAAAAAAGGAATTGGCTGTCCTCATGAAGAGGCACAGAAAAGAATGCTTGTGACAAATCGATGACTGAGAACCACTCAGCTTCGCAAGGGATCTGAAACATTATCACAGCCGGATTCGGTACGACAGGGCAGCACTTGATTATGATGTCATTTATTTTTCTCAAATCCTGTACAAGTCGGACTTTCCCAGTTGGCTTCATTAGTCCCATTATCGGTGAATTACATGGGCTGCTTAATACTTCTTTCAGTACGCCCTGCTTCACGAATTCGTCAATAAGTTGGGCAACTTTCATGAGGGTATCTTGTGGCATGTGGTATTGTGGGGTCTGGGGAAAGATCGCATTGGGCTTTACCATCACTTTTACTGGTTCTACTCCTTTCATCAATCCCACCTCTTTCCCTGTCATGTCCCACACTTCCTTTCCGACTGTTTCCCGTAATTCTGCTGGGATATCTTCTTCAGTTATCATTGGTAAAAGACAAATCAGAGGATACTCTTCGTCAACTGTTTCTATCTCATCCCCCTCTACACTGTCCTCGTCTTCCCCATCATTGCTCGTCTCTATTGTTATTCCTTCGTTTGAACACATGATCGAGCAACCCAATTTACACAATAGGTCTCTTCCTAACAGTGCTATCGGGCTTGAGTCACACACCACAAATTGATGTACCCCTTGATAGTTACCAATGTTGACTGGTATCGGATCTGTTATTGGGTTCGTCAGATGCCTGTTTGCTACTCCCACCACTTGAACTGTCCTCCCTGAGAGTGGCAAATTTGGTACTTCACTGCTCTTAACAGTTGAACGTGTGGCTCCCGTGTCAACCAAGAATGAGACACGATGACCCATTACTCTTCCCTCTACGTACGGACCCCTTTGATCAACTTCTAGGGACGCCGCAAGCACACAATCTCCTTCCTCTTCTGAGCTTTCACTCTCCCATACATTGTTTATTCCACTCTCACTGTGTAATGGGAACTGTTGTACTGTGCCGTTTGTGCTCATTACCTGACCCGTTACCTGTGGAGGAACCATCATTTGCTGCTGACTCATTGGTGCCAAAGGTATTTGCATTTGCTGATTAGGTACCATAGGTAACTGCTGTTGCATCGGCTGCATTTGCGTCATCTGCACACGGGGCATCTGCATCTGCTGCGGCTGCATAGGTTGTAATCCCTGCAATTGGTTTATGGTCTGAAAATTTGGGTTTAGACCTCTCATTTTCGGTCCTCTCATTGTCTGAAATGCATTGACATCATTGTTTTGCTGACCAACACCTACACCTGCACCTGCACCTTCCTGCACCACCATTGGGCACTCGCGTTTCCAATGCCCTACGTTTCCGCACGCATGACACGGCATCACCTTCTTCATTGCCTGCACACCCGTCACAACAGTGTTCAAATCCGGACCATTATTCACAAAACCTCCTCTACCTCTGCCTCTGCCCTGTGGCTGAAACGCCATGTTTCCTTGCAACTGCGGCTGCTGTTGCTGAAACACCATGTTTCCCTGCAACTGCGGCTGCTGTTGCGGTACCTGCTGTTGGAACCCTTGCATCCCTGGCAACCCTTGCAAGCCTGTCTGAGCCGCCTTAAGCTGCATCATCATCACCTTCTCTTTCAGCCTTTTCTGTTTCACCTCAATTTCGTCGCTACAGTATTTCGCATAAGTCAAGACTTCATCAATCGGTTTCGACTGCCAGCAGATCAAATGCGATTTTATCATCTGACTTATCTCTGGTCTCAGCCCTTCCACAAATCTGAACACAAAATGAAGCATATCCTTCGCCTCGATTGCTTCCGTGCCACTGTAATTCTTGAACGCCTTCAACAACCTCTCATAGTAACTATGAATCGACTCTTTAGCCTCTTGGGCAGTTCGATCAATTTTCTGCCAATCCACATTTTTCGCGGCAACCTTTGTCTTCAAATGCTCAATCACCTTATAGTACAGACACATCACCATAGGTGATGGTGCACCCGTCTCTCTGTCTCTCTCTGGTTCACTTGTCGGCCAACCTACAGCTCTTTTGCAATCCTCCCACAAATCTGCCGGAACCACAATCTCGAATAAAGTGTTCAGGTCTTCCCAGAGACATTTGGCAAGCTTCACAAACCTATCAGTCTGTTGATACCATTCGATCGGCTTCTCTCTCAGTTTGGGAAAATCATTCGTAAAAGACTGAATATCGCTCCTGTGCCATGGTACATGTACTAATTTTCCCCCTGCTGTCTCCCTCATTGGTAACATAGTTACTGTATCATTACTCTGCGGTCTTTTCTCATTGTGCTCTGTGGCACTGTCCCTCCTCTTATCCTTCCTCTTTACCCATCTGCTTTCCCACTTGTCCAAGCACCTCCACACTTGGGCACTCTGCAACAATTCTCTAAGGTGTGCCTTCATGCCTGCTGATCTCATGTGTTCAAAATCTGTGGTCCCAAAATCCAACCTATAGCTCCTGCTCAAGTGTTTCGTCTTGCCTATGTCAATCCCGTTCCTGTCTGCTACTTCCTGCAAACTTTTATGTACCTTGTTTACTTCTCTCGTGATCTTTGGACATAGATACCTCAACTCCTCTTCCGTGTAGGACTCCAACCTGTTCACACCCATATTTCCTTCTACCAATTCTTGTGCTTCCATGTTCAGCCTCATCCTGCTCAAGTAATCGTCTCCTTTCCCACTGTCTGAACTTTGTGTGGAATTTAGACTGTTGAACCACTGTGTCAGCTGTTGCGCATTTACCCCCATCAGTGTAGCATTCACATCGACTGCCATCGATGGTTGCGGCAACTTTTCAGTGTTTGATGTTAATGGTATTATCAGTGGGGGGCTCGACCTCACCAGTGTTGACTGAGCACATATGGGACTAAATTCCATCAGGGACCCAGACCCAGTTGGCTGAGTCGCTATCGGGGTTATCCCTGGAGTGTTTTCTATGCACCTTCTTTCTGTCCCATTCTGCAGCATTGGTCCCTGACTGCTCATGCCTAAGTTAGGCTGACTATACAGAAGTACCACTGGACCTACGGTAATGGGCAGTGATATCGCATCTGGATTTTGTCCATTTCCCATATTTTGAGGCATGTTCATCCCCATATTATGGGCCATCATTGCCGGCATGCCCATCTGACTCCCCGTCATTTGAGCATGAACATTTCCTCCCTGCATCTGCTTTTGAGGCATCATAAACTGAGTTGATTCAGCTTGTGCCATTGTTGGGTTGTAACCATTCTGTACGCCCCTTACGGTCGGATCTAGAATCATTCCTCCACTGTTATCACTGCTGTAGTACCCTGGCATCTGCGGCTGATAATTTTCTGCTGGTTTCAACACGGGCACATCCGGATACATTCTCCTAATCTGCGGTACCTGTAGGGTGAGCAGTAAACTCGGATCCTTAGATCCCGATGGTGCTCCTGGATTCTGCTTTTCACTGTCCTGTACCGATGCCGGAGGGGCAGAACTGGTACTTGGACCTTGTCCATTTTCCGCATAAGGTGGTGGACGGTCGTTCAGTAATTGCATTATCAACTCCTCATCCTCTAACTCCTCTTCTCTTCTCAACTTTTCCTCGTTCTCTCTATCCTTGGAACATTTCCTGTCCGTCTTACAGGTAGCTTTCTTACCTGTCTCCGCTTCATCTTTAGTAATTGCAGGGAACAATTTTATTCCCTGCAATACATCTGACCTCCACACCTTCTGCGCATTATCCCACCTAGCATCCGCTAGTGTCTTTTCTACCTTCCTCATCCTTGTTTCAAACTTGTTTTTCTGTTGCTGTCTAGTCATGAGTTCCCAGATTGCTAGAGCCTCAAACTGTGCTGGCCTTGGAGGCACCTTCATGTCATACATCGTGAATCTCAAATTCTCTAGGACCCTTATATTGAATGTCCCATGTATCGGGAATGCTACGCTCCCATGTTTCTCTGTCCACTTGTGCCATTGTTTTAGCCAAAGGCACGGAGCTACCCCTTTTTCCTCCATTACAATGTAAGCTGGTGTACCCTCGGGCGGCGTTTCCTCTCCTACGCTCGCTTTAATGTATGACTCTCCCTTCATCGCGCTCCTGAATGCTTTAAGGAATTTCATTTTCTCGTCTTTTAATTCACAAAGTTTATAATCAATAGGTCACTGTTATTCCACAAAATTTGTAATCAATAGGTGACTTTAATTCCCGGAATACTCTTCGCTTGCCTTTCCCCTTCCAACCGAGTGCCACGGACTGCGTCCAATCCGTGCGCGACCCGTCTCACCCACCAACCTATCCCAGCGCGGCTCTTAGTGACGTCACACTCACACACTGCGGCTGACAAAGCCTTGCGGCTAGTCCTCCTTCACTCAGTTCCTTCCGTAACAACTTTTTGCATGTATCGCGAGCTACCAAAAACTAAAACAGATCTGTCGGTTTACTACAGGAAGGGTAACATAATCGCTTCAGGACCTTAGGGACTTTTCACTAACCTCGGCCACTATTCGATCTCTTTCACCAGCCTCGGCCGCTATTCCGTCTTTCTCAGTCCCCACATTCGCAAGCAAATCTGACCCGCAGACCTACTCTCAACTTGTCAATGATCTGTTCTAGTGCACTTAGAATCTGGTCAAAGCCCGAAGTCGAAGTTTCTTTCACTCCCTAACACACGTACCCAGTCGTTGACCACGCCCGATCAACCTACTAAACCGCCCAGACCACAACATGGATCAACATACTCCGGAGTCTCTTGACCTCGCAGGGCCCGTCTCAACAACAACAACCACGTGGACCTTTTTATGCACAAAGCGCCACACTCACATGAAGTTCGACGACTTCCCTACTCTCACACTCGGAGCCGCACCTCCGCTATCTTTATGAAGTTCGACGACTTCACTACTTCTACACTCGGAGTCGCACCTCCGCTATCCTTGAAAGAAAACCCTCGCAACCTTTTCACACACCCTGCGGCAATAAGCTGTGCAAGCGCAAAACCCTAACTTCACTCATACCATCACTAGTACCGCCAACGCTGTTTCCACATCTCCGTTCTCTCCATTCGCAAGCTCCGAGATCCCGGGAAAGTCGCGGTGGACCTAGCCCATCATCATTCTGTCAATCGTTTTATCCAAGAAAAACCTAATTCAACTTCTCGAATGGGGTCTCAAAATGTGTAACCGTTAATTCAACACCATGTACTTTAATAGTACAGGGTCCCAAAAGACGAAACCGTCCTCTGCTACCATCTACTGATAGAGCGGAACGCGGTAACAAATTTTCCTACGTTTAGACGCTCTTTAGGCCGATGAATCTTTTGACTAAGTGGGTACTCTCTGTAGTCTTAATCGATCAACTTCATCAAATCGATAATCAATAACGAACATAAGCAACACCTTGAACGACATAACACTTAACAATTAATCCAGAATACATTTCGGCGAACCCTGACCTTTCAGTCAGGAATAACCACACCAATTTATTGCAAAGTTAGTGAATTTATTTCCCTATATTAACAAAGCTAGCACGATATAGATGTGTCTCAACACCAAATGATAAACATAAATGAACATTAATAGCTGTCCATATCGTCGGAACAAGTGTAATCTATGTAGCATTTGAATCACAAGGCATTCGATAGTGGCAATGCAAAGCACTAATACGATAATCTGTAATGGGCTAATTGCGTACATTTAGTCAGCATAACAAGACCTCAAATTGCATCGTGCGACATATGGAATCCTCGTCTAACCTCAAATTAGCATCAGCATGTGGGACTTCATGCAAAACAATTTGGCAACATCAATTTGGAAAACTCCTAGCTAGGGTCCTTATCAAAATCAGCAGTTGGTTACCTAAAAGAAACACAATGCAATTTTACAATTTCCTTTCATAATTACCAATTCCGATCAGCAATCAATGAATTCTTCGTCTCACAGGTATCGTTTCTTGATCAGCATAGGGCCGGGACAAAGGGGCAGGGGTGAACGGGGCAATTGCCTCACGGCGGCAAGATAAGATTACTACTTCATGCAAAGGGGCAAATCAAAGTTAAAGTCTCTAGGGCAAAAATCATTAGAGTCTCTTTCTCTCGACTAGAGAAAGCATCAAAGTCTCTCAAAATGGCGTCGCAGCAAAATGGGTCATAGTAGCTACGAAGTCAAAATGGCGGGATGTCCGAAGATAGAGAGAGAGCTTTCCTCTCGTGCACCTGGGTTTTATAGACAACAGTTCAAGTCCTGTAGGGTCTCCATTGGAGGGTTCATAGGTTAGCTTCAAATTGACCAATCAAAAACGACAGTTCTCAAGCTTTTACTTAAGCATACATTATCCTTGGAGATGGGTACGCAAGTTGCAACATTGTCTCTCGATTAGCTTACTCTCAGAGCCTCCATTGTCCGCACCTGCAAGCCGACCTTGAATTAAAGAGAAAATATGCCATGCTGGCACCAACTTTAAGATAAGCATGTGAACAGTCTCTGTGGAAAAGTACAGCTTCAAGCAGAAATACAAGTTTAATAGCACAGTGGAAAAATACGAACATTTAAACCGTGAGACCAGGCAACTAGGCCAAAGCCTCCGCTAAAGTAATGCTAAGTTAAGGCATTTTAAATAAGCAAATCGTAGCACACGTTTATGATTATGTCGGATTAGTGCAATTCTAATACACCACGTTATATAAAGCACGCGTATAAATGATGGCAAACTACTCCGAGGGCACATTTTGTCCCCGTACAATCTTCATTAATTCGGTTAATGTCACACACGATTATGTCAGCACTACGTTTATGCGTTAATAAATCAAAGCCTTCATTTTCTGCTTCATCACCGGTAGTAATGCTTCTAATGCACCAAACCTGGCCCCATAGTTGTGTACTGCTTCCTCCCTCACTTGCTTGTGCCAGCATAACGTGCATGTGCATTCCATCTGTCTGCATCACAGGCCACCTTAGCACAGATGGAACTTTCAACATCACCTGCGCAATGCTACTGGTGTCGGCTCCTGACTTCTTCTTACATCTTGTGTATGGTTAATTTATAATTTGATCAGTGTTTCAATTAAACACACTGCACCATTTAACTCATGGTAGAATTAAACATAAGCACTGTCGTTTTGTGTTAAATGTGATACAGAAGAATATCTCAATCCAGTACCTAAATTACACATTGTTTAACCAGCCAACCTGGAGTCCTCATCCCTGCTTCTCACTTTGACCTAATTGTGTGATCTTAGACATGTCAGTTTACTTCACTGTTTCTCTTTGTCTTCAATTACTAATTTGAGAGCACTTTGAAGTAATTCAGTTTGGATTGGACTTGTACAAAATTCCCTCTTGTGTATGACTTAATAAATATAGAGTTGCTCATCCATAACAGAAATATAAGCTATATATAGGACAGTACATAAAAACTACCTAGCTTGCTCATCACATCTTTAGATAGTGGTCAAAGGTGATAGCCAGATCAAGGGCCCAATAATGTTTATATCTCATAGTTAGAAACTTTCACTTTTAACAAATGTCATTCAATATAGTGACGTAATCTAATTCTTGAATTAAAACCCTTAAAAATGTTAATGTACTTATCATATTTTTTCATTTTTGTTGTGTAATTTACATACCAAATTAAAAAAGAAAAGTGCTATAGCACTTAGCTTTACATTTGATGATGTGGTGGGTGCACAGTGCACTGAGTATTCACATAAGCATGGGTACTGCAGATATGTTCATCAGTAATGGCTGATTGTGGTGTACGGATTTCATTCCATGTCACCTGTGGAGCCAAACCACTGGAGGCACAGTTACACCAAGGAGGAGTAATGGAAGACACACAGAATCGACACATCGGAGGCACTTTTTAAACACCAGGGAGCATTATATGCAGTCTTCTTGGTGGTATCATAGAACTCAAACAGTGGGAGAAACTGTTAAAACATCAGGGGTATTATATGGAGACCAACGGGGAGCGAGAGAGGAGTAACCCATTGGAGGCACTGTTAAACTAACAAAGCAATTCTATTTGTATATAGTGTTCACATAGGACTCGGGAAGGGATAGGAGAGAGGAAGAGAAAGGGGCTATGGCCCCATGACTCTCTTGGCCCTAACAGATCCAAACGGGAATGGCACTACACAAAGATTACTTCATCCTTCTCTCTCCCCCACCTGTATGCCCTTTATGGACCCCTCCTCCCCATAGGAGAGGATCAAATTGGCAGAGGAACGCGGGAGGGGTAGAAGAGATGAAGCCAAAAGAGAGAGTGGAAGTCCCATACACCAATAGTGGGACGCCTTTGTAGATTTTAGAGAAGAAAAGAAAGCAATAGACAGAAACCAAAACAAAAAAAGTGAGAATTGAGGGGCAGCTTGGGAGAGAAAGGAAGAGAGGAAAATGAAGTGAAGGTGGAAAATAAAGAACTAAATAAAAAGAGAGAGAAGATGGAACAAAGAGAAAAAAAGCTAAATGTAAATACAGGACATGCGCGAATCTTGTGAAAGGTTGCTCCCCATTATTGACTTCTTCCAGTGGAGCATATGTAGATTGTTTCTTACGGGACTACAAAATGTTGACCCTTAAGTTTCTTTCAGGCAGGAAGTGTGTCTTTTTCCTGGAGAATCTGGTTCTGGCCAAATACTCTTCTTGACCCTAAGAGAACCACACAAGGGATTTGCCACAAGGAGTTTTCTTTTACCACGGGACACTCTTAACTAAACAATGCCTAGGTGATTGAATTTGCTTGGGAATTTGGAGAACAAGGCATTATTTAAACAAAATTGGAGAAAGAAACAGTAATAATGAGAGAGCACTGATTCCCTGCTTTTTATTTCCTTCTCTGTAAAAGTTTTGCTGTCTGGGCAAAGTTAAGCATTATTGCAGATTCTTGGAATTTAGGCTCCCGTATGTTTTCATACATTACTACGTATTCAGCAGCTTTTTCTCACTACCCAGTTCACCTACAGGTTCCTCTTAATCAATTTCTAGGCCTTTCCATGCATGTTTTTTCTCTATTCTGTTTATGATCTATTACTTTGTTTAGTCATGGTCTGATTGTAATGTTTTCTGTTTATTATGTTGATGCTTTAAGAGTAGGATAAGCCTTATGGTCTTGGTGCCCCTATCATTGCTCCGGACCGTTTGACACATGAGAGGTGATGTGAAGATGCAATGCTGAAGATGGACTATATATGAATGGGTCCCATGACTCACTGTACTGAATAATGAGGGAATCCATCTGCTTTTCACTTCTCTCCCTTAAAAAATAGAGGAAGTACTGTGTTGCGATGCAAAAGTTCAAATTCATCATTGAGAATCTATATTATGATAGTGCCTAGAACGGGTGATGGGCAGTATTTTTAGGTCAGAGGTCATATATGCCAGGAAGCCAAATATCCATCCAGCATGTGTCAGGTAGTAGAAAATAATCCAACCCGGCAACAAGAGTTAGCCTTAAAGGCCAGACACCAAAGGTCAGATATACAAGGCCCTAGCGCCACTGAAAAGGCACTTTTTGTGGTGCTCCAGTGATGATGTACTGTGCGCCACATTTACAAGGCGGTGCTGAGCCGCTTTTTGTGAATCTTGCCCCAAGTCTTTTGAGGGGATGATTATTCTAGCAGCTCCCAACTTAAGAACTTACACCAAATCCTAGGACAAAGGTTTTTTTCAAGTCAAGAATAGAAAATAAGGAGATACATTTGTGTGTGTGTGTGTGTATATATCTATATATATCTATTATACATATATATATATATATATATATATATATATATATATATATATATATATATTATAGATAGATATATATAGATATATGATATGAAATTGGAGGAAAGAGACTGACCCCGAGATAAGTCCAGCCTCGCTCTAACACGCACTCTCAGAAAAAGCAGCTGTTACACAAATCATAGCCCACGTCTACGTCATACTAGATGCATGCAATGCAATCACATATAGACAAAACAATGGCATTTGTTGAGAACCTTTCATGTCCTTCGCTGTGCATCCTGTGTCCATGCAGGTACAATTCCTATGCTGCACACTGTCTACCTTCTCATTCCATCTGGAAGGCTGTAAAGGCTGGTTCTCAAGACTGTCTGTCAAAATACACATGTACATGCACCTGTGCGATCTCATTTTGTGAAAATCCATTATTGAATACAGAAAAGCCTTGCTTATGACCAGTTCCTGTGCTTTTGCCACTAATGGAGCACATCTAATCTAAAGAAAATATACTAAGATATTACAGGATCCTCTAAGCCTAGCTTCACAGCAGAATCAAGCAAACTTCTTAATTATACAGTTAACCCTTCTGTACATTGCTTGTGACTAATTACTGCGCTTGTGTTCCTGAAAAATAATTCTGCATTTCTGCTAGCTATCACTCCATACTCCTAGGTGCCTAGCCTTGCATCATACGACTTGTCGCGTAGGCTCTCATTATTCTAATGAGACTACTGGATTTGAGCAGCAGAATCGCCTGTGGCGTGGGAGACTGAGTCTTAACCCACTACAGGTGACACCTGTCGCCCTTAGTCTGGGTTTTGCTCCGGCTAACTAGCAGTGCCTCATCTCTACCCAAGGGCACAGAAGATTGGGCAGCCGAGCGCATGATATAGTTTATTTCTCAGGGAAATCGTGGTCACTCAGTCTACCAAAACACCACTCCAGGACAGACAGCCACTGTATAAGGAGATATTATTAATTTGTGCTATATTTCAGTAGAGCCCCCCATGCAACTCAGCCATGTGCCTGAAGGCTCCTCTCTTCAATCCTCTCTAGAGCAATCACAGCTAGTCATCCTCCTGAAAATGATATTTTGAGTGTCATTAACCTAGGTAATAGTAATATCTGATATTTACTCCATTTTGTAATTAAAACAGCAAAACTGCAGTACTGGGTCCAAGCTCTAAAGCTAAGACACAGCCAACAAAAATTCAGCACACATGAACTGCTCCACACAAAATTGATAAAGTGAGTCAGTACACAAGCATACAAAGGGGGGTCAAGCATACAAGCATACAGAAAATGTAAGGACGGATGTATGGACAAAGGTTTAGACTCAATTAATCCTTAGACCATTTACTGATTAAATCAAATTTGAGGTAGTGAAAAAGATAAGATATGTATCTAAATACCTAACCAACCCTTTGTCTTTTCTTAAAGAAATCCCTTCTTCTTGATGATTGAATACATAGGGCCATATTTATACTTTTTGACGCAAAACAGCGCTAACGCAGTTTTGCGCCAAAAAAATTAGCGCCGGCTAACGTCATTCTGAAGCGCCATGCGGGCGCCGTATTTATTGAATGGCGTTAGCCGGCGTTAGCCGACCGGCGCTGCCTGGTGTGAGTGAAAAAAAAACACGTACACCAGGCAGCGCCGGCGTAGGGAAAAATGGCGTTTGGGCGTCCAAAAATGGGGCAAGTCAGGCTGAGGCAAAAAAATCGCCTTAACCCGATTTGCGCCATTTTTTTTTTGCGCCCAGACGCCATTAACAGAAGTCCCCTGGGCATGGCCATTGGGTACAGTGGCATGTAGGGGGGCACAAATCAGGCCCCCCTATGCCAAAAAAAAAAAAAAAAAAATACTTACCACAACTTACCTTTTCTTCCCTAGGATGGGTTCCTCCATCCTTGGGTGTCCTCCTGGGGTGGGCAAGGGTGGCAGGGGGTGTCCCTGGGGGCTTGGGAGGGCACCTCTGGGCTCATTCTGAGCCCACAGGTTCCTTAACGCCTGCCCTGACCCAGGCGCTAAAATCCGGCGCAAATGCGGGTTTTTTAGTCCCGCCCACTCCCGGGCGTCATTTTTGCCCGGGAGTATAAATCCGACGCAATAGCATCGGAGTAATTTTTTAAGACGGGAACGCCTACCTTGCATATCATTAACGCAAGGAAGGTGTTCACGCAAAAAAATGACGCTAATTCCACGAACTTTGGCGCTAGACGCGTCTAACGCCAAAGTATAAATATGGAGTTAGTTTTGCGTCGAATTTGCGTCGAAAAAAACGACGCAAATTCGGCGCAAACGGAGTATAAATATGCCCCATAGGCTTCATGCCCATTCCCCTTCTGAAATAGTCACCTGTTATATCACTGTGTGTATGTGTTGGCATTTAGTGCAAACAGCTGGGAAGTAACAAAGAGCTGAAAAGAAGGGATATGGTACATTCTTGAAAATATTTACAGTGAGGCAGAGAGAAGGTGGGTAACTAACAGTGAGTAAATAGCCTTCTTTCTTCCTGTATTACAAGGCGGAGAACCTAATGGAAGTTTTGAGAATAGCTGTGTCTTCAGTCCCTTCCTAAATTAAAGAAGAATGAGAGTTGTTAGTTGCTAATGGATACGCTGTTTCAAATTGAGAATGTTTGTCTTCTGGTCTCTTTTTCTTTTTTCTTTTTCTTGCATTTCCTTATTTTATGTTTGGAAATGCCTTTGCTTTTTGTGTGACATTGTGCCTTGACATGGGTAGATTATCTGCTAGGAACAGTAGTGACTTTAGCCCTCATTACGAGTGTGGCGGTCTCAAGACCGCCACACTCGCAATAGCTGTCAGACCGCCGCAGACAGGGCGGTCCAACTTCCCTATTATGACTGTGGCAGATGTGTCACAGTATGACTGCCGGCACCGCCAGGTTGCGGCCTGTCAACAGCCTGGCAGTCTTGTGGTCGCAATCCGCCACAGGAGCGCTGCAAGCAGCTCAGCCCTGGGGATTACGAGTGTCAGGGAGACCAGATCCTCGGGCCTGTTGAGAACACACGCAAACCAGGAGGATAATTAATTTGTGGGCTCACTATTCTGTCAGGGAGACCAGATCCTTGTGGCCTGCGTACATTCCCAACATGTCCACCACTAGACAGCTCCAAAACTCTGATAGAAATATCACAGAGCCTGAGAGAGTCCAAGCGGGGGAAAAGGGGATTAGGAAGGGAACAGCTGGGAAGGAGACCTGTAGGAAGCAAAAGGTTAAACAACACAATATCAAGATGTTATCACATTGGTTTTCACTAGACTATGATTCTAAGCGTTCTCATACTGGAACCATGGATAACTTAAGAAAGGACTATAGCTAGACCTCAAGAAGTCTGGGTACCTGGGAAGGAATCAAGAATGGTTAATACAGTGTTTCATATGAACTTTTTATGAAATGTCACATACTGTCTAGGAATTTAAGAACCTTCTAGAATAATGTTTCAGAACAAACATTGCATCTTTACATGAGGACAAAAGGTAATCTGAAATATTCCCTGGAAAACAATATGAAATATACTAAGGACTTAATATGCACAGAGAATGTAACATCTTGAATTTTGCACCTTTGTAGAAAATTCAAAGGCCCTGGCTAATTGTGTATACTTTAGGAAACACTACACATCAAAGTTTTAATTGTCATGAAATGATCGCACACACTGTGAACGATCTGAACACCTAGGTTTAAATGCGGGAAATGAATCGTGCACACTGCCGATTCCAACAAGTATATGCAAATGCCATGAAATGATCGCGCACTCTGTAAGCGATCTGAACATCAAGGTTGGACAGCCCAGTCGCACATTTCACTGCCCCAATTATGGGCAGTGAAATGCGCAACGGGTGTTGTCGCACCCGAAGCACCACAACATTGCCGCTGGCTCGATTACAAGCCAGCATCAATGTTGTAGTGAGTTTTCCGCGGGGCAAGCGGGCGATAACGCTGTTTTCGCCAGCTGGCCCAGCGGAAAACTCCTAATAGGGCAGGCAAAAGACCTCCATTACTGGGGGGTTTTGCCTGCAGCTGCCTCGCCGGTCCTGTGAATGGACCGCCGAAGTCGTAATGAGGCCCTTTGTTTCTAGTGGACATGTAGATGATGCACTGGGTTTTGGAATGATGCATGGCTAGCTGGCATTTCCTGTTCTTCCCAACTGCATTATGGGAGATCTAATGCAATATAGCTTTTACATTATCCAAGTTCAAAATGCTGTTAGCTCTTGGCATATGTTTCATATACCTGCATCTTTACTCAAAAAGGCGAAGTCTTAGAAAAATGATGCAGGCCTCAAAGGGAAATTAGAAAAGTTCCTTCAGTGTAGGAGTAGTTTAATAAATGTGATCAGGGCTCTTTCAGACAGACTGGCCAGTAAAGAGTGGGGGAGAGATTCACTTTCATCCAGGTTCAAGAGGACCAATTCTCACACTGAAGTTCTGAAGTCAGATAGGGGTAAGGATGGTTTCACTTTTTTCAAGAAGGTGAACTCATATTACACTGTTCCATTTCCCCCTTGGCTTCCTTGTTATGATCATACATATGCAGAAATGCAATTCAGTTACTTCATTGGTTTTAATACGTGACACGCTTTTTTTTGCAAGACTTCCATATCCACTAATCAATGATGGCCTGGTTCTCAAAATATCATTAATGTATTGGTAGGTAAAACCTATGTTTGAGTGATGATTTTCATATTTCAGGGATTCACAAAGGTTTCCAAGAATGCAGCAAAAACACGTCATTGTATTTTGTCCAAAATAATAGTCCAAAGTGTATAGCAATGAATATGAAAAGTGAGTTTCATTGGTTCAGTTACACTTTCTTCCCGTACAGGTACAGAATGTTTTCCCCGCTGAGAAATCTCTTACCTTGTATCCCATATGTCTTCATTCACTCCAAGGGAACAGATTAAATACTGCACTTTGCAGTATTACAATAGGTTGGGAATGTGCTGTGCAAATGTTTGTGGGTGTACAAAAGTGTTAGACCTGACAGCCTTAGGGTAGTCACCCTCAGCTTTGTGCCTGCCTCCCTCCACTTTTTGAAACTGTTTTTGCTGGTTTTAGGACTCTGCACACTTTACCACTGCTAACCAGTGCTAAAGTGCATATGCTCTCTCCCTTCAAACATGGTGACATTGGCTCATACCTAATTGGCTTATTAAATTTACTTATAAGTCCCTAGTAAAAGTGCACTACATGTGCCCAGGACCTGTAGATTAAATTCTACTAGTGGGCCTGCAGCACTGATTGTGCCACCCACAAAAGTAGCCCCCTAACCATGTCTCAGTCCTGCCATTGCAAGGCCTGTGTGTGCAGTTTCACTGCCAATTCGACTTGGCATTTGAAAGTACTTGCCAAGTCTTAAACTCCCCTTTTCTACATATGTCACCCCTAAGGTAGGCCCTAGGTAACCCATAGGGCAGGGTGCTATGTTGGGAAAGGTAGGACATGTACCTGTGTAGTTTATATGTCCTGGTAGTGTAAAACTCCTAAATCCATTTTACACTGCTGTGAGGCCTGCTCCTTTCATAGGCTAACATTAGGGCTACCCTCATAAACTGTTTGAGTGGTAGATTCTGATCTGAAAGGGGTAACAAGGTCATATGTAGTATGGCCAGAATGGTAGTACAAAATCCTGCTGACTGGTGAAGTTGGATTTAATATTACTATTTTAGAAATGCCACTTTTAGAAAGTAAGCATTTCTCTGCACTTAAATCCTTTTGTGCCTTACAAACCACGTCTGGCTGGGTTAGTTGACAGCTACCTTGTGCACTTCACTCCAACAACCCCCAAAACAGGATTCTCAGTCACACCTGCACACATCTGCATACTGAATGGGTCTTCCTGGGCTGGGATGGTGGCAGGCCTGACACTTACATGTCAAAGGACAGTGGCCTACCTTCACATAATGGACTGCCAAACCCCCTACTGGGACCCTGACAGACAGGATGGAACTGAAAATGGACCTTGTGCACTTCTAAGCCACTCTTTGAAGTCTCCCCCACTTCAAAGGCACATTGAGGTATTTAAACAGGGCCTCTGACCCCACCAACTCAGACACTTCTTGACAAGAAAGGAACTCTGAACCAGAACCTGCAACCTGCTAAGAGAAGCTGTCTGGCTGCCCAAAGGACTCACCTGACTGCTTTGCTTAAAAGGACTGTTGCCTTGCTGTTGCCCTGCTGCCTTGCTGCGCTCTGGCTCTGCTGGGAAGTGCTCTCCAGGGGCTTGGGTTGAGCTTGCCTCCTGTTTTCTGAAGTCTCAGGGCCAATAAGACTTCATCTCTGCAAAGAACTCTTTGTGAGGTGAAAGATCGACGCAGCGCCAGCATTGTGACCGGAACTTTGACGCACTGCCCACTGGATCGATGCATAGCCGAGCCAGAACGACGCAGCCTGACTTTCTGCGAGATGAATAGATGCAGCACCTGCTGTGTGACAGAAATTTCCCCACGTCGCCTATTGGATCTACGCAGCTCCTGTGACTTCGCCATGTATGCCCAGGATTTCTGTACATCGTCCATGGGGCATTCAAATACCTCGCGACCCGAAGAGGATCCAAGTCTGCGTGCCAGAAATCGACGCAAAGCCCTTGTTGCATGAAAAAGCATCAATGTATTGTCTGTGTGTGCCAGGAGAAACCGACGCACACCTCCCCGTTTTCCATGCATCTCCTCCTCTATGGTCCCGTACGGATAATTTAAACACAAACCAGGTACTTTGTGCTTGCAAGAGACACTTATTGCTTTTTAAGAACTAAAGACTCTATCACTACAAAAGTGATATTTCAACTTGTATTTATCAAATCTTGATCGTTTTGACCTTATTCTACTCAGATAAATATTCTATATTTTTCTAAACCTGTGTGGTGTATTTTTGTGGTGTTTATACTGTGTTATTGCATGACTTACTGCACAAATACTTCACACTTTGCCTTCTAAGGTAAGCCTGACTGCTCAGTGCCAAGCTACCAAAGGGTGGGCACAGGATAATTTAGATTTTGTGTGACTTACCCTGACTAGAGTGAGGGTCCTTGTTTGGACAGGGGGTAACCTGACTGCCAAGCAAAGACCCCATTTCTAACAAAAAGCTTTTCAGGATATTGCTGCACTGGAATGCCTGTTTAACACTCATGGGAGGGGAGTAAATCAATTTACAAATGCATATTCACCTTTTTGCATAGCAATTTCTAGGTGTTCAAGGTATATGGTGAATTTCAACTAATGTAGCTTTCAGAAACAGAACACACTTTCCTTTTTGCAGTATTGTAATTGGAATCATAGCAAAATGAAATGCATGATGGAAATCAATGATGTTCTAGTTACATTACATATTTCTCTTTCTTAGCATATATCACATAGTGGCTAAATCAGCTCTCAGCAAAGTGGGACTTCCACTAGCCATATGGAACTAATAATAAACAAATCTATTGGTTCTTCTAAATGAAATAAGATCTACAAGTGAACAATCATAGTTATGAAATGTATTCACATGTTGGTCCAATTGACAATATACCACGTTTGACAGCAACCGCATTTTTACTTTTGCATATGTGATATGTTCTAATTGAAATACTCTACATCATGTCTGTTGAAGTATCAACTTTATCATATGGGGTAAGCTGTATCCTTCATCACATATTGACTACTACTTGTAAACAGTTCACAATGCCCTATGCACTCCATATAGGTCCTATTAAATTAGCAACTTTTGCTTTACATTATTAAGCCCAATGATACAGTATATTTGAAAGCAATATTTAGTACAATATATATTGAACACATGATATTTAGGCCATGATATTCTGGTATTATACTTTTACTGTCTTGTGCACACGGCCAATGCCATTTCCTTCATGTTATTGCTGGGGGCCATTGCCCACTAAACAAATATTCCTGGCTATGGGTCTGGGCCTGCAACCGATGTTAGTTAATGGTGGTCATGGGGAGCCCCATCAATTGCTTTCCTGCAATTCTCAGCCCTGAGTTGTCTTCTCAGTCTTCTCCAGCATCAAGTGTCTCTCTGGGCGGGGCATCCTTGCTTGTGGATGATCCCTCCTTCTCTGTGTTGATGCTGTTGTCTTCCTCCTGTGTCTACCTCTGGTCGTACACTGTCCAGCTCTGTCCCACTTTCCTCTGGAAAGAGTAAGTGACATATGAAACATAACCACTCCTCTTTGGCATGGAATCTTCTACAATGAAGCTGCCATTATTAACACTGGGTGGCAATAGTTATCAAAGATACCAAACAATCACAGCATTTTTATCAAACTGTAATTTTTAATAAACCTGCTATGTATAACCAGTAATGTTAACTAAGCAACTGGAATGTCTAGAAATGCTAAAATGCTGTCGCCCAAACATTCAGTTACGATGGCAAAAAGGCACAGAAGTGTGATTAAAACTTTACTTTTTAGAACTCGAAATATCATGCATGTGACATGTGCTGGCTTTACCTTTAAATAATTAGGCACTCATTTACGAGACCCTATCGGCACACTGCGCCACCGGAGCATCATTTCTTTTCACTCTTCGGTGGCGCAGTGTTCCACCGCATATTTACACGGCCACACAAAGCCAACTTGCGTGACTTTTCATGGCCTTCTAAATATGGGCCCCTTTCATGCATAACACTGTGTGAAATTGGCATTCCATGGGTTTTACTGTTGGTATTCCCAGGCAACACCCATGGAACGCTAAGTAATCTGATGCATTCCCAGATTTACAAGTCTTGGAAGGAGTCAGATTCTTACGCCACCTCAGAGGTGGCATAGAAGTAACGCAACCGGGAGAAATATCTTTATTTCTCGACATTTTTTCCTCTTTCTATGTGTGTTCCATTCTGCACCACACATAGAAATAGGAAAGCACCTCTCTTGATTGTTTTTGTGCAGGAAGGTGTCCTTTTCTGCACAAAAACAATCATTCCCACAATGCTGGCATTTTTGCACCATGGTGCAAGGGTTCCTGCGCTGGCGCATGGCAGCAATTCTTGCGCCAGCACAGGGGAAGAGGACGGAAATGCGCTGTATCTAATAGATACATCGCATTTGTGCTCTTTCCCGGTGGGCCCAGGGCGATGCAGCAAGTCACTGCGCTACGGGTCTTGTAACTAAGGGCCAGATGTAGCAAAGGGTTTGCGAGTCGCAAACGGCGAAAAACGCAGTTTGCGAGGCGCAAAAGCCCCTCTGCTATGCAGAAATGCATTTTGCGAGTCGGATCCGACTCGCAAAATGCATTTCCGACTCGCAAATAGGAAGGGGTGTTCCCTTCCTATTTGCAACTCGCAATGCTATGCAATTTCATTTGCGACCACGAAAGCGGTCGCAAATGAAATCACAGTTACCATCCACTTGAAGTGGATGGTAACCCAGTCACAAACGGGAAGGGGTCTCCATGGGATCCCTTCCCCTTTGTGATTGGAAAAAAAAATACAAAATCAGGGCAGGCAGTGGTCCACTGGACCACTGCCTGCCCTGAAAAAAACCGAAACCAAAGGTTTCGTTTTTTTTTCCAAGTGCAGCTCGTCTTCCTTTAAGGAAAACGGGCTGCAGATGGAGAAAAAAAAAACTGCTTTATTAAAAAGCAGTCACAGACATGGTGGTCTGCTGACTACAGCAGGCCACCATCCCTGTGAGTGCCCATACTTGCAGTAGGGTCGCAAACTGCGACCCACCTCATTATTATTAATGAGGTGGGTCTTTGCGACCCCATTGCGAGTTGCAGAAGGTGTCCGAGACACCTTTCTGCATACCAAATTGCGACTTGCAATTTGCGAGTCGCATGGACTCGCAAATTGCAAGTCGCAATTTGGTTTCTTCCTACATCTGGCCCTAAGCCCCTAAGTTTTATACAAATTACATCACAATGGCCATTTTATGTTTGTAATAAATGTATTAATGAATTTTAAAACGTGTAAACACACTAAGACGTATGTCGAAAAACATTGAAGATCGTTATCACAAAATTGCATCAAACAATATAAATACCAAAATATCCTGTGTGCCAACATAATCACTATAAGGTATACAACATATTTTAAAAAAATTAAATTTCTGAGCAGCTATATACATTATTAACTTTCGTTGTGAGTTACATTTTACTTGGTAACCTAAAATACTCACAACAAAGACAGACAACACACAAACAAAATAAACAAGACACTGCAAAGCCTTGCAAGTACATGTGCAGTTTTATTTTATTCAATACCTTAACACTTACCAGCTTTCTGTTTCTGATGTGCCTCCAGCTAGGCATGGAAGACCAGCCATGATGTTCTCAGGACCCTGAGGTGCAGTGGGGAGGCCACTGGTACCACTTGTGGGACTTGAAGAATATTCACAGCACATCCTGTGCATTCGATTTTAACCAGCTGTGGTGGTTCTCTGGCTCTTTGTGCCTGAACATCCACTAGAGTGTTTGGCAATGGCCTGTCAGATCTCATTCCTCCTATAATTCCTCAACTGGATTTAAGATCCTTCGAACAGTGGGACGTACTTCTGTAGGACCTCCTCCCATTTATTTGTAATTCCTCCTGGGCGAAACAGGGGGCCATCCCTTTTCGATCCTCAGCCATTTGATGAACAACTTCAATAAAAGAAGGGGTCGGATGGCACTGGATTGTTTTGAAGTCTTTGAAAGAGTCAAGAATGCCCATTTTTCTGTTCCCGTATGTCATTTCCTGTTCATTGCAGTAGCCAAAGAACTCTGCCCCAGATGCATGATTACTTACTCACATTATGAAGATCTACTCCTACGTAGCATAGGTGGTGAGATCCCGTACAGAGATGAAATTAATAGGTATGGTAGTACCAGAAAAGGGAAACACATCTTTAGATTTGAAAGTATCCCTAATAGAGTATGACAATTAAAAATTAAAAATAAGTAATTGGATTTATAAATACATGCATCTGTTTATGAAGGTGCATGCAGGTGATCCTAATTTGTTTATAACTTTAAATACCTACACTTAATCTAGGGTGTTAGGATATTACTTAAAATGTCATTTTGCGTATGATGCATATAATCATAACGTAATCTATGACTGACTGAGTGAGTGATGTGTTTGTGAATGGATATTACATTGAGGCTGATTTTGGATTAGCTGCGTGGGGTTGGAACAGTGAGGTCTCAGGACTGTATATTTGGACGGAATCATAGTCCACCAACATAGTCATATACTCAACACTGTCCAATCACTGTGATGCAGCAACCAAACCAGCCGCTCAGGTGAAACATTAGATTTTAGTTTGCCATGAAATTGCAGATCCTGGCCTCTGTTGTGTGTCCCAACCCAGTTACCTGAATCAAGCCATAGTCCAGGGGTAAGGGCTACATGTAAGCCCATTCATGTGGCGATGTTGTGAAACATTCAACAGGCTCCAATAATCTTGCACATAACTTCTGGTGAGGACTGGAGCCTTCCTGTGCAGTCAAGACTTGTGACCTTGAAAATACCAAACGTGAGCTGAACGATGGCTTGCATGTGTAGGTGTGCCCTACTGTGCCTCTGTTCAGACTTTGTGATTGGGCAACAGAAAGGACTGATGAAAAGGGTAGAGAGGGAATACCCTGCAAGTTCTACAAAAATGGCATACAATATTTCTAAAAAAGAGTACCATAAAACATGTAATACACAACCTTCACTTGCATGTATTCAGTATTATTCTTATCGGTCTGTTGTGACAGGGTAAAGTTATGAGTCACTGTGTCTTTGATGCCGTTTCCTAGATATGCATGATGTGAATGTGATTTGCTAAAGCAACCACGTGCCACTGAAAACCTCCAGCAACCAGCTGATGTGCCTGTCGAAAAATTATCTGTTGTGTGTAAAGGCAGTGTGCATATTAGTGAAGTAGCCATGTGCATTTTGATGGAGTTCACACTGTGTCTATTGGGGAAATGGTGGCCTGTCTCTCAGTGGCAGAAGTGCCAAAAGAATACAATCAGTGGCACCTAATACTTTAGGAAAGTGGGCAATGGCATAAAATTCCTTTGCCTCTTATTGCCTTTCCGCCACTGCCTGTGGCATGGCAATCAACTGGTGCACTCCGTGACTACACTGACTCGCTGGAAATTTCCAGTGGCCAGGCAATGGATTGCCAACAGTATTTTGGCATGTGCAATGATGATTCAGGAGTAGGCTGTAGGTTATTTCAGCTCCTATTCCAGTCTCTAACCATGTTAAAGATCACATCAAATGAGAAGTAGCATCAAGCAATGACTGATTCCTGGTGCATCCCAAAGATATTGATCCTCTGACTGTACATCCCTTCTCTCATAATTGTTCATCATAATTTATGGCCAGACAACAGAGATATTCCCCAATATTGCGAAAGCCATTTTTAAAGGTATGTGTCTTGCTTTCTTCGGTGGGCGGTCTGTGTGTGTTTGAACTCTGGGCTTATGAGATATGGCAAGCACAGGGCAGGCAGAGACGGAGATCTCCAGCTGCAGACTGAATAGCATTTGCGAGTACTAAAAGTAGTACTACTGGTTCATTACAGCATTTGCGAGTACATAAAGTAGTACTACTGGATCATTACTTTACATACTAAGAAAAGCTTTTGGTAATAGGCCCCCAAGAGTGGTGGGGTCTTCCAAGACAATTCTTGTCCATTATAGATGTTACAGTTGCCTATTCTTCCTCCACCACTGTCTGAGCAATTTAGGCATCCTTATCTACATTGCCCTCCCATGTTCCTCATACTCCCATCTCATCTGTGCTTTGAAAAATTAACTCAGTCTTTTGGGTAGAATCATTCTTAGCCATATTTGATTCTACTTTCCCACTCCCTATGCTTTGATCATTGTGTTTGACCCTTTTTTTCTTTTTTGAGTTTGAAGAAAGAGGGCACCATTCACAAAGGTAGGCTTACCTTTTGTGCAGGTTGATTACTTTTAGGTATTCACAACTCTGCACTCCCTATACTTAATTGTGTGTAGGCTCCACAACTGGGGTGGAGATCTCGGCACACATAAGTATAAGGAGTGCAGAGTCATAAACTCTGCACTTAGTTTGTGAATTGCATGTTGTAGTACTACAAGCTGTACTACAAGATGTACTACAAGGTGCAGTTTGTGAATCAGACTAAGAGAGTGAACTTGAGAAGTGTTTCAGTCAATGTACGGAAAGGTTTTGAGGTGGTTTTGCCCTTCCTTATACTGCGAGGGTCATGACTTTCCTGGTGGTGTTCTCTATTAATTCACAATTTAGGCCCTCATTACAAGAACGGCGATAAAAGCCACCTACCACCGCGGTAATGGTTGCCAAAAGACAGTTGCCGCGGCTACCAGCCGTCCGCCATAATATGACCACAGACGGATTTCCGCCACAAGAATGGCGGAAATTCGGCTGTGGCCACACTGGTGGTAAGGTGGTGCTGCTACCACAAGAAGCACCATGCCAGTAGACCACCGCCAGCCGTATTATGACACATGATACGGCCTGGCCCTATTCTGCTGGCGGGCACTGCTGGCGGTAGCAGCGCCTCATCCCGTCTCCTGCCGGAGGACCCCCTGGATCCATGTATGTCGGGTCTCCAAAAGGGGAGGGGGGGCAGGGGTGTTGCGTTTGTGGGGGTATGTGAATGTATGTGTGTGCATGAATGCAGGTGTGTTTTGAGTGTTGAATGCGTGTGTGCATGTACGTACGTGTGAGTGCGTGTATGTTGTGAAATGTGAATGCGTGTCTGCGTGTATGTTTGGAAGTGTGTGCGGATGTGTGTGTGATTGGATGTATGCATGCGTGTATGTATGTGTGAATGAGTGTGTTTATGCGTGTGTGTGTGTGTGTGAATGTGGGTGTGGATGTAGGGGGGTGGGGCAGGTTTGGAGAGGTGGGGGGTAAGGGGATATCTGGAGAGGTGGGGGGAGACCCCTCTCCGTGACAGGGAAGGAATTCCCCATCACTGAAATGGCCTACGGCCATGGTCTTAAAACCATGGCGATAGGCGGGGTCATAAACCTGCAGGCGGCACAATAGCAGCCGCCAGGCTGGAGATGGATATCTCCAGCCCGGAGGCAGTTACCGCCATGGCGGTCGGAGTGGTACATTGGCAGGTTTGAGCTTACCTCACATTATCGCTGACCGCCGGGGTCGTAATGACCCCCTTACTGTCTTTTGAATGCTGGTGCAGACATATCAAGTGGCATAGGTGGTGGAGTGGCATATTGAGTGAAACTGGTGGCAGTGTGGTGCTGATCCACCCATGTACTGTACAGAAGTACCTGGACAAATGCACTACTCTGCAGAATGCTTTTTAGTCTAGGTTTCTATATAAAGAGCAGCAGAAGTAGTTGAAAATGAAGCATTAAGGGTTAAAACAGCTTATCACAATCCCTACTTAGAGAGTAAGACCATTTCACCTGGGGCAACCCCCATCTTGAAGATAGCATACACAGCTAACTCCTGGATTGACCATACCTCAATCATCTTTTCTATAGGGACCAACTGTATCCATCCATAGCCAAAATTATGTAGACTGAGGATTGGTTAGTGAATTCAATCCCCAAGGAATCATATCATAGTTTGGTTGTGATTAAAAGTTTAATTTGAAGTGTAGTGATGTTGGTAATTCTTCAAAGTTCCCCAAAAAAGGGATACATTTAGAAGACAATCTGTTGGCTGAATTCTCTTTATCAGCGCAGCGAATCTCCATTATATAGTGGAGGAAAGTTATCCTGTGGAGTTTCCTTTGAAATTTCAATTTCCCTGCAGAAATTGGAGAATTTTCAATTATCATCAACCTCCACCAGGCCTGCAGTCATTAACCTTCTGCAAATGTGGCAGCTAAAGAGAAATTAATTGGTGGTCTTAGTCAATTCCCAGGGCTCAGAGGTCCACATAAAAATACATGCACTGTTCATATTTTCATTAATCAACTTTAAAATTGGCATTTTGACTCCTATGCGTAATCCACCAGCACATCAGGTTGGCACAACCCACCTCCTCTGGACCAGTGACAACCCACCCACTCCAACTAGAAGAAATACCCCCTTATTTGGCCGGATATTTTCACTGACAAAATCGTCCATGAAAACAGAATGCTGACTGTCATGGCAGCCAGGTTTTTTTTTTGTAGAAATAGAGATCCTTTGTGATAATGAAAATGAGCAATGACCTTGCTACTCTGGAGTACTCTCCGAACACATGGAGCTCATTGTTTTTATTTCCTGATTGTGACACCAGGGCTTACAAAGGTGATGGAAGGACCTCCCCGACCAGTTTATCTACGATAGATATCCCCCATTTTTTCAAAATGACCCTGTAAGTCTCTGATAAGAGGTTATGGTTTGAATGAGCATTAACACCCTTGAATGGATTATTGGCATGTTGATGCATAGAGTATGGAATCTTGCTGTGGTACAAGAGACCCTGCTATATAGGGGGAACTCTGTTGTCTTTTTATGAACATTAATTTAACACCTTAAATTCATAAAGTGCTTACTGCTGGCTCAATTTGCAGTATGGTGGTGCAAAACAGCTTGCTGACTTCAGGCCAAATCTCACTGGCATATTGAGGAGAAAAATATGCAGTGCAGGGCAGCAAGTCACCTTCCTGTGCTGTGCTGCACTGCGTGACATGGAAAGGGCAGGAATGCGCAGAGTTTAAGTTAATACCGTACATTTCTGCCTTTTCCCCTGCTCTGTTGTCCTTTTGGCTGTCTACCGCCAATGCAGGCACCCTTGCACATTGGTGCACGGGTGACTTTGTTGCAAGCAGGATTGCTTTGTGAAGGAAGGGGCACCTTACTGCAAAAAAACAATCCCCTGAGCCATATTACTCTATCTATGTCTGCTGCAGAATGAGGCAGACATAGAAAGAGGAAGTTACAAGTAGAAATAATGATATTTCTTCTCGTTACGCCTCCCCAGGGAAAGAATAGCATTTTGGCGCATTCCCAGGTTTGTGCTGTGTTGCTTTACTCCATATTTATTAAGCACTCAGGGCCACACAAAGTGGCCTTGCATCGCTTCATAAATTGCATTTGGGGTTTGCATCACACATGTACCACGTTGCGTGGTGCTAACGTGACGCAAACGCCCTCATAAATATGCCAATTATTTTATGAGGTTAGCTGGCACCGTCTTAAATCTGAAATTGGTGGAACATCCGCAAATATTTATTGAACAAATTATTGCAGATTAGTGTGCAGTTGTGTAGCTGTGTATAGCACCTTAATCTTTTACAGTACACATGTGCACACAAAGCAGTGTTCTTGTAAAGGCAGGTGCTGTGGCATCCCACAGCCCTGATGAAATTGTTCTGCTGTTTTCAATGCTCGCAGTGTAGACAAGCAGGCAGGGCCTAATTCCGCTGGTTCCTTTAGCTACATCTTTCAATATTCGTTCACTCTGGAGCTAAACATGTAAATACAAAAGCCAGCTGCTTGTTTTCCATTCCACTCAGAAAGCCAAAGCCTTCAGAAAGATCTGTTCTATTTTCTTAACAGAATTAGGCTGTGCATAGTTAACCCATTGAAACAGACTGAGCTTCTCATCTAATCCCATTACATGCAATGGATTTTCTGGCTGCAGCATCTTCGGAATACAAAGGAGCCAGAGACAACCCGAGAGTTTTGAGGCCTGTCATTGTCTATAAAAATCAGGGGGGAATGACAGCATCCACTCCCGGGCATCTCTACATGGGAGAGCTGGGCTCATCGCTCCGATGCTCTGCAATAAACGCCTGTACCAGAAAAAAATACCAATTTACTATTCCAAATGCACCAGTTGCTAATTAGTGACCTGGATCCTTTACAAAGCACTTCAGAAAAGCATCAATGAATACCGTGATTCATAAATGAGACCAAGTCTCAGTTATTGTTGCTGTTTTCATGAGGATTGATTTTTCTATAATTTACGTCATTGTTACTCTACATGCTATTTAAGTAAAGGTAATTTTCTTCAAAGTGGAACAGTATTTTTTGTACTACCCTCTGCGTTTCCTCAAAAAGATAGGGAAGCCTTAATTTTCAATTGTAAAAATATAATACACCTTAATGCCTTTGTACAAGAAATACTGGCAAAAAAGGTACGGAATTGCTAATAATACAGGGGCCTAAATCGTGGTGGTTTAGCTAGAAGAAGAATGAAACCACAATAAAAAACCTAAAAGGATGTCTCATCTTCATTAAAAAAAAGTAGTTACATTTCAATTTTAATAAATTAACAAAGCAAGGTGAAGCATTTTGCCCTGAAATGTGTGACAATTTTTTAGAGAAAAAGTTTTAAAACAAAATATATAAACTTCCATCAAATCCTAATAATAGTGAAATAGCATAGTGGTTAAAACCCTTTAAGTGGTCAAAGCAACTAGACAATTAAAAAGAACACAGTAATGAAGGAAGAATGGTCTGTCCTGTGATTCTTTCAGCATAGGAGCAAGTTGGACACACCCACTTTCACCAAACCACTTCAGGCAAAGGCAATGAGGACTGAGGCACTCATTGCGACTTCAGCGGTCTTTTTCAAAGTCCGCTGAAGCCGCTGCAGCCAGCAGACAGCCATATTTGGAGTCATTGGAGGACTAGTCTGACTCTGTCGACCAGAAGAGGCAGGTGCATCGCCAGCACTGCCACGGCAGCAAGACTCCACCCACCGTATTACGAGCCGTAATACGGCTTGGCGAAGTCTTGCTGGTGTGGTGATGCTGGCGGTGCAAAACCACCAGGACCCAACACCCCCGGACGACCAGCTCACCGGAAAAGGTAAGGTGATCGTCCAAAGGGGGGGCATCTGGAGGTGGGAAGTGTTGGGTGCATGTGTGTGGTGTGTGCATGTATGTGTGTGAATGGGGATGTGTGAGTGCGAATGGGGGTGTCTGAGTGCGTTTTTGTGAGCAAGTGAGTGGGGGTGTCTAAGTGCAAGTGTGTGGATGAGGGTGATGCATATGTGTGAGTGCGAGTGCGGGTGTGTGAATGGATGTGTACGGTTGGGGAGTGTTTGTGGATGTGTGTATGCGGTGCAGGGGGTGGTGTCTGTGTGTGCGTGTCTGTGTGTGTGGGAGTATGCAGAGGGGGTGGGGGCGTTGTGAATATGTGTGTGTATGCGACTGAATGTGAATGTTTGTGTGTGCGTGAATGGGGGTGTTTGTGTGTGCATTTGCATGGGTGTGCCTGAATGCCTGTAAGCGCATGAATGCGTTTGAGTGTGTGTCTCCGAGTGAATGAGGTATATGTAGCGAGTGCGTCAGTGAGTGGGTGAGTGGGGTCCGTGTTTGTAAGAGTGTGGACGTGTGTGGGTCTATGTGCGCATGTGTATAGATGTGCAGGGGTGAGTGTGACGCAACAGGAATGGGGATTCATGTTGCCTTGCCGGGTGTGTTTCCACCAGGGTTTTCGTGGCGGAGTGGCGGCCACGGAAAGCCTGGCAGTCTGCAGCCTTGTAATCTGACTGTCAGGCTGAGGCCTGCCGCTGAGCTGGAGGTGGAGTTTTCCGCCTGTCAGCCCATTGCAAAAGTGGCAAAAAAACAAGATATCCAGCAGGGATAGATCTGTATTAAATATCTAAGCAAAAACCTTAATTTTTGACTGAATAGTAATTTCTTTATTACAAATAAATCAATTAAATCCTAGAGTCCACAAATCGCCTGTACATCACGAAAACACATACATAATGGGTAAACCTAACAAAAAAGGCAGGTGATACATAAAATAAAGATAGAAGCTGCTTAACCATCAAGTGGCAAGCAGTCGCCATTCCAGGTAGTGACAGTTGTGGGAGGAGAATATCCTATTCAGTGAAGGCAATTATTCACTGAGATGAAAGTTCGATCCACTCCCCGAATTATTCAGTCCAAAAATTTCCAAAATTCCAACAGTCACTCCTTGCAAAAGTGGCAGCAGCATTGTTGCCAGCTCGTAATCAAGCTGGCGGCAATGCTGACGCCCACAGGGGCCACCAGCACCCTCATAATGCGCGCTGTCTGCACAGCAGACAATGCACACTACGAGGGTGCTGGCAGGGGCATGGGCAGTACAGGGGCCTCCCTGTGGCCCCATGCACCTGTTCTCTGCCAGCCTTTTCATTGCAGTGAAACTGAGATGGAGAGGCTGGCGGAGAAACAGGTTGTAATCAGCTGCATGAAGTACCTCCCTGGCTGATTGAAACCTGCACCCGCCGTCAGCTCATCAGGATCACCGATCTAGGCGGGACGGCGGTACCCTGGCAGTCAGACCGCCAGGGTCATAATGTGGGAGTCAGACGACAACAGCAGAGGCATTACAGACCTCCACCGCGAGTCTGGCGGTCCAGTGACCGCCAGACTCTTAATTAGGCCTTCGGGTTTTCAATACTACAATTTATTTAAATGAACATAAACTGGACTGAGTGACCAATGCTTAGGGAACAGAATGCAGAAATGGGACTCATGGGAAAGTAGTATCAGATTCTAAGAAACAGGGAATGGTGCAAGAGTGATAGAAAAGAAACAACTTTGAATCTAATACAGACATTTCAAGGTGGTATGCAGAATAAACAAGAATGTATGTAATGCTGTACACAATCGGCCTACAAAAAGCACAAGTGTGAGAGCTTTTTTGCATTAATCAAGAATGTGTATTATTAACAATGTAGAGAACATTATTTACACTTCATTCCACATGTAATTGTTAAAATTATACTATTGCCACTGAAATTATGTTGCTATCATCTGTTAAAGTGTGATTAGAATCAACTTACAATTGACTAGTGTCTGGATGCCATCTTGTTCAAAATGTATGTCTCATCGTGTTCATGTTTTGCTCTTGATTCTGCTGCACATAACTCAGAAAGATATGATTTGTTTATTTTTGAATGGCACTGTTCGAAGAATTCTCTCTTGTATGGGCTCAATATTGTAACATTTATCAAGGGTCTTCTACTTTCACACAGTATTACATTCATTCACAATAGTTCATTATTGTTTGACCTAACACCTTCAGATGTGTTAGAAGGGTCAAATCCATTTTCATGTAGTGGGTTAGTACTTATGTGGTTAGGCGAAATGACACTTTGAAAATCTGGATTCTGATTTGTTTAAAGTGTTTTTTCTTTGCTCAGACCATAATGAGTTTGAAATGTTCATTCTCATGTATTGGGAAATGTACTATATAAACCTTTGCGGGTGAGCCAGAGACCTTTCCTGTGCTACCAGAGATGCTGTCCGATTTCTTCATGATTTCACTGCACATTTTAGAATCAGACTATAATTGATTTTGCTCATTATTCTGAATTAACCTATAATTGAGAGTGAGAGTCTTCATGGCAATAGATTTATGCATTTAAAATGAGACTTGCTTCATCTGCACTTACTATCTCTGTTATATTTATTTAGCATTTTTGTAATAAACCTACATAGTTTTTTTTAACTCCTGCTCTAGAACTCACTTATTGAATGAATCTTTCCTTAACTTACTGTATTTTGATTTGCTGATGTGTACCTTGTCTCTGGGACACATTGCCTCATGAGATTGAGGTTAACACCCTCCCTGATCCACCCAACCAGTGGGCATGCTTTTGAGGTGTAGGAATTTATTAATACAGTGCAATCACACAAGCAAAGGACTAGAAATTAAACATCAGTGTAGGAATTGAGAAACAGGAGTAGCAATAACACCAAAACAGGACTAAAAAAAAAAAAGCAACTATGCCACCACAACACAATTCAAGAAAGGTGCGGATATTGCACCAAAATGGGAGCTACGAATATCAATTCTCCAAAACATGGTTCATAGCCACATTTGCAAGCAAGCCAAGTTCAAGCAGCCTCTCAGGAGGGGAGTCAACCATCAGAACCAATTACTGAGTTTTAACGTTTGTCCCACAAACCAACCTCTACGGGAGATTTCAAGTTTCAACAACTATCTGGAGTCCTATTCTATAAGAGGCAATTCCCAGAAATGTATGGAACATAAGACTAGAGGAGTAGCCCTAAGAGAAACTGCTATTGGAACTCAGAAGACATAGAGCCTGGTTTAGATCTTGATGGTGTTACCACCAAGCCGTGTCGGCGGTGGACCCGAGAAGACCATCTAGTCAACAATGTTCTGCCCGCCCCTGGCAATGGACTGCTGACGCAGGGAGAAGGCGGTGGGACCCAATGGACTTCGTACAATGGCAGTGGCCATGAAATAGAGGTAAGTGATACACACACACTGTACCTTATCCATATGCGTCCCCCTGCACTACACAACACACCCCATACACATCATCATCCATTACAATTCCAACACAATACAACCTGTACATGATAAAAACTCACACTGACATACATCCATGACACAATATACACACACCATTGACACTGCACCCACAAACAACACAACCACAACAACCAACACAAGTACTCACTCGGCTAAAGAAACACATACACACATCATGACAACATACACCACACAACAACACTCACCTGAATGTGTCATATGGCAACACAACATACACAACAACATCGGTCTCACATGCAAGTGAGACACAGACAAACACAACCACATCACCCACTCCATCTCCCTCCACCTCACACAGTCAATTCACACACACACACACACACACACACAACAGATAGCACAAACCTACCCATACAGGTTCCCTTACAATGTGCACCCATGGACAACATTGTCCAGTGTCAGTGTACCATCACTGTGGTGCCAGCATTCATTTTGCAATGAATGATGTCACCACAATGACAGCTGTGTATGTGTGCAATATGCGTTTTGTGGAAGTGTGTCCCCAGTCATGTGTGACACAATTGTATCCCCTAAGACAAAGAATACTGATACACTGTTCCAAAGTAGGAGAAAAGAGAGTGAACAAAAAGAAGTCCTAAATTTAGGAGCAACAGTCCTCAAACACCCAACTGGGTGTCATGCTTCATCATCGAGTCTGCTCCTCGTCAGAGCGCTGCAATGTCTGACGGTCACCCCCTGAAGAGGGGCTCTTTGCCGGAGATCTTTTCTCGATGATGCCATGACCCCAAGGGTGGGTTTGGAAGGAAGAAGTAAGGAGAGAAACACAAATGAAACTAAAATTGTCTCAAGACTCAAACCTCAGGGTAACAGTTTTATTAATCCACGGTGGGTAATGGCCAAGGTTAAACAATGATTAGGAGAGTGAGAATGAGGCAATGATCAATCACTCTCTACCAAATTTATAGAAAAATGGGAGGCAAGGAACTACCAGACAATCCACTGAAAAGGGTCAACATGTTTTGCGTCTCAGTGGTCCAACAGGATCCAGTGACGCTTCTTCAGGACCAAGTGGATGAATACTTCTCCTTTTATATAAAGAATAGACTCCTATAATCTGACACTGTCAGTCTTAATGTCTCCAGTCACTTACATTAGTCAAGTATGTCTCAAGCTTGTGGTCTCATGAAGCCTGTTCCTTAATAGGGAGGGTAAGCACATACTTGTCTTGAATGCATTTTTTCTCACTGATCATGCAAGCACCGTGTGCCTCACAGATTGTCACATCTCTTCCTTTGTTGTAAATGATGACTCTACCAGAGAATGAGTACATTTAGAGTGGAGTATTACTGTGTAACCTTTGTTCATTACATTAAAGGTTGATCTTTAGAAATAACAAGCTTGAGACACACTTGACTAATGTAAGTGACTGGAGACATTAAGACTGACAGTGTCAGATTATAGGAGTCTATTCTTTATATAAAAGGAGATATATTCATCCACTTGGTCCTGAAGAAGCGCCACTGGATCCTGTTGGACCACTGACACGCAAGACATGTTGACCCTTTTCAAGGGATGGTCTGGAAGTTCCTTGCCTCCCATTTTTCTATAAATTTGGTAGAGAGTGATTGATCATTGCCTCATTCTCACTCTCCTAATCATTTTTTAACCTTGGCTATTACCCACCGTGGATTAATAAAACTGTTACCCTGAGGTCTGGGTCATGAGCCAATTTTAGTTTCTTTTGTGTTTCTCTCTTTACTTCTTCCTTCAAAGCCCACCCTTGGGGTCTTGGCGTCATCGAGAAAAGATCTCCCGCAAAGAGCCCCCCTTCGGGGGGTGCCCGTCAGACATTGCAGCGCCGGTCTGACGAGGAGCAGACCCGATGATGAAGCATGACACCCAGTTGGGTGTGTGAAGACTCTTGCTCCTAAATTTAGGACTTCTTTTTGCTCACTCTCTTTTCTCCTACTTTTGAAAAGTGTATCAATATTCTTTGTCTTATAGTATTAGTAGAGGGAGGCTATACACTGGACCATTAACTCTCCCTATCCCTCTCCTATAATCTACAATTGTATCCCCGACAATAGCATGTTACAGTGATTTACAAAAATTACTGTGACATGTATGCGCCTGCAGTGGTCCCAACCTCCAGTGCAGTGCCCAGCCAACATGCCCTGACAATGCGTCGTCCCTACCTTCGAGTCTGGCGATGGGGGGAGAGTCATGTTTTCTCCGTGGGTTGGTGGCAGCAGTGCCGGCAGGTGTTGTCCAGTCGTGTCCAGTCAAAGACAGAGGTGGAATGTGGAAAAACGTGAGTTTTCACTCCATCCACCCTAATCCGCTAACACAGAAGCGGAGGCTGGACTGCCACATTTTTCATGGCGGTAAGGCACTTCCAAATCTGCACAGGGGAAGGGCAGCTGGGGTCCTGCCGGCATCCACTTTTCCCTCTCCCGCCGTTGAAGGGGGCGGTGTTTCTTGGCAGAGGCAGCGGTTCGGATGCGGGCTTTCATCTATGGGACCGCAAAATTCTAAATACAGCGGATGGAGTCGAAAAGTCGAGGGCAGAAACATCTAAACCAGGCCCATAGCAATCTAGCTAGACTAGCATGTTCAATTGTTGGTATGTTCAAAATTAAATTTTTGTCAGCAAATATTTGTAAAGATGAGAGACCTTGCAATTCTGTGAGGTTGCACAACTTCACAAAGGAGGTAAGTCTGTCTTAATTATGCAACTTCCAATACAGTTTTTGCGATAGGTTTCCCCCCAAAAATCATCTTTTGCTAAAAAGTCAAATTAGCTGCTTCCTTTGGCTCATAAAAGCTACTTTTTGCAAGATTGTTCACCTGCTGCATTTTTTAAAACAATGCCAGTTTTGTTGTAAATAAAACCGCCAGATGGTGACAAAAGCCAACTTCGCAAATTCCACACACGCCACAGATGTATTGATGGGAAATGTTTGACTACAAGTCCAGGTACATGCCCTTCTGTGTTAGCAACACTGCAGCGCCTATCCTCCCCCAGCCCATTAAAGCACATTCGAAATTCAGTATTGATGGCAGCGTGCAGCCTTATCAGAGAGTTGTCGCTCGGGAACCTTCCCACATCAGGTCCTCCATGCAATGCTCACTTTAATCTGCAAACATTAAAGCCGTGTAAGTAACTGAGCAAGCCTCCTGTCAATCTAGTGAGATCAATGCACAATTAATTACTATCATCAAGTACTCTACTCAAGCACACTTATATTTATCAATTGCTAATTAGGAGCTTGTGCTATGGCAATGACTGTCAGCGTAGGATGGGGTCTGCTGTTCTAAACAACCAGGCACTGCGCATCCAGTATGATGGTGTATTTACAGTAGACATAAGTAGGTCCTTTGTTTTATTCAGTGATGAGAGCATAAAATGGAGCATGATAGCTTTACTAATATTTCAGATTTATCCACTTCCTTTTTCACTAAATCGAAGGTCAAACCTAAAGGAGACTTCTAATCTCCTATCGCAGCAGAATTAACTTTCTGGAGCCCAGTGAATGGAGCAGATGTCCTTCACCTTCAAGAATTGCTTTCAATTCCATCTTGACATTTTTATTGAAATGGCTGCCCTGATTGCATTTGAGCAATAGGAGCCGACGTGATGTGCTTTACTGCGATGCCCTTGCATTCTGCGCATGCGTAGGAATGCAGCAGCACAAACATTCCAAAAAGAAGCAGCCAGGCCACATTTGCGCCTTCACTCAGTACATATGACACTGGAAAACGCAGTACACTTTTACAATTGTAATCAACTTAAGTATCGATTTTGTGTCATCTAAAACATAATCATGAAAAAATAAGAGGTTCTGGATGTTTTTGTGGAATTTATAGAGAAGTTCATTAGCGTTGCTTTTAGGATTTTATACTGTAGAGGAGAAATTGCCTTCTATGATTTGACTTTGATTTATGTTCTTTCATGGCCGAGGAATGAATGTGATGGTTAAAACTCTGTCCTCGAGGTTGAACAGGATAGAAAATGCCTAATGATGCTCAGTTCCCTAATTTGTGTTATAGCATGCTTTTATCATTTTCTGGAAGTACTTATATAATTCTGTTTGATCTTTTTTTGACCCTTCCTTTATCGACTATGTTTAAAACAAGACATTTAATTAATGCTTCTTGACACAATGGGGGTCATTCTAACATTGGCGGGCGGCGGAGGCCGCCCGCCAATGTTCCCCCTCCAAAATACCGCTCCGCGGTCGCAAGACCGCTGAGGGTATTTTGGGATTTGCCCTGGGCTGGCGGGCGGCCGCCAAAAGGCCACCCGCCAGCCCAGGGCAAATCAACCTTCCCACTAGGACGCCGGCTCAGAATTGAGCCGGCGGAGTGGGAAGGTGAGACGGGTGCAGTTGCACCCGTCGCGTATTTCAGTGTCTGCTTTGCAGACACTGAAATACTTTGCGGGGCCCTCTTACGGGGGCCCCTGCAGTGCCCATGCCATTGGCATGGGCACTGCAGGGGCCACCAGGGGCCCCGCGGCACCCCCTACCGCCATCCTGTTCCTGCGGGAGACCCGCCAGGAACAGGATGGCGGTAGGGGGTGTCAGAATCCCCATGGCGGCGGAGCGCGCTCCGCCGCCATGAAGGATTCCCCCGAGCAGCGGAAAGTCGGCGGGAGACCGCCGACTTTCCGTTTCTGACCGCGGCTGAACCGCCGCGGTCAGAATGCTCGAGGGAGCACCGCCAGCCTGTTGGCGGTGCTCCCGTGGTCGGTGACCCTGGCGGTCACCGGCCGCCAGGGTCAGAATGACCCCCAATGTTTTTTGTTTCACACTGTCTTTTAGTCTACTGTTTTAGTGCATACCATTTCTCATAGCTCTGTGTCTGTGGGATGTATGCTGAAGGGACAATACCCATTTGTAAATTTAGGGGAAATAGCTTCCTATATTTTGTTGTCATGTGAAAATTGTTTTCTTGTTAAGCAATGCACTTCCATGCAACCCCTGAAAATGGGGCGTTAGCAGCAATTGCTTTCTTGCACTACATGGCTGACACCTCATTTTACAAATGAAGCAAGGGAGGAATGGTCATTGCAAATGTTCAAGAGCATCCCCAAAGTTACAACTTTCTGTGTTCATCACTTTTGCATCGCTCACACTGATAGTAAATACCGCCATAGAAATACTGGCAGAAAGTGGGACTTTGGGGGCCCCTGAGGGCCCCTGCACTGCCCATGCACTTGGCATGGGCAGTGCAGGGGCCCCCATGTAAAGCCCCATTGCGCATTCCACTGCCCAAATTACGGGCAGTGGAATGCCTGACGGGTGCTGCTGCACCCGCTGCACCGCCCCATTGCAGCCTGCTCTATTAGGAGCCGGCTGCAATGTTACAGCCCTGTTCCCCGTTGGGCCGGCGGGTGGAAACACTATTTCTGCCCACCGGCCCAGCAGGGAAACCATAATAGGGCCTGGGGGGTTCAGGCCGCCTGTGTAGCATGATGGGGGTACGGTGCCCCGCCAATGTCATAATGAGGTCCATAGTCTGGTTCTATACTTTAGCACAGGCAAAAGGCAATCCAGGCCCGTCACAAATAAAGTAATGATGTGCTTCATAAAATATTACAGGGACACATTAACAAAATAATTTTACAGTATTGTACTGTAGCGAGGAGAGAAATCCAGGAAATACTTACAAACGGCAAAAATGTAGACGATGGATGATCATATGTAAGCACTGGATGAAGTTCATGTATGCTCTTTATGAAAGTGCAGTTAGAAATAGACAGCAGAGGATGATATTCAATCAGGGAATGTTCAGTATATTTGGTACGTGTCCAGAGAAATATGGTTTGATGATAGAATTTTTGCTAAACATAGCAGTTTCTAGTATGAACAGAGTATGGCTTCTTAAGATGATGTTTCTACTGGAGATTTGGAGTTTTTGTAACAGGCATTAACTCTTTGTTCAACTGCTCATGCCAGTTATTACTTTATGAGGATAGCTCATCTCCTCAGACAGACTCTCTTATTTCCTTTTCACAACCTCAAAGAAACCACGTGGATAAAAGAGCTGCCCACCAGAAGGCATCCTATCATTTGTCTCTCTTCTGGACAGTCTTCTCTGGCCCGCGCTATAGGATTGCTGTCACTTTTTTTCTTTTTAAATTTAATGTATCTTGTTCTTTGTTTGTCCTGTAAGGAGGTGCAGTCTGTTGCCCAGCACGGATCGAAACCGACCAGGTAAACTCTTTGAAATTGTCAACTAACGGATCAACTCCAGCAAGCCCGACAGCATCACAAACACTTCAACAAAGAACTGTGAGGCATTTGCATCCTTTTTGAAGAGAAAATAAAAAAAATGAATGATTTTTAACCATCAACAACAAAAGGCAAAGGGTTTCAAACAGCGACGTACAACCCTCTCATACACAGACTACTGTATCTAGTAATACTCAGGTTTCCTTACATCGTAGTAAATAGGTTTAATGACATGCTAGCAAACTAAAAAAATCCAAAAGATCCTATAGATCAAATGCCTTCGACAATCATAAAAGAGATCAGCCAACTTCTCTCCAGCACATGAACAAAAATCAGAAATGCATTGCTAACACATGGCACTATCCCTGACAGCACGAAGACCATGCAAGTGGCACCTCACTTAAAAAACATGATGCAGATCGGTCAGATCAAAATAACTTTCATCTGGTGTCTGCCATCCCTTTCTGGTGAAACTGTTAGAGAACTGTGTTCACAATGTCAACATAATGAATAATTCAACCTAGTTGATAAGTTCCAATTGGGTTGTAGGCCTGGAGACTGCAAAGATCAGGCCATCCTACTCATGATGGACAACATACTCACAATAATAGATCAAAACAACTATTGTCTTCTCAACCTCCTAGACCTATCTGTAGCATTTGACACCGTCAATCTTGATTGCCTTCTGGAGATCCTTGAACTCGCAATGAGGCTCCTGGGCAACATTCTCAAATGGTTCACTTCTCTTCTACACAATTGATCAGAGCAAATCAAACTGGGAGATTGACTATATAATGAATATTCGGTGAGTATATGGGTACGGCAAGGTTACACCATACCCCCCACACTTTTCAGCCTGTGCTTGGACCACTGAATAAGTTGCTTACTCAGTCGAACCTCGCGTATCACATGTACACAGACAACACACAGTTGCACTTAAATATCTCATACCAGTGCAGGGTGATATCACATGACAATGAGATTCCGGTGAAAAACCAAATGTGGGGGTCAAATAACCAGCTACTATTGTCCGCTCCCCATAGTACACTATGAATACAAGAATGGCTGAGCCAACTAGACGCCACCAATTGCAAACCCACCACAATCGAATCTACAACATTTCATGGGATAACAATAGATAAAAAACTTAACATGCAAGAACACATCAGCACATCTGCAGGCAGTGCAGTCCACCAACTCAACCTCCAAAAGAAGGTTAAATCTTTTTTACCACCACAAGACTTCAAGATTGCGGTTCAACGCCTGCTAGTGTCAAGACTAGACTGTGGGACTTTAACCTTAACCGGTCTACCAAAATAACACACAGCACCACTAAAGGCAACCTTATATGCCACAGCAAGATTAATAGCAAGTACATGACCCGTCATCCACCTCATACCCTCTCTAAAGTCCCTGCATTGCCTCCCAATACAAGCCAGGATCCAATTGAAAATAGTATGTTAGACGCACAAAGCTCTGAAACATAAGGCACCTAGGTACTTTGCAAATAAGCTTAAGATCTGATGTAGCTGTGGCTTCCTTCAGAGCATGAAATCCCTCCTGTTGCAACATCCCAGATTCAGAAGCGAGAAGACCTATGCCGGCACCTTCTCCAGCTCAAATCCATTGACAGCCATTTTCCAGAAAAAGGTGAAAACGATTGTAAAAGACAGATCCCTAACATAATGTTCTGGACTATACTCTAGCTACTCTCAGAATACCTTCTCAGAAAAATGCAGCCATCTCAGCATGAGCGCTCTAGCATGACGACAGAAGAGAGGATGGGGAAATGTTGAGCCTATCCTAGTAGCTTGACTTCTTATGTTGCATTTATTCTGAATATCATATGACGGGTTTACTTGTGTTACTGATAATGAATCTCATGAAACGGGATAGGGTTGTTTATGTACAGCACTATGATACCCATGGGTCATGTCTGTGCTTTATAAAACTCTCTAAATAATAACTTTCTAAATCAATAAAAAAAACAGAAAAAAGGAAATATTTAGAGAGTTTTATACCTTACATTCTGCATGGCTGGGAGTAGAAAAGTTCCTTGTAGCTGCGGAGTTTTCTCGATTTTTTCCAGTCCATGTCACAGGTGGCAGAAAGTTTGTCAAGAAAGGACAGTATTGTGAGCACTGTAGGGCAGGAGGACAATGGCTATTGCAAAGAATGACTGCATTTGCCAGGCCTCCATTTCTGAGTATGACAACAAAGAGAAGTGGCAATTAAATGTCAGGCTGAGATATTCTTTCCATTCAGATCTACAAGCCTGTAACAGTTATTGAAATAAGATGCTTAGGTGATGATGCAAATAACTTCCGCCTATTGCTAAAGATGAATAAAGTTTTGAAATGTTGGTGGCTCAGTACCTAAAAAAACGATTTATTGTTTTATATAAAAATGTATTTAGAGGATTGTGATTGGGCAATGAGTTTCGTCAAATGGTATGCCCTATTAAGGAAGCAGATAACTATATTTTGTTTAACGTGGTGAGTGTTTTGCTCACACTGGTGGTAGCAAGATGGAAGACAAGCAAGCGACCAAGTGACAGAATTTGTAAGTCAATTCATTTAAAAAGGAGCTGGAAAGATATAGAAGCAGATACAGGTATTTTAACACCAGCAGTAGCCGTGGGCAAGAACAAAGCACAGACATCCAGCAGAACATTAATGAGGCTGTGGCCTTGGCAAATGAGAGAGAGAGAGAGGAGAAAGAAATATAATCATCATAATAAAAGGGAATCTTATGCTCCCCTTCTTCCTCACCAGATGAAGCTAGGACCACCCCAAGGGGTGAATATGCATGAAGGTGGAAATTGAATAGATCCTGGCTCATTTATGAGCCAATTTGTGTTCCTTTCAGCTAAAGCAGACAAAACGGGTTCATCTAACCTCTTTCCACATTGTATGAAACCCTTGAGCTATTTCTTCCATGGAATGATGAGTTACGTTCCATAACTCCTAAATAATAGTAGGATTAAAACATTTGTCAGGCTCTAAATTCGTCCTGGTTATTGCAGCCCATGCATTGCTATCTAAGATGTAGTCGCTTCATTAAAACATTATTGAAACATATACAGCCTCTATTTGTCATTGTGTATGTGAGACTAATGTAACTGAGAGAAATGGATGAGACCTGAGTGACCACGGTTTCCCTGAGAAATAAATTATGTCATGCGCTCGGCTGCCCAGTCATCCCTGCCCTTGGGTTGAGATGAGGCACTGCTAGTTAGCCGGAGCAAAACCCAGATTGGGGCAAATGGTGTCACCTGTAGTGGGTCAGACTCAGTCTCCCACACCACAGGCGATTCTGCCACTCAAAATCAAGTAGTCTCATTAGGATGATGAGACCCTACGTGACATGGCGCCGCCAACATTTGGTCAGGCTCTAATTTTCGGGTCCTCCTAAGTATCTCTGTCTCACTATATACAAAGACGCCTCAGTACTATATACGGAGACGTCCGTGGTATTGAGGATTTCCTATTCAGCTAAGTAGGGAACACCTATCTGATGCTGGAGGTTGTCCAAGCTTGAACCCTAAAAGGAAAATCCCATTTGGTGTGCTTATCTCTTAACAAATGTACCATTTAATATGGTGAATCCGCAACAGGTAGCAATTGCAATCAATAAGAGACAACCCCTGACTGCACATTTATTGGCAAATGGCCTAACGGCCCAGAGGGGTCCAGTCACATTTAGAACAGAACTTTTCTTTTCTATTCTTGGGTCACATTTCCAGCAGTTGATGGGAACACAAACACATTTTATCACTTGCAAACATTCCTGGACAATACAGAGCATATACATATTTAGAAATACTTTTATCTTATCAAGAACATAATAATTGGCTTGATTGCACCCTACCCCACATGATTTTACCAGTTAGGTTAGATCCTCTAAGTAATGATGATCCTACCTGGCCTTTATTGGCCACTTATACACCTCACCCTGCAGGAGCAAATTTAGCAGTAGCCGAAGTCCGTCATTTATATACTGAGCTGATGGCAATATACAGATGTTTAGTACAGTTTGTAATGCAAACATTAAATACAAACCCAGCACATGCTGCTCTGGCGCAACCACATGCAGTAACGCCAGGTATTAATCCTGCAACTGTACATTCGAACATGGTTAAGGTACCCGCCAAAAAAGAAGAAATTCCATTTTGGTTAGCTCAAAAAATAAATGCACTGGAAGCAGTAGTTCCCCACACGGGACCTCAGCATAAACATAGAATACTAACAATGTGCTTGCCATTCGGGATGGTTCCCACAGTAGATAACTGTAACACATGGGGCACGGTATTTGCCGGGCTCTATATTACCGCACCCGGTACACCAACACTTGCTAACTTACCAGAAGTATTGAAACATATTCAAGATGAATATGGGGCTGCCCCGGCCCTAGACTTGGGGATGCAATTAATTGGCAACTTTGCCACATTTTTTGAGTAATTTAAAAGGGGGAGGCAGTCGCATTAGCGGTGCACATGCGGCTCCGGGATGTTCCTCAACAGGATCAAGAACATGAGCTGCAAAAGATTATTGCAGAGACCTATTCTAGTATTGGTCGAGATAATCTAGGGACCAGACAAACTAAACCACAATTTCAGGGTAAATCTAATAAAGATTTTACCAAGCAAGCTCCTGAGGGTAATAAGAAACCCTGGGATAAAAAAAAAAAACTCCTAAAAAAGAAAGGGGAGAATCTCTGCGCACGGAGACCCCAAAGAATAGATATAACCTCAGAAATAGAGATAATATAAAAATGCCTGACAGATATCAATATACTGATACATGCCAATCTCGTTCCTTTCAGGGCTCAGCGGAAAAATGAGTGAGAGAGGTGGGCGGTGAGAGCGAAGAACGGAGTATGAGAAACCGAGACAGGAATCACACCGCTCAACAGAGGTTTCTGTTAAAACGGAAGAGAAACCTTCCCAACAAATACCCCAATTTAAAAAGGAGAAGGTGGCAGCAGTTGTAGTGCGACATGCCACTCAAGAAAAGGGCTCTATTGAAGAACAGGAAATGGGCACTAGCGCTGCTAGACAGCGCGGCAGAGGTCGCAATAGTTCGCAAGAGTCTTCTAGAGCATCTGGAGGTAAAAGCAGCTGATGACTTTCTACAAGTAGAAACTGCGAATATGCGCGTCTCCATGCCTGATAAGGTGTATAAAGTACAGTTAGAAGGAGACATTGAACGCACAATAGACACTGCCCCTCATTACAACTTTGCCGGTAACTGCCACCTACCGCCACGGTGACAGCCGCCAAAATACCGTCACCGTGGCTACCAGCCGGCCACGCATATTATGACCGTCGATGGAATTCCGCCAGAAGGCTGGTGGAATACTGCCGACCGTCATGGCGGCGGACAGCGGTAAGGTGGCGCTGCTGTCAGCAGAACCGCCACGCCAACAAAACACCGCCGACGATACGGCCTGGTGGTGTTTTGCTGGCGGATGCTGCTTCTAACAGCAGTGTCGCATCCCGTCTCCAGCCGGACGACCCCCTGCAAGCAGGTAAGTCGGGTTCTCCAACAGGTGAGTGGGTGGGGGTGTTGTGTGCGTGTGTGGCGGTGTTGTGGGGGATGTGTGTGTGTATGTTTTGGTATGCTTGCATGCGGGTGGGAGTCACGTTGAGTGAGTGTGAGAATGACTGAATGTAAGTGTACGTGCATGTTGTGTGTAGTGAATGTGTGTGTGCGCCAAAGTATGTTGGTGTGTGTTGTGGTGTGTGGGAATGCATGTGTGCATGCGTGGGTGAATGTAGGTATGCGTGTGTGTATGCATGTGTATGTCTGTGCGTGTAGGTGTGTGTATGTTGGGGGAGGTCGGAAGGTTGAGGGGGAGGGTGGGGGAGAGCTCTGGGGAGGGGGCGGGGGAGATCCCTATCAGTGCCAGGGAAAGGATTTCCTGGCACTGATAGTGCCTACCACCATGGTTTTCGTGGTGGTACGCTTGCCATGAAAACCATGGCGGTAGGCGGGGTCATAATCCCGAGGGTGGGATTGTAATGGCCACCTGGCTGGAGACCATAGTCTCCAGCCTGCAGCCATTAGCACCCTGGCGGTCGGTGTGTTAAAGTGGCTGTCTGTGTTGGCGGTTACCGCTGGGGTCATAATTCCATTTTTTTACCGCCAGCCTGTTGGCGGTATTAACGCCGCCTTATCAAGGACCGCCAGGGTCATAATGAGGGCCACAATCTTTTGGGATCGGGTGGTAAATCTATATGATATCTTGTTGGCCGAACAAGATTGGCCACCTGAATTTGTCCGTACCTGCCCATATGGGGAAGATGTTATCAAACCTTCTTTCTCGCCCCTTGTTCCATAGGAGCTCGCAGAATCCTATGCCATCGATTGAGGATTGGCGCAGGCACCCGCGTTATCTCACAACTACATAGGTTGGGACAAAGAATCTCCCTACCATGTAATTCCTATTAAAAATCAACCCCAACCTCAACCCCATTATCCAATAAAACATGATGCAAAAGCACCCATGAGAGAGATTCTCACACAACTGGAGTACCAGGGCGTAATTGAACCCTGTGTCTCCCCAATGAATAATCCTTTATTCCCAGTAGCTAAACCGGACCATTCATACAGAATAGTCTTAGACTACAGACATTTAAACAGTCATATACACACATATACTATATAAAACTCACATAGCACAGCACTTATGAACAACATAGTGTGTAAAAAATACAAAACAACACTGGATATTTCCAATGGTTCCTTCTGCCAAAATATAGCAACTGAGAGTAGAGACTTAACAAGTTTCAGCGCACTAGGCTCCCAGAAAAAAATCTGTTGTTTACCCCAGGGGTACAAGAACAGTCCAGGACTGTTCGCAGCTCATGTGACTGCAATTTTGCACGACATTGACCCTGAAGCATTGTCCTAAGTAGATGACATCTATCTTACGGAGGATGAATTGCTACAACATTTAAGACGGGTAGCCCGCATTGTTGTGGGATTTGATGGAGTTGGCCTCAAATTCAACTTCAAAAAACAAAAATAGCCTTCCTCAGTATCCTGTGTTTGGGATATGAGCTATCGAGTGAAGGAAAGAGCCTAGAGCAACAATTCTTGGAAAAATGCACACAATTACAACCTCCAAATGTGATTAAAAAACTCCAATCTCTATTGGGTTTCCTAAATTTTGGCAGAACTTACATTCCTGATTATGCATCACGCATAAAACCTTTATATGACTTAATACGTCCTGACTTTTCCAGTAAATTTTGGACAGTTGAACACACACATATTCTCAGAGACCTACAAACAGACATGCTTGCAGCCCAACATTTACACACAAGGGACAACAAAACACACTTGGTCATCAGAGTAATTGCTGGTGCCATTGGTTTCACCTATGTAACATTTAATGATGGTGAGACCGTTCCGATTGCATACAAATCACATTTGCACTCAGCAGCAGAACAAGGCTTTGCTCCCACTGAGAACATTCTCACCGCTGTACAGATGGCTGTCATTAAAGAAAGACCTCTAACCCAGGGCAAATGCATTATTGTCATCTCTCCTATTCCAGCCCTTGGAGCTGTCACCAAAGCCAGCATTCCAAATGCTAAAGCATTACATTCACATTGGATACAACGGGCCACGTCTTTGACAGCCACTGATGTAGACTACATTTTTGACCCAAAATTACAAACTCAAGAATTTTTGCAATACGATCTAGAATACCCAGTTCCTGCAAATACACTGCCTATCGATCAGTATCAAACAGTCATGTACACCAATGGCTCAGCGCAACCTGCAATTGGCACAAAGCATCAATACTCCAGTGCTTGTGCAGTTATAAGTGACTACATGGAGGATAATACATTTTGCCCCCAACATACATTCATGCAAACCCTAGGGGATTGCACAGCACAGCTAGCAGAGCTAAAGTATCTGGTGATGGCACTGAAACATACGGATCCTGCTCAGTTAACACTGATTGTCTGTGATTTGTATTATTGTGTCCAATCCTTTAATGAATACCTGCATTACTGGTGCCAAAATGGGTTCAGAGATTCTAAAGGCAACACCATTAAACACAGACTTCTGTGGGGGAAAGTAGCAGATCTTACGGAAACGCTACCAAATGTCCATGTTGTACATACACTGGGACAACAGCACGTTGGAATACACATGGCTGGGAATACACTGGCTGATGAAGCCGCAAAGTCAGCAGTAGCTACAGCCACTGTTGCTGCAGTAACCCACTTAGGTCCGAAACCGGACGAAGAAATATGGGCTGCCATGAAAGCTACTGCTGATGGTACGCCCTATCCAAAAGCATTTCCTGCTAAATATTCCTATAGAATGGGAGGTTGCCTAAACGCTGAGGTTAAGATACCAGGCGTAGAGGTTAGAGATAGTCCCAACAAAGATATAAGACCAGAGTTAATTAAATCAGCATATGAGGTGGCAGCATCTGCCCATGCTGGTGTGGCAGCTACAATGTCATTGTTACAAGCCCGTTATTAGTGGCCAGGCCTATACAAAGAGGCCAAGCAGTATGTCCTCTGTTGTGACATCTGCCAACAAATTAAAGTTTCCACTGCTAAGCGCCCACTGCAGACACCCCTCCTAATTTCCAACAAACCGTTACAATATGTGTACTTTGACCATTGCGGTCCCCTAACACCGGACAGTACATACAAATACATCTTAGTCGCTGTTGACTCTTGCTCCACATTTCTATGGGTGTGGCCACAATGCTCGGCTGACGCTCGGACTGGAATTAAAGTTTTGCGAGTCTTTATCGGTACATATGCAGTTGCGGCTTTCCACTCAGACCAGGGCCGTGTTTTCGCCTCAAGGGCATTCAGGGACGCCATGGCTTTGTTGGGGGTCCAACTCCAGTACTCATCTCCATTTCATCCTGAGGGAAATAGTGTTGTGGAGCAATTAAACCGTGATTTAAAGCAATCCTTAACAGCCAGAGGAGCAAGTTACTTACCTTCGGTAACGCTTTTTCTGGTAGATACACTAGCTACCTGTGGATTCCTCACCTAATGAATTCTCCCCATGCGCAGCATTCGATGTAATCTTCTTTCCAGCTCTGCACGTCGGCGAGGATGTCACAATTGCCCAACTCCACGCGGCTCCGCCTGATGTCATAGTGGCAATAAGAGGCCCTCGCCGGCGTGCTGACGTCAGTTTACGCCATTTTTTGACGTGCCTTTGAGACAAATAGGTAAATATTAACATTCCAAACACCTCATATCTATATTCAAGACATGTCCGCAAAAGTTTTGCACAATCATGAATGCATACCAACACATACAAATAGAACCATATATACAAAAATATCCATAAACGTATATCCTCATAATGCTGTAACAATCAACAATACATGTACACACCCAAGGAAATCTCGGTATGACCAGACAGACTACAGGTAGTCATTAGGTTAGGAATCCACAGGTAGCTAGTGTATCCACCAGAAAACGCGTTACCGAAGGTAAGTAACTTGCTCTTCTGATGGATACAACTACCTGTGGATTCCTAACCTAATGAATAGAGTCCCAAAGCAGTACCGCCTCGGAGGAGGGTGTCTGACTGGTCACACCAAGAAATCCTGCAGCACAGACCGCGCAAAATGGCCATCCCTCCTCACCTCCGAGTCCAAGCAATAATGCTTTACAAAGGTGTGGAGGGACGCCCAAGTCGCGGCCTTACAAATGTCTGCCACTGGAACACCTCTAGCCAGGGCCGATGTGGCCGACTTAGCCCTGGTGTAATGGGCTCTTATCCCCTCAGGAGGATCTTTCTTCCCAAACGAATAGCATATCTTAATACAAAGAATGACCCACCTGGAGAGCGTTCGCTTGTGGACGGCCTTCCCCTTCCTCTTCCCCACGTATCCGACAAAGAGTTGTTCATCCAAGCGGAACTCTCTCGTTCTTTCTATGTAAAAGCTGAGAGCTCTCCTTGGGTCCAGTCGATGGAGCCTCTCCTCCTCCTTAGATGGATGTGGAAGAGGATAGAATGTCGAGAGAGTGATGGACTGTCCCAAATGAAATGGAGTCACTACCTTGGGAGGAAAGCCGCCCTGGTCCTCAGTACCACTTTGTCCTTAAGAAAGGTTGTAAAAGGGGGGTGAACAGAAAGAGCCTGAAGCTCACTTACAAGCCTAGCAGACGTGATGGCCGTAAGAAACACAGGTGGTCATTCTGACCCTGGCGGTCTTTGACCGCCAGGGCGGAGGACCGCGGGAGCACCGCCGACAGGCCGGCGGTGCTCCAATGGGGATTCCGACCGCGGCGGTAAAGCCGCGGTCGGACCGGCACCACTGGCGGGGTCCCGCCAGTGTACCGCGGCCCCATTGAATCCTCCGCGGCGGCGCAGCTTGCTGCACCGCCGCGGGGATTCCGACCCCCCCTACCGCCATCCAGATCCCGGCGGTCGGACCGCCGAGATCCGGATGGCGGTAGGGGGGGTCGCGGGGCCCCTGGGGGCCCCTGCAGTGCCCATGCCACTGGCATGGGCATTGCAGGGGCCCCCGTAAGAGGGCCCCTACATGTATTTCACTGTCTGCTGTGCAGACAGTGAAATACGCGACGGGTGCAACTGCACCCGTCGCACAGCTTCCACTCCGCCGGCTCGATTCCGAGCCGGCTTCATCGTGGAAGCCTCTTTCCCGCTGGGCTGGCTGGCGGTCTGAAGGCGACCGCCCGCCAGCCCAGCGGGAAAGTCAGAATTACCGCCGCGGTCTTTCGACCGCGGAACGGTAACCTGACGGCGGGACTTTGGCGGGCGGCCTCCGCCGCCCGCCAAGGTCAGAATGAGGGCCACAGTCTTTAGAACTAAAAACCTTAAAGGGCAAGAATGAAGTGGCTCGAAAGGAGAGCCCATCAAAAAGATTAAGACCAGATTTAGATCCCACTGGGGCATGAGAAACGGAGTGGGAGGAAACCTATTGGTAAGCCCCTTCAAAAACCTCAACACTAAAGGGGATTTGAACAAAGAGGGTTGATCAGGAAGATATAAGAAAGCCGAAAGGACCGAAAGATAGCCTTTGACAGTAGCAACAGCGCAGCCTTGCTGTGCCAAGGACAATGCAAACATCAATATGTCCGACAAATGGGCACTTAAAGGATTAATTTGTCCCTATCCACACCAATCAACGAATCTAGCCCATCTGCTCACATAGACAGCTTTGGTGGAGTGTCGCGGGGCCGCTAAAATAACGTCCATCACATCCGGTGGGAGAGAAAAAGAACTCAGGTTGCCCCGTTCAATCTCCAGGCATGAAGGTGCAGGCTCTGGAGGTGGGGTTGTAGAACCCGCCCCTCCGACTGCGAGAGGAGGTCTGCCCTGAAAGGGAGACGGAGCGGAGGGCACAGTGAGAGTTGGAGAAGGTCGGTGTACCACACCCTTCTTGGCCAATCCGGGGCTATTAATATGACTTGGGCCCGGTCTTGGCGCATCTTCCTCAGAACTCGAGGAATCAAGGGTATGGGGGGAAACGCGTAAAGTAACTGGCCGTTCCAGGACATCTGAAACGCGCCCCCCAACGCTTCCTGCATCGGATATTGAAGGCTGCAGAACGACGGGCAGTGCGCGTTCTCCCGAGTGGAAAATAGGTCTACCTGGGGAAATCCCCACATCCGAAAGATGAAAAGGACCAGATCTGGATGAAGACGCCACTTGTGATCGACTGACAGGAGCCGACTGGGACTGTCTGCACGCACGTTTTGAACCCCAGCCAGATGGTTTGCCATTAAGCAAATCCGATGGTCCTCTGCCCAGGACCAGAGCCGCAGAGCCTCTCTGAGAGAAGATACGACCCTACTCTTCCCTGCTTTTTGATATACCACATCGCGGTCATATTGCCCATCAAGACTTGTACTGACTGACCGCGAATGGAAGGGAGGAAGGCCTTGAGAGCCAAACGAATCACCAGCAATTCCAGCAGGTTGATATGAAACACCTGCTCCACCGGAGACCAACGACCTTTGATCTCCAGGTCCCCCAGATGAGCTCCCCACCCCAAAGTGGAGGCATCCATTATCACCGTTGTCACTGGAGGCAGCAACGAGAACGGCTTTCCTTGAGACAGGTTGCCGACCGCAGCCCACCATTGAAGATCCACGTCAGTGTCTCTGGAGATCCTTATCGACTCCTCGAGATACCCTTTGTGCTGAAACCCCTCCCTGCGGAGACACCACTGAAGAGCCCTCATGTGCCAGCGTGCATGAGTGACCAACAGATTGCAAGAAGCGAACAGACCGAGCAAACGAAGGACCTTGAGGACTGGAACAATGACTCCTTCTTGAAACATTGGAATCAACGCCTGAATGTCCTGAATCTGCTGTGGTGGAGGAAAGGCTTGATTCAATGTAGTGTCCAGTACTGCCCCTATGAACAGGAGGCGTTGAGAGGGCTCCAGATGAGACTTGGGCACTTTATTGAAAAGCCCAGACTGAACAACAACTGGGTTTTCAACTGCAGATGGTGCAGTACAAGCTCTGGAGACTTGGCTTTGACAACCAATCGTCCAGGTAAGGGAATACCGCTATTCCTTTCCTCCTGAGGTCCGCTGCAACCACCGCCATCACCTTTGTGAAGATTTGAGGCGCAGAAGTAAGACCAAACGAAAGGACTGCAAACTGGTAGTGCTGCGACCCTACCACAAAACTGAGATACTTCCTGTTTGACTTGAGAATGGGAATATGGAAATAAGCATCCTGAAAGTTGACAGACACCATCCAATCTTCCTTGTTCAACGCCATAAGCACCTGTGCTAGAGTCAACATCTTGAATTTCTCCTGTTTGAGGAACCAATTCAAAATCCTCAGGTCCAGGATAGGCCTCAAGCAACCATCCTTTTTGGGGATCAGAATTTCCCGAAAGGGAAGGGCATAGCCTTTCCTTACCACACTGATGACCCAGGAGTCGGATGTTATCGACTCCCATATGGGAAGAAAAAGAGACAACCTTCCCGCTACCGGAGAAACATGGGACGCAATGGTTAGAGGACTAGGGTTGCTTTCCCTGTTGCATCCCTCCTGAGGTAGAGGAAGAGGAAGGGTGCTGCTGTTGGGTGGCCCCTCTAGTGCGGACTACACCCCGCCCTCTAAATGATCTGTAAGGGAGGCTCGAAGGCTGTTGGGCTGCCTGCTGCGATCTCCCACGAAAGGACGCCTCTTGCCCAAATACTCTAAGTCGTCTGAAGGGCCTAAAAGGGGTCGAAACAGCCTGCAGGCCCAAGGATTTTGCTGTTGCCCTACACTCCTTAAAGCGCTCCAACGCAGAGTCAGCTTTAGTGCCAAATAATTTAGCACCATCAAAGGGCAAATCTAAGAGCATGGCTTGAACATCCGATGAAAACCCCGACGTGCGCAACCAAGCCTGACGCCTGGTGGCATTGGAGGTTCCCATGGCTCTAGCAACAGAGTCCGTGGTGTCAAGTCCCGACTGTATGACCTGCGTCGCTGCTGACTGGGCATTCAAGAGGAGTCCTTGTAAGTCTTGGGGCATGTCTAGCCACGCTGCATTAGCTGCATCCATTATTGCATGAATGTATCTGCCCAGGAAACACGTAGCGTCAGCGGATATCAGTGCCATGCTGCAGGAGGAGAAAACCTTCTTGGCAGACTGTTCCATGTGCTTGGACTCCCTGTCAGATGGCACTCCAGGGAAGGAGCCAGGAGCAGACCGCGACGAACAGGACGCCTGCACGACCAGACTCTCAGGAGACGGATGTTTGGAAAGAAATTCGGGGTCTCCAGGCACTGACCTGTACCGTCTGGCCACCGACCTGCTCACTGCTGACGAAGAAAAAGGCTTCTTCCAAATCTCCACTATGGGATCCATAAGAGCTTCATTAAATGGTAATAATGGAGCCGCAATAGCCGTGGCAGGATGAAGCACCTCCGTCAGGATATTAGTCTTGACCTGTTCCATTGGAAGTGGGAGTTCTAGGAAATCAGCAGCCTTCCTAATGACAGAATGAAATGAGGCTGCCTCTTCAGTATATTCCCCTGGTGAGGCCAAATCCCACTCCGGGGAAGTATCCAGCCCACTGGCAGTGTCCAACCCCTGAAAATCACTTAGGGGCTCCCCAATCTCCCCTTCCTCAAGGAGCTGCCTTTGGTACTCTGTCTCCTCCAACAACCTGAGGGCCTTTCTCCCGGCCCGCAATTTCGCCTCCAGCCCCGGCGTCGACAATGAGTGGACCAACGTCGGAGAACGGCACCGAGAAGGCGTCACCACAGGATCTCCGGACCCCTCTGACGCCGGTGATGGATCCATCGGAGCCGTGGCCACTCGATCTCCACCCATCGACACCATCCGACTTCGGGACGCCTCCATCTGAATGGACACCGGCGCCGGGCTAGTGTCTCCTGCCGGACAGAATGGCATAAACGGCGTCGGCCTGTATGGAGCCGGAACGCCTAAATTAAATGCCAAGGGACCAGTGGGGCTAGCCGGCGCACCACCTCCCGGCGCCATGCTTTGGAACATGGCAAACATGGCATTATTTAATGCCGCTGGATCCGTCCCCGGAGCAGAGAAGGCAGGATACCCGGAGCTGAATCCGGACTCTAATCCTGAATATCCGGATGCACCAGAGAAGAGTGATGACTCCGAGGCTCCACCACCTCGAAGACCAACGGCGCCGGCAAAGATTGCGGAGTCAAAGGCTGAGGAGACACCGTCGGGCTGACCTCCCAGGACTTATGGCGCCGGGCAGACGGAGACTGAGACCTCGACCGACTTCCTCTGGAGCGATGCTGGGAGTCGTGACGGCGACGCTTCCTGTGACTCTTCGCCGACTTCCCCGACGAAGACCTATGGTGCCTCCTCTTCTCCTTCTTAGCTTTCGCTAAGAATAATTTGGCCTCACGCTCCTTCAGAGCTTTGGGGTTCATTTTTTGGCATGAACCACATTCCTGGACGTCATGGTCTGAGCTTAGGCACCATAGACAATCGTTATGCGGGTCAGTAACAGACATTCAACCTCTGCATTCCCTGCAAGGCTTGAACCCTGACTTCTTCGGGGAAGACACCTCGAAGAAACACAAAGTATCCCTCTCGACAGCAAACGATATAAGAGCTGGAGAAATAACCATTATCGAAGGCACGGAAAAAAGGGAACTGACGTCAGCACGCCGGCGAGGGCCTTTTATTGCCACGATGACGTCAGGCGGAGCCGTGTGTAGTCGGGCAATTGTGACGTCCTCGCCAACGTGCAGAGCTGGAAAGAAGTTTCCGTCGAATGATGCGCATGGGGAGAATTCATTAGGTGAGGAATCCACAGGTAGTTGTATCCATCAGAATCCTAGGTACAGGTCGTAGTTGGCTTAACCACCTGTTTGGAGTCCAGAGAGCACTTAACATTCTGCGTAGAAGGTCCCTGGGGTGTCATACTTCATATCAGTGCCTGTTTAGAACTCAAATGTATGTTCCAGATCTTGATGGTTCTGGCGTGGAGGCGGCAGAAACACTCTTCGACATAAATTAATGTGTCACTGTCTTACAGGAATTGCAACAGTTCCGTAGCAACGCTTCTGCCAGTGCTACCTCGATGTACCTGTAATGCCTACAGGCTGGATTCCTAAAGTTGGGGATCTAGTACGTGAAAAGGTTGCTGTTAAAAAAAAGGAATTTTGTCCTTCTTATCATGCACCAGTCCCAGTCTTGGGAATACACGGTACCAGAACTGTCATTCTACCACCGTTGGCAGGTGCCAAAGAAAATCGCTTTGTCTCTATCAACAATGTCAAACTACACCATGTAGCCGATCCTGCACAGCCGACCAAAAGGAAGAGGCAGTAGTTCCCGAATCCCTCTCACTAATGGTCAAGAAGTTTCTCTACAAGTTGTATGCAGCAACACTGACACCTCTCCGAGCTTGGGGAGGGTGGAAAATGATTTTGTATTAGTTCCACTGACATCAAATAATACAGAAATAACTGATCGATTTGACACAACTTTAACACAGACAGATGGTGCTATTTATTCTGTGCCACCGTGGGAAACACCAACACCACCTACTAACACGGCTCCAGTTTTTGCACGAAATGCTTCTGCATACTTTGCTGACATCAACGATGACGTTTCGGACTCATTCGCCTCTTCGACACCTGAACTGTCAAAACACGTAAGCTGATAAATTGGCTTAAAGCCACTTACTTTATTCTTCCATGGAGCTATCTGTGGCTTTCCTTGACTGTACTGGCTTTCCTGCTTTGGATTGGGTTTGTTATAACTTTCTTTTTGCTAATACCTGGTCATTTTCTTACTGAAAAATCAACAGTTGAAATTGTGGATGAGGTCCTAAAACCGCATTTTTCTTCTCACAAGATCCGCAGAGACTTGTCTTTTGTGAACATTTCTGCTATACCAATTCCTGATGGGATTGTTTGGGATAAAGTAACATTTGATGTATATGGCCCCACAGAGGTCATTCAAATACCATGTGTGTTTAAACTTTCAATGAACGATATAATAATACCCCGGAGTTGTTTGTGATGATTGGGATGTAAAAACAGTTGATTCTATGATGAATGAATTGCAGTATTATACTGTATTTGAAAACAAAGACATTTATCAATATAAAGAGAATTATGGTGATATGTTTTGCTATAATTATTATGGGCACCATTTCATCCACAGAGCAAGTACCCCAAAGACTGTTTTTAATTACACACAATGAGAACATTGTCCAACTCCACCTCAAGGGAGTTCTAAAACATATTCTGAAAAGTTTACATATTTTTCTGGGCACGATGTTAAAAATGCTGAGTCATATTATTTTTAATTACCACGGACAGAAAATGTACTCATATTATTAACAAATACGAAATGTATTTATTCAGATTCCTTTGTTTCGTGATTGACTATAGAGGGCTATGAATACTGGCTGAAGTAGATTGACTTAAAAAGTGTGTGGGGAACTAGACATTGGCAAATACAGGGGAAGGAAGCTCTATTTAGAGCATGCCTGATACCTGTTCAAATGATATTTTTAAATGAAACTGTACAACAAACAAGTTCTTTAGGCTTAGCAAAGATTAAGGAATTGAGCACGCCCAGTATTCCTGCCCCTGCAAAATGTTTTAATGGCAAAAATATATACATGCAACTGAAGATCAGCTCAATGAATGGGTCCAGAATGGCACATTTAATGTTTCGCTGTCACGTGCTGGCAGGTGGTTATTGTGGCCAATAGATACCAATGGGTGTCATAAATGTTTTATAAACTCCGCAGGGGTTTTAGAACTATTAGGTCGGACCCTCGCTATATATCGTCCGAGCATGCAGGTATAGTAACAACATATAGTGTAGGGAAACTATGCCAGCAATGGTTAAAGAGCTCCTCACTAGACACGGTTAGAGAACACCTCAGTCTCCTGTTTAATAACACTGACTTACAGGACTTCCTGTTAGGCCCCCAGAAAACAACACAGAAAGCGCTTCTTATATGAAGTATATAATAAAATTTTGGAAACTTTCCTAACAAGAAGCTGCTGCGGGGTTAAGGCAAATAAACCAAGAATATTTACAGAAAGCATTAGGTAATGGGACTAATACCCTGTCCGACTGGATATGCACCTTAAATAACATTGTCTCTTCTGCAATAGACATTGTACAAACAGATATGTCTTCATTACACCATGGGCAGAGTCGACTAAGGTTCATTATGCAGTTGGGTTGGACACTTCAAACACTGAAGGCGGGTCGCGTTCCCTGCCAACATGTCACATCAAGGGAAATATTTTCTACTTTTAATTTAAAGCAGCAACAACAACTAATGGCTAAGAAAGAAGTGACTTACGTCATGCTAAACATCGAAAAGGTAGAAAAGTTGCCTCTTACTGTGGCTGAAATACCATCTGCTGAGTGGTTAATACACAGGATCATTAATCTGCCTATTTCCACACTTCAATTCACCTCCTGTTTAAGACACATTCTGGTAGGCAGATATGAAAGGCTGGGAGATAGTTACATCCATGAGGTGTGGGAGCTACCCTTCTCGTACAAATGTCTCAGTGGCATGAAAGAAGTCTTTCTTAGCGGTAGTGAATGCAAGACTTCTGTCAGCCATTCGATGGTTTGTAAACAGCTGTCCTTGCATGGGGCGTGTAACGTGTCTGCAGCAAACTTGGCTTGCTATCTGAAGGGAGCTCCAGTCCCCTTGATTAGACCTACGTTCCAGGTACTTTCAAATGGCAGCTATTTCTCCTCAATGGTGAAGACTGTTGTGGGATGCGAGCCGGAATAGTTTATGTTGTTTTGGTCTCTAAGATTGTTACATGCTGCGGGAAATACAATTTCTTCCTCCCACTAAAATAAAAGAGGTAGCTGACATTTGGCCTCCTATTGGTACTTCTAATGTGAATTTTGACAAGTTGAGCAGACTCAAAGCTTTATTGTTTCAAAAACATGTGGCTCTCACATCAGCACACGAGACCTATGCACTTCAGGTGGCAAGGTCGTCAGCAGAGATACAGTCCCTTTTAAGTACCAACTTTCCAAGATACTTTGGTGAACTCATGGGATGAATATTTAATGCATCCAGTACTACTGGAATCGCAAACTTCTTTAAGGCTGTTGGTTCTGGTTTTGTTTACAACTTCTCCTCCGTATTCGGTTTAATACCATCAGCCATCCACTCAATATTCTCCTGTATTTTCGGGGGATTTCCAATAACTTTGGCTATGATATTTGGTGATTTACTGTTGCTATTTTACATGTGCAATGGCAGTCCCGCCTCAACAAAAAGGAATAAAAGCGCTCCCATCAGCGCAGCTGTGTCGTGAACACATGATGCAGTATTTTGGAGCAATATTCTTGGAGCATTCAGACCAGTTTTGCATTCTGAGCTGCAGGTGTTTCGATGCCTCTGGTGCTCTTTCGAACATGCACTGGAAGTTTGTCTTTCTATGCAGCGCTTGCTTTCATTGGACTCTGATCTGTTGATGTTCTCGCTGAGGGCTCATTACCAGACATGTGCCTTGAGGGTGCGTTTGCTACGCGAAGCTGCTTATGAGTTGCCCTTCTTGGAGGATGCAGCTCTTAACTCACCATTTGGCACACCCCGGAATGCTGCTGCCTTGTCTGAGGCTCAGGCTATGGAACACGACTGCGCCTTGGTCCTTTTCGACTATGCCTTTCCAACTTTAACACCTGCCAAAGTGGAAGATTTCCTGTCCTCTATTGTCCCAGAATCAATTGGAAATACTAAAAATGACTCTTGATATTTGGTCCTTTTTATGCCACATGTTAACATTTTAAATTGTCCTTTTATATGCTCGTGTGTCCTTTTAACTTTTCATTATTGCCATTTTTTACATATATACCTTAGGTTGAGTTTTAGTAGCTTTTATGTATATTTAGGCTTTGAACCACCTTCAACCGACAAGGGGAGGGTGTTCTATAGCCATTTTAGTTATAGCTTCATGCACGTTATTTTAGCATACTAGGCCTGCCACTGTGCACTTTAACATAGATATATTTTATTCAGCTTTGTTTTATTATTGTTACAATAATCACTTTAATGGTCTTGTTTTATTTCTTTCTATCTAACTGTTTTTGCCTAGGTCAGCAATCTGGGGTCTCATACAAGACATTCTAGCTCTCTCTGTGCTTCATCCAAGGCTGCAGTAAGATAGGTTGCCAGTAAACGTGGTACAAGTTTTGTCTCTAACATTCATAGAAAAACACACATCCTTACGTAGGGACATTTTCTCAGAACATCAGCTGTTTCATTGTAAAAACACTTCCCTGTCCTTTACACGTTAGATAGAGATTCCAGCCAGAGAACCACAACTGTGTGCTGATTGCTGAACGCTTCACTACAGCTGCTTATGCAGACTTCAGGCCTTTGCTCAGGTATGGGGGATGATGTCTTCCCAGGGGAACCTGAAGGGCAGAATTAGAGCTTAACAGGCTGTGCTCTATTATGGCTGAGGAAGGAATTAGTCTATTGACTCTAGTGATAATGTAGTAGCGTTATTTCTATGCTTTACTCTCCTGGTCACAATTGTAATTTTGTCATGTTGTATCGTCCTGGTTATTGCAGTCCATGCTTTGCTATCTAAGATGCAGTCGCTTCATTAAAACATTATTGAAACATATACTGCCTCTATTTGTCATTGTGTATGTGAGACTAATGTAACTGAGAGAAATGGATGAGACCTGAGTGACCACATTTTCCCTGAGAAATCAATTATGTCATGCACTCGGGTGCCCAGTCATCCCTGCCCTTGGGTAGAGATGAGGCACTGCTAGTTAGCTACAGCAAAACCCAGATTGGGACGACAGGTGTCACCTGTAGTGGGTCAGACTCAGTCTCCCACACCACAGGCGATTCTGCCGCTCAAAATCCAGTAGTCTCATTAGGATAATGAGAGCCTACAAGACAATATCTGAGAAGCAGATATCTTGGATCTTTGGATGATAAATATTATTCTGTGTGATTATATTATCGACTTCTCACCCAAACCTCCAGATTCTGTGCTCATTCTTACTCCTGTTACCAAGCACAAGGGAAAGCAGGAGCATTGTGGGAATGCTTACAAGATCTGGTCCACAAGAGGGCAATACTTCCAGTTCCTGTTGAGGAGTGGTGTCAAACAATGTGTTCCATCCCTTGTAAGTGGAAAAGGCTTCAGTATATCATCCAGTTGTGGATTTGAAGACGGCAAATGCTTGGGTGTTGACAATCCATTAAAAATGATTGCTTGCAGAAAATAATTACTCTATTCCATCCTCAAGGGTTCTTGGCCAGTGCCAATGTACACATTGCATGTCTTCATATCCCAGTTAACAGGCTCACCAGAAGTATCTCTGATTTGCCACTCAAGATCAGGATTTACAGTTTTGAATTCTGCCATTTAGTCTGCCAGTACCCCAGGGTGTTTATGAAAGTAGAGACTTAACCTTTTGGAATTCTCACAATGCCTATATCCATAGCTGATCCATAACATAGATGATTGGCAACTTCACTCAACAGTGAAAAGGTCAGATCCTGAGCATCTTCAGGTTGTTATCAGGCCTTTTCAGACACATGAGTTTCTATCAACTGAAACAAGGCCACTCTGATGCCAGTAGAGGGCATGGAGTTCGTAGGGGCCAGGTTTCAGAAAAGCAAAACAAAAAACAAAAGTATGGTAATTCTTATGGAGAGCAAAGTCTTCAAGATGCAGCGATGTTGTCTTTAATGGAGAAGGATTTTCCAAGGGCTAACTCCTTGCATAAGGTCCTCGGAGATATTTCAGCAACAGTAATGAATTTGGTGCACCAACTGATGGCATCTTAAAATCCAGTCTTTTTTAATTTCATAGACTCATCCATCTGGGCAGAGTTTCAATGCTGGCTTCATCCAATACATACAAGAGCAGGGCCTCCCATCTGCATGCCCACTCAGAAGATCATTTCAACAGTCAACAGCAGTTATGGATGAATAGCCACATTGGATTCTCTTGCCCTCCAGGACAAATGGTCCTACCTGGACAGAATGCACTCATCGAACTGGAAAGAATCGGGAGGCAATCAGGAGTGCTTTTCTGAGGTTTGAAAGGACATATATGATAACTATCAAAACCAATAGAAATGGGAAGTGGGGCACTATATAGAGGAGTCTTGTTCTCAAGGCATATTTTGTTTCTCTTTCAGGAAGCAAGAAAAGCAGGCAAGAAAGTGGGTCAACCTTTGATCTGTTTGCGAGCAAGGAGAATTCTCTCATTCTGAGGTTTTGTTCTAGGACCAGACAGGGGGCTGCATGGACTATAGCAGCTGATGACATAACATTTTCATGTTCTTTCTGTTTGTATTAAAAATTGAGAATTTCTTTTTATACCTACTTAAAGAAAATATTTCATAATCTTTCTGTTTGTATTAAAAATTGTGAATTTCTTTTTATCCCTACTCAAAGCACTATGGTGGTCATTATGACATTGGTGGTGACTGTTAAAGTGGCGATAATGCTGCCAACAGGCTGGTAATTACCGCCAAATTATGACCGTGGCGGTGATACTTCCCATAGACAGCCAATGTACCACACCAACCGCCAGGGCATAAACCACTGACCACGGCGGTAGCCATCAACAGCCAGGCAGGAGTCAAGGTACTGCCCACCATATTATGACATAGCAAACCGCCAGGATTTCCAGGGCGGTACCAACGCCATCAAAAGCATGGCGGAAACACTTCACAGAAGATGAAAAACTCACCATCAGGTACACAGAGGATTCCGCTGCTGCCATGGAACCGGAACTCCAAGTCTTCCCAATGCTCTACCACGCCATGGCCATCCTGGAACACCAACGCCGATGAAGGCGACGATGGTGAGTACAGCCGCCTAGCACACAAGGGAGGGAGGAAAAGGAGACTGACACTCACACGCACAACACACACCATTCACACACACACCATACCCAGAACCAGCTGCAGAGTAAAACGAATGTCACATGTTAAATTAATGCAAGGACAACAATTAGAATGTACTAACACTGTAATTTGCTGCCAACAGCCACCATAATTAAATGTAAATACAAGCGTCAATGTTCAGATTGGGCCAATGGTCAGTCCAAAGTACAAAAGGGCCACATGGCCACAGGGCACAGTCCAAGGCCCAACTTGACTCCTGACATAATCCAGACTCCACTGTTCAGGGGCATCATGTTGGAAATGGGCTGGCACCTCAGGGGGAAGGAGGGTGGGGGTGGGGAAAACCCTCAGCTGAAGTGGGTACCATGCCCACTGGTTCTGGAGGGGGCTCCTTGCCCAATTGCCTCTGGAGAGGAGTGAAAGGCCACACTCTCTGAAATGGGTAACATGCCCACTGGTTCTGGAGGGGGCTTGTTGCTCAATTGTCTCTGGAGGGGAGTGAAAGGCCACAGTCTCTGAAGTGGGTAACATGCCCACTGGTTCTGGAGAGGTCTCCTTGCCCAATAGTCCCTGGAGGGTGGCCTACATGCCCTCTGCTGGTGGAGGGGGCTCCTTGACTGCCTATGCTGGAGGAGAGGGCTCCATGCCCTCTGGTGGTGAAGGGGGCTCCTTGGCTGCCTCTGTTGGAGGAGAGGGTCCCTGCCCTCTTCTGGTGGTGGGGGCTGCTTGGTTGCCTCTGCTGGAGGAGAGGGCTCCTTGGGCTCTGCTGGTGGAGGATGCCCCTTGCCTTTCTTTGGTGGCAGAGGGGGAACCTTGGCTTTCTTTGGTAGTGGAGGGGGAACCTTGGCTCTCTTTGGTGGTGGAGGGGGATCCATGTGTCCCCTCTTGTGACGAGCCCCCTTGGCCTTTCACATGTGATTTGTATCCTTGGCTCCAGGACTAGAAGGTGCCTCCACTGTCCACGTGTTTTGTCCCTTGGGTTTCACCACCCTAGTCCTCCCTTTCTGAGGCAGAGATGTGCTTTTACTAGGAGCGGCTCCCAGCACAGTCAGGGGCCCCTTTGTGCCAGCAGCTGATTTTTATGGTGGGAGCAGTGGCAGACTGGCTGAGGTGCTGGACTGGGTCATTGGGACCATGCTTTTATGGATAGGATGAGGGGTGGTTGGGGAGGGAAGAGGTCAAGTTGGGCAAGGAAAAGCTTCTTAGGGACGTTGGGGCAGGATGTGGGAGTAGGGATGGGAGTGGAGGTAGAGGGAGTGGTTGTAGAAGGTGTACGTCTGCTGGACTTGGGTGCAGGTGCATGGACAGTGTGCGTGTGAGGTGGATGGCTGTTGGGTGTCTGAGTGGGAGCGTTTGTGCCTCATAGGAGGGGGGCAGACAGGGTGGGAGAGGACACGTGGATGGATGTTGTGGAGGTATCTGCAAGTGAGGTGTGTGTGCGGCATGATGTGGTGATGGTGGTGGTGGCTGTTGATGCAATGCACGCAGAGTGCGGATGTGACTGTGAGGGATGAGGAGAAGGAGGGGGAGACAGTGAAGGCAGTGGATGTTGTTGTGTGTGCAACTGTCTGTTGTTTGTGTGAGTGCTTGTGGCCTGAGGTGTGCTACCTGTGTTTAGCTGTGTTACTCTTGTGTGATGTTTTATGTGCATGCTTGTCTGTATGTGTGCATGGGATGGGTTGGGGTTGAGGAGACTGGGACTGGGAAGTGGTAGCTGGAGGGGGGGGGGGGGGGGTAGGAACAGGGACACTGGCTGCCAACAGAGAGGAGGCCAGAGCCTGAAACGATCTCTGTAGGGATGCCAACCCACCTTGGATGCCCTCCGGGTAGGCATGCATTGCTGCATCTGGGATGCCAGCCCATGGATGGCATTCACAGTGGTTGACTGCCCTACAGAGATGGATCTCAGGAGGTCAATAGCCTCCTCACTGAGGGCAGCGGGGCTCACTGAGGCAGGGTCTGAGGTGCCTGAGGTGAAGGAGATGCTCACCCTCCTCAGGGAGCGGGCACTGGCAACTCGGTGGGGGGCTACTGGGAGGTCAGTGCTGGTACGGTGGTGGCGGCTGTACCTGTAGCTGGGGTGGTTCCAGAGATGTCCACCACCACCAGGGAGCTTTCATCGGAGGAGGAATCATAGTCAGTGTTGTCACCTCCTGTCCCTGCCGTGGTGCTCCCCTCACCGTCTGGCCCACTGGTCCGCTCGGCACCGGTGGACTCTGCCCCCTGGGTCCCGTGGGATGCAGCTCTCTCAGTCACTGGTGCCCCTGCTCCTCCGCCAGATGATGCTAACCCACACATGGACAGGATGACAGAGGAAAATAGGGGGGGGAGAGAAAGGGAGCACTGGATCAATTACAGAACCAACACCACAGATGGCATACACATTACCATCAGACACAGGGATCAAGATTGTGCACTATGCACCGCACTGGCAGTCCATTGGCTAGGTACCACAGCAAGATGAGAGCCAACCACCGCCATCTGCACCCCTCCTGGGACCTACTAAGTCCTGTCTGACATGGAATGCCATCTAGCTAGTTAACAAGATTTTGCCATACACCCATTTACACTGAGCTGGACCACGCAGCAATGTCTGAGCTGGCATTAAGGGGCACCCACTAACTGAAAACCACCACCAGGAGACCATGCCAGGCAACAAAGATGGTTGTTACACACACTGTACTCACCCCCTGGTGGCTGCCCTCAAGCGCCCATCCAGCTCTGGGTAGGCCACCGCCAGTATGCAGACCATCAAGGAGGGTCAGGTTCCGACCTGCACCCTTCCCTCGTTGGGAGGCCATCCCCAGCTGGGCCTCCGCGGTCTTCCGGGCCCAGGGTCTCAGGTCCTCCCACCTTTTCCTGCAATGGGTGCTCCACCTGCTATAGACCCCCAGGGTCCGCACATCCTTGGCGATGGCACGTGACAATCCCTTCTTCTGATGGGCGCTGACCTGCAGAGGAAATACAGACAGGAGGACACCATTAACCATACAATCCAGCCTGTCACAAATATGGCCCACAAATACCATTTCCTCTCAAATGGCACACACATCACCCGGAGCCCTTTATGGACACTACCACCAGACATACCCCCCACCCAAAATACACACTGTCAGCACAAACATCTCCATGTATCCTTGCGACATGCATCATCCCCATGGTGTACTCACCTGTTAGTCTGGAAGCCCATACAGCTGTTCATATGGGGTAGGACCCCATCCACTAGGCGCTCCAACTCCTCTGAAGTGAAGGCAGGGGCCCTTCCTCCCTCACACGAGCCATGGTAGGTTCCAGACTCAGGTCATAGCAGCACACGCAGTGGAGGTGTTGTCATGTGAAAAGTCAGGAATCAAGTGAGGTTATAGACAGAAAATGGCGATCACATCTGCGGTGGTGTACACCGTCACCGCCGCCGGTGATGCTGATTGGACACTGTACTCCATAGAGCCCCATGTAAGCCAATGAGGAATAACACGGTGGTGCAAGACCGCCGTTCGCCATAACGCCCAAAGCCGGCGGAGTTACGTCACTTCCACCTGTCCGTACAGACAGGACAGGCGGTCGCCATTTTATGGTGGTGGTCCACATTCTGAAATTGAAAACTGCGTCATTGCTGTCAATTGTACATACATTATCATTTACATTGTCCAATTACATACAAGCTCAGTTACACTGAGGTGGTGGTTCCATTGTTCAGTTTGTCACTCCCTTCTCACTTTTTTGTCCCTTAGGTACCTACCACTGTGGAGGAATAGGAGGAGGAGGCAAGACCCCGTGTACAGACCCCTTGTGGACTCCGCTGTACTGGGGGACAGGCACATAACACTCACTTATAGACTGGACAGGGCCACAATCACAGAGCTATGTTCTGAATTGCAGCCTGATCTGATATCAGCTATCCGTCATCCCACTGGGTTCCTCCCTTTTGTACAAGTTCTATCTGTGCTCCATTTCCTGGCAACTGGCTCTTTCCTGGTGACACTGGGCTTGGCAGCAGGAATGTCACAGCCAATGTTCTCAATAGTGTTGACAAGGGTTTTGTCTGCCTTGCTAAAACACATGTGCAGTTACATCACTTTCCCCCAAGTGGAAGATTTGGCCACTGTGAAGGCTGGTTTCTATGCAATGGGACATGTTCCAAATAATATTGGGGCCATTAACGGAACACATATTTAATTTGTACCCCCCAGGTGTTCAGAAATCGGAAGAGTTTCCACTCACTCAATGTGCAAATGGTGTGCCTGGCTGACCAGTATATCTCTCACGTCACTGCCAAGTATCCTGGGTCGGTGCATGATGCCTTCATTTTGAGGAATTGCAGCAAATGTGATGGCACAACTACAGAGACACAGGATGTGGTTAATAGGTGAGCCTGAGTCCCCACTCACAATGCATGTCAGTGTATGCCTTCAGGCGTCATCCCCCATACCATTGTGCAAGGCTAATGTTTGTACCTCAACTCTTGCAGGTGACTCTGGCTACCCAAACCTGTTGTGGCTCTTCACACCTGTGAGGAATGCCAGGACAGGGGCTGAGAATAGGTATAATGATGTTCATGGGCAAACCAGGAGGATAATTGAGCGAACCTTCGGCCTCCTGGAGGCCAGGTTCAGATGCCTCCATCTGACAGGTGGATCCCTCTGCTACTCCCCTGAGAAGGTCTGCCAGATAGTTGTTGTATGCTGCATGTTGCACAACCTGGGCATAAGACGACATGTGCCCTATCTGCAGGAGGAGGAGGGTGAATATGCTCCTGTGGCAGCAGTGGACACTCAGGACAGTGAGGATGAGGACGCAGAGGATGAGGATGTGGACACCAGGACATCAGTCATACGGCAGTACTCCCAATGACACACAGGTAAGACAGTTGAACTGACCATTCCTCTGATTATTTATCTTTTCAGTGTGGCTGTAGCATAATTGCAGTCACTTCTTTTGCATCTCAACTGACTGTCACCTATGCCTTCTCATTTTGCAGATGTTGGTGTAGTTACAACTGTGTACTGATGTGATGACTACAGACAGCTAGATGCCATTGTTTGTATGCAATCACAAAGTTCAGGACAATTGCACAAGATGAAATTGTGAATAATATTGCACATTTTCATCACATGAAGCACTATCACTCACGTTGTGTTCAAGAGTGTTTATTGTAGTGAAATATATAAAAGAAATGGTGCAATGGAATGGGTTCATGGTAGAGGTAGGTCCAGGGTATTGGTCCAGTTTGTTTGTAGCACAGGTCCAGTGTCCAAGGGGCCATAGGAAGGGGAGCAATGGCAGTTCAAAGTGGACAAGGTGACAGAGTGGAACACAAGGGGGACATTCAGGAGGATCTCATTTCCAGGCGGTGGTCTTGGTCTTGGCAAGTGTCTCTGGCGTAGGTCTGGGTCGCAGGGAACATTTGCGGGGTGGTTCACCTTCTACAGTGGGAGGGGTGCTGGTGGCCTGTGAGTCCTGTGACAGTGCCTCCTGTCCACTAGCTGCAGCAGATGTGGAGGGCTGTTCAGTTGACTGGCTAGTGGAAGGGGCCCACTGGTGTGCTGTGTAGTCCCTCATGATGTTGGCCATATCAGCCAGCGCCCCTGCTATGAAGACCATTTTTGTTTTAAGGGCCTGCAAATCTTTCCTGATCTCCTGGTGGTGTACCTCCTGCAGCCGCTGGTTCTCCTGCATGATGTTTAACATCTCACTCATCTTGTCCTGGGATTGTTGCTAAGCCCCTGGACCATTGGTGAGTGCCTCCTGGACAGTTGATTCCCTGGGCCTTTCCTTCCCCTGGCGCACAGCTGTCCTCCGTGTGTCCCTGGCCCCCTGTGCCTGTGTTCCCTGAACGGTGTGCCCACTGCCACTGACCCCAGGGCCCTGATTGTCTTGGCTCTGAGGTGTGGACTGGTGTCCTTGTACAGGTGGGCACACTGCTGATTGTGGTGGTGCACCATGTGGAATGGAGTGGAGTGATGGGTGTCAGGGTTAGGGGTGGTGGTGGCATACAGGTATGTGGGGTGATAGGTGGTAAATATTGACTCACCAGTGTCCAGTCCTCCGGCTACTCCAGTGAGTCCCTCAGGATGCAGTATTGCCAAGACTTGCTCCTCCCATGCTGTCAGCTGTGTGGGAGGAGGTGGGGGTCCACCGCCAGTCCTCTGGATGGTGAGCTGGTGCCTTGCTGCCATGGAACGTACCTTCCCCCGTAGGTCATTCCACCTCTTCCTGATGTCATCCCTTGTTCTTGGATGCTGTCCCATGGCGTTCCACAGCGTTCACCCTGTCCACGATTCTCCGCGTCCGCGACGGTATGTTGGCAGCCATCACCACTGGGGTAAGCAGGATTTACCGCCAATGTCATAATGAGGGCCTAAGTCTTAGCATTATTGCACATTTACAAATATTTTACATGCACTGCCATTTTACTATGCTATGTCATGTGATGCACATGTAGCCTAACTGTTCTAGCAAGTAACCTCGTTCTGAAAATTGAGAACTGCAGATTTAGTGGTCAGCTTTTTACTCTACCACACAGTATCTCCTTCAAGGATGTTTTGCATTCTTCCCAATCAATCAATCAATCAAAGAGATTTATAGAGCGTGCTACTCACCCGTGAGGCTCTCAAGGTGCTTGGGGGGGTGAGGTCACTGTTCAAACAACTATGTCTTGAGCTTTTTTCTGAAGAGCAGGAGGTGTTTGGTTTTGCGGAGGTTGGTGGGGAGGGAGTTCCAGGTTTTGGGGGCGAGGTATGAGAAGGCCCTGCCTCCTGTAGTGGTACGTTGGATGCGGGGGACAGTGGCTAGTGCGAGGTCGGCAGAACGGAGGTTGCAGGTGGGAGTGTGGAAGTTCACTCTTTCGTTGAGGTAGGTTGGGCCGGTGTTGTGGAGGGATTTGTGTGCGTGGATGAGGATCCTGAAAGTGATTCTCTTGTCTATGGGGAGCTAGTGAAGGGATTTGAGGTGTAGTGAGATTTGTTTGTGGCGGGGGAGGTCCAGGATGAGGCGTGCGGCTGAGTTCTGGATTCTATGGAGTTTGCGTTTGAGTTTGAGTGTGGTGCCGGCGTAGAGGGCGTTACCGTAGTCTAGCCTGCTGCTGATGAGTGCATGGGTGACTGTCTTTCTGGTCTCGGAGGGAATCCATTTGAAGGATTTTTCAGGGTTCTGAGTGTGTGGAAGCAGGAGGTTACTGCGTTGATTTGCTGTGGCATGGAGAGGGAGGGGTGTAGGATGATGCCGAGGTTGCGAGCGTGGTTTGCGGGGGCAGGGGCGGGGCCTTGGGTGATGGGCCACCAGGAATCATCCCATATGGTTTTGTTGGGGCCGAAGATGATGATTTCGGTTTTGTTGGAGTCAAGCTTGAGGTGGTTAGTTGTCATCCAGGTGGCGGTGTCAAGGAGTGCAGCGTATAGGTTGGTTTTGGCGGTGGTGGGGTTGCGGGTGAGGGAGAAGATGAGTTGGGTGTCGTCTGTGTAGGAGAGATGATGATTCCGTGTGGTCGGAGGATGTTGGCGAGGGGGGTCATGTAAATGTTGAAGAGGGTGGGGCTGAGGGACGGCCCTTGGGGAACTCCGCAGATGATTTTGGTAGCGGTGGAGTGGAAGGGTGGGAGGTGGACTCTTTGGGTCTGGTTGGTGAGGAAGGAGGTGAGCCAGTCTAAGGCTTTGTGACGAATTCCTGTGTTGTGGAGGTGTGTGCGGAGTGTGTGGTGACAGACAGTGTCAAAGGCCGCGGAGAGGTCTAGGAGGATGAGTGCGACGGTCTCGCCCTTGTCGACTCTGGTTCTGATGTCGTCAGTACATGCGATGAGGGCGGTTTCTGTGCTGTGGTTCTTGCGGAACCCGGATTGGAATGGGTCTAGTGTGTTGTTTTCTTCTAGAAGGTGGGATAGGCGGGCATTGACTAGTTTCTCGGCGACCTTGGCGGGAAAAGGGAGGAGGGAGATGGGGAGGTAGTTGGAGAGGACTTCTGGGTCGGCTTTGGGCTTTTTTAGGAGAGCAGTGATTTATGCGTGCTGCCAGGGATCTGGGTAGGTGGCGGTGTCGAATGAGGAGTTGATTGTGTCACAGAGTATGGGGCGATGGTTGAGCTGGCTTTGTTGTAGATGCGATGAGGGCAGGGGTCGGAGGGGGATCCGGAGTGGATGGAATTCATGGCTTTCATGGCTTCCCACAAGAAGAGCCCGGCACATGCTTATTAGTGTCTTTCTGTAGTTTCAGTTGAATCATGTGTTCTTTCCTCCATTCAATTGCATTGAGAAAAAGTGTATAACTATGGCTCTGAAATGTATGGATTTGCCATTACATGACCCAACTGATTGGTGGGGGAGGTTCTGGTTCATTTAAATGGTAATCTACACTTAGCATATTGTATTATGCTTGCTGGCTATTTTGCATCTATTATATTTCCATGAGCTTTCCTGAGTATCTGTTTTCTTGCACAATGCCCTGACTTGTCAGTGGCCACGGGGTCTTCTCTACATCTTTCACAATTGTATTCTAATTCCCCCGATTACAAGGGTTTTGCAAATGTCAGGAGAGTGATGTCAAACCTACACTTGTAGAAGAAATAGCACTAAAACCCCAAGTAGGACTTTAGAGAATAAAGGGCTGGTGATTATGGCACACAGGAAGATGGGGAAACGGGGCATATACATTAGAATGTTATTTTGTGTACAACAGGTTCTGAGGTGGAACTACTTCCTGTATCACACATACCTGACGTCTGGATTAGGGGTGGATCAGCAGTAAAGGGAGCAAAGAAAACATTCTCTCAGTGCTTGGCAAATGAGCATGTTATTAAGGCTCCCCCCATCCCCCACTACAGTTGATCCCACAACCCTTCTCTGTCCCTCACGTTTGTTATGTTTTTCTTCCCTTTAGCTCCCTGTGTTTTAGATCCTTTGCTTTTCAAGGTTTAGGTTTTATTGCATTTGTACCTTTTCTTCCGCAGAGTCACAGTGGGGTCTGCTGTTTCTCCTCTTTCCTGGTCATATGGAACTGGCAATCCTCTACGATTAGTAAAGCACCACAGGAGGGAGAACTGCTAAGTCACAGATACCACGTGTAATATTTCAGCTGTGGGGTTAAGTTATTGCAATATTACTGAATCTCTGCGTGTACGCTAGTCTAGAGGTGGCTGTGTTTTCACATGTATTACACACTTTGCTGGTTCCTTCTGCGTCTTAAGACTTCCCCATCCTGAACCACTAAGTACTTGACACCCAGCATTGGACGAAAACCCGTACATTGTGTTTCTATCTTCCCTATTCCACATTTCCCCCTATCTATTGTAGTTATCTATTGCATTTGTGGAAACACCAGCAATGAAGAAAGGAGGACAGGGTTTCGAGTTGGATTCAACAAAAACGGGAAACCTGACAGTTTGCCAGCCCCACCATTAATCTAAATAAGAAGCAATCACAAGTCTTGGTCTTGGCTATCTCTAACATACAGGACGAGCAGGAAAAAGTTCATCAGCTACAATCCTTTTTGGCGATAGCCTTGATGGACCCTCAAATGAATACATGAATACGAATAGTTACCCCTGCAGCAGCATAGCAGGGGCATAGTTTATTACCAGGGGCCAGTGATGTCTTGGCTGCAGATGCCCTACAATCTATGTACTGTAGCAGCACTTGTTTAGCCCTTTCTGACAAGCATAAGAAGCAGGTTTCTTCCAATCAAAGACAGCGTTCACCTCAGCGTACGCCCTACGTCAACAAGAAACTCAACTTCAATTCATTGTGGAGACAGAAGTCTCCTCCATAACAGTTGAGGCCATGTTGTCACAACAACACACAGTACTTACAGCTCTACATCTAGTGACCTTCTTCTCGAAAATTCACACACCATCTGAAAAGAATGATGCCACCTATGGCATCGAAATGCTTGTCCTAAAAGAGGCTTTGACACAGTGGAGACACTAATTGGCTGTTCATGCTATTTTAGTATGGACTTGCCATAAAAAACTGCAGTTCCTTGTCTCAACAGACCTGGGCCTCACCTGGAGTCTTAATATCATCCCACTTATGAAAGGAATGAAACGAGGCGTAGGTTGTGCTCCTAGTCTGGCGATCAGCTCCACATATGTTTGTCTGGGATGGGAAATCTACACTGTATGCTCCACTGTGGGAGGAGAAGTGTCTGCAACACAGAGTACAACTAGAGGGATTCAAAAATGGGATCAAAACGGAGTTACCAATCTGGGTGATGTCTGTCAGGGTGTGTCCATGAAATCATCCCAAGGCTTTGCACTTTCTAAAACCCATTTTTATAAATGTTTCAAATCACATCATGCACTGGTGAGTAACCAAGTGGCATTATAAGACCCTCCCCCCAGATCACAATCTCCTAGAATCTAAACTTTGTCTCGGAAAAGGGGTGGGGATTTCCCAGCTTTACCAGTCCTTACCAGTTAATGCTCTGGACATAGCCCCAGGACTCTGAGAGAAATGGGAGAATTGGATGGGAACATTAGGTGATGCTGAATAGAGGGATGACAGTATGATGCCCCTTACTGTTGCTATATCTTCCCACCTTTGACTAATCCAGTTGGCATTTTACACGCCATATATCTTGCCCCCTCCTACCTCTGACACGTCTGCAGGGTGCTCACTCCAACTTACTTTCGATGCGCCCATCGGGATGATGATTTCTTTCATATGGTGTGGACGTGACCCATAATTGCTGAGCCCTGTGGTATCATTGAGAGAGTGCTCACCCAAGTCCTGATAACAAAAAAACATAACTCCTAAAATAGCTCTCTGGGTATCCTGAATGATCTAGGGGGAACAAGAGATGAAACGATTTTGGTAGGACTAGCCAAAGTTCTAGCCACAAGAGACATCACCCACTGTTGAAAATCTCAACAAGCACCCAAACTTTGAGGGTGGCTCAACAAGCTATACTTCCTTAACTCCATTAAGAGTGTCAATCCATGACATGCTTTCGAGTCCCCATTCTTTTTCAAGTTTTAATACTCCATTTTATACCATCTCGGAAACATGCCGAGCAAAGTGGAAGCATTCTATACACAATCAGAGGGGGAAGAAAAACACAACATTTTAAACTTTCAGCTCGTAAAGCAGGACAAGCAATGAAATGTAAACCACTATGCTGCAGCACAAGAGGAGGAAGCTAGGAGGAACTCAGCAGAGAAGAAAGAGATGAAAGGAAGAGGCAAAGTCCATGCTGAACAGCAGCACATTCAATATGATATCCATCACTGCTGCAAGTACTGATCCCATAAAGGGTTCTGTCATCATCATCATCATCATCATAAAACTTTTTTCGGTCCAATAGCCCATAAACGCACAGACATAAATACATCTTTACGAAAAATAACAGAATAAAATCAGAACAATTATAAAAAAAGAAAAAATTACACTGCAAATTACAATTTCGACCCTCAAACTTTAGGCAACAGGACTGCCTCATAAGAGATACAAGTCCTGGAAAACCTTAAAAACAGTACTAAAAACTCTATAGTTCGAAAATCAACTAGCGTAGTTCCCCCGTAATTGAATAGCAGCTCTAATGTAGCATAAAACTGAACCACAAATTTTCAGGGAAGCTCCAGATTGCAAATATCTGAGGCCATCTTTGTATGACGTGTTTTTGTGCCAGAATAGGGCGTAAAAACTGCATCCTGACGGGGTGAAACAATTTGCTAAATAATATGAAGTGGGCAGTTACTTGCAGAGAAACCACATCACATGGACAGCGGGAGAAAAAATTTACCCACGAACCAGCTAAAGGAAAGGGAACTAAATAATGGACTGTATTGAGCCTTAACCTTGTCAAATAAAATCTGTGCTGGAGGTTAGGTAGCCAATATAGGTAAGGGTTCAAGCCTGAAAACCTAAAAAGTTGCATGTAATTCATCACCCACCCCATACTAAGAGACTTTTCAATTCGGCCTTCCTCCCTGTGGGGCAAAAAGCATTTTTTAACTCTATCCTTTATTTGTGGCCGTATCTCTTCAGGGGAATCAAAAAGGGAGCTCAAACCTAACCTATAAAAATTATTCTCAACATAGGCCAACAACGTAATGGTGGGCCTATTATCCAGATATAAACAATCCTCTAAAACTTTCCAGCTGAAGCCAGCCTGGGGGTGCTCCAAATTCAAATCCATAGTAAAAAAGGAGCTATACCCACAAAGTCCTCCAAAAACCCCAATCCCAGTTCAAAATGGGAAATTAAACTTGAGGTACTCTGGGGTAACGCTAACAGTCGACATAGAAACTTATTTTCCACTGACTGTAGCTTCCTTGGTGTGAAACAATCCCAAGCACCTGCTCCGTATATGCCAAAGGGAAGACATTTACTCCTATATAACTGAATGATCTCTGTTATAGGTTTACAGCCTAATCAATTAGAAAATCTGAGTAGTTTTGCAAGCTGCTCCCATTTTCTGAGCTCTTAGATTACTTAAATTCTCCCAGGGCCCTCTGGCATCAAACAAGATGCAGGTGCTTTACTAAATCCAACATGGGGCGATCAATTCCCGCCTGGTCAATTACCGTCCATAGTATATCCCTTTCCACTAAGTCAAGGGCACATAGAGATCCACGAATGCCATATGGAGAGCACCTCTCCTGGCCTTGACATACTTCCCCCAAATAAGGGACAGATTGAGAGCCAGCTTTACATCCCTAAACAAAATCTTAAGATCTTAAACCAAATTGTAATGGAGCAAAAAAAGAGGAAGGTTCTTTCAGTCTTCCAGTTTGCCCAAAATAACCCGCCTGAGAATCTTTACCGTAGAGTCTAGTAATTAAATTGGGCGGTAGCATGAAGGAGAGTTCCAATCACCCTTTTTGAATATTGGCACAATGACAGCCCCTCTCCAAGAATCCATCAAATTGCCTTAACTGCTGCCCTCAGAACATTGGTCAGTAGAAGAGCCTAAAACTCTACATTGGATTTAAAGAGTTCTATAGAACCCCATCTGGGCCTGGAGCCTTACCACAGGCTGCACGCTAAATCGCATTAGCAGCCAACGGATAATCAATCAAGTCTACTAACCACTCCTCATTTGAAGGTGAAAGAGCTAATCCAAGGACATTTACTTGGTCCTCTAACTCTACTCCAAGGTTAAAAATGGAATAAAAATGGTCAATCCAAGCTTGATCACTTATATGGCACTCAATGCCAGTGGCTGGGTTATCCCTACAAAAAAAGGTCAATTTACAATTTCCCAGAAGAGTGAACTGTCATTTAGGTGTACAGCTTTTTGTAAATCCTCCCAGGCCTTGCTTGTAAATTCCTGCTTCCTTTTCTTGAGAGAACATTTATATTCCTTTCTAGCTGTTCGTATATCCTCTAAGTTATGCAGTATCTGGTTAGATTGTCTTTCTTAATGCTTTGAGCGTAGCTGTGCTTTCAGAATTAAACCAAGATTTAACAGGGCGTTCACTCAATGTCTTTTTTCTTATTTAAAAATAAATTGCGGGCTATAACAGTGCTAATATTGCTAAAACTCTTAAAAATTTCTTCAGGAGGCCTATCCAGTGATAAGCAGCAAAAACTATCACTGGTAGTAGTGCTAATTAGATTGTAAAAGAAGTCACTTGGGTATATATTATTCCATTTCAAACAGAGCCCTCTGCTTATGGAATAACTAACAGGCAGGTTTGTTATCTCTGACGTCTCATACCGTAGGTTGATAGCAAAATGTAAACAAATGGGAGTGTGGTCGCTATATGGTCAGGGGCGCACTTCACTGTATTCTAGACTATGTACTAAATGGGGTGTCAGGAGCACAAAATCTATTATGTTACCCTTGCCTCTGCCTGGGATTTATAATACACTGACCCTGAGGGCCCAATGCATTGATCAAATTGTATGCCAAAATTAAGTGAATAATGGCTTTGCCATAAGCTGAGTGTGTGAAGTGGCTAGTAGCAATTCCCTGAACATCAGTGAACACACAGATAGATTCCCCACTATAACAGCATTTTGTAATATTAAAATCACCTGCCCATATTACCGCAGGGGAGTTATTCCTCTGTTTATTAACAAAAGCAGATAGTGTCCTCCCTAGCTCTTCCACTATCTCTATAGGCTGTGAAGAAAAAAAAGTTAAAATAAAAATCTATTAAGGCTACATTTAACCGGTTAGTTTTTTGCACATGTAAAATTTGATAACATGGGGTGAATGCAACGGTCTTGATACTCAAGCTTTCAATAGCACATGATATCCAAACTACAAACCCACCCTTGGCTCTCCCAGCTAATGACGGCGTTGCAGCAAAACAGTAGAATGTAATCCCATTTAATGCAATGGGATCCACAGCCCAAGTTCCCTGGCAGCAAATGATACCAAACTTCCCAATGAATTCTACCCAATCATCATTAGAAATGTTATCTCAGGCCCTGGCAATATTCCATGATAGGAACTTCAAGCCGCAGCAACAAACCTCATCATGCGCTTCAGAATTTACAATATGGGGAGATTGAGGAGAAGCTGGATGGTTTAAGGGAGCCTCCAATATATTTGGGGGACTAATTTAACCTGAATCGGGGATGACTTTGGGCATCTATCGTTGTCTGTCAGCCCTGATAGGGCCTCAAAATGGTTGGGATAGGCATGTAGTGCCTGGGATACAGGCCTTTGCAGTGGTCTACTGGACCTCCCCTGAGATATGTTAAAACTGTCTCCCAATAAGGGGGAAGGGTGGAAAAATCCTAATGGACATACCTTTAGTCTACTAAAGTTACTACTCACAGAGCTCAGGTATGATAACAGAAGAAGGACACATTCAGGGACTTTTAAAATGTACAACTGCACAATCCCTCTTTCACTTCCTGGTTGCTACCATGCATAAGATGAAGCTCAGAACACAGAACTGCAAGAAATGCACTTTTAGTTTCACTTGCTCCTGGCATGAAATAAGGATGTGATGAAGATCCTAAGGATCCGTAGCAGGAGCCTTCTATGAAGTGTGAAGCAAAGAAAGAAAGGAAACAGGTAAATATTAGGGAAAATTTAAATAAAGGTGCAGGAAGCTCAAAATAATGTGCATACACTGAGCGCACAGCAAACCAAAAACCAAGCAGTTGCAAGGCTATCTATCTCCTTACATCATACTGGATGCAGTCCTTCTGTTGTTGCAATTGGCTCGCAGTTTCTGCCTGAACAGGAAGACTCAGCTCCCGCATCTCAACTCCAGCCACCACTGTCTAGTCTTGTGCATTCTCCATGTCTTGGTCTCATTCTTTTTTTGTGACTCCGTATTGTTTTTTCCAGGGTTTACTCTGACCTTGAGTGTTATACTGACAAGTTATGACATAGGTTTGTCTTGGTTATTAGTGGGTGATTACTGTTATTACAATCAGGTGGTTTATATTGAACATCAGAATCAAATATTGCATTTTCTAGCATAACTATTGTGTCCAAGAAGTGCATCAATTTGGGTTCAGCCATTAATGTGAATTGGGTGGTGTCATGTCTCTGGCCTGGGTTTAAGTAGCCAGGAAACGGAAAAACTGGAAGAAGGCCGGGAGAATCTGGACGATAGTAAATTGGTCCTACAGCCATATTGCTCCTCACTCATCCCTGTACACCCAGTAACAAGGAAAGAGAAAGCGAAAGGAGATTGGGATACTAGATGTTGGGAAGAGATTGGGATGCCAGAGATTGGGAAGAGATTGGAATGCCAGAGATTGGGGAGAGATGGGAATACCAGAGATTGGAAAGAGATTGGGATGCAAGACATGGGGAAGATATTAGGGTGCCAGAGATTGGGAAGATATTGGGATGCCAGAGACGGGGAGAGACTGGGTTGCCAGAGGTGCCTTCTTAGGGGTGCCTTCTCATGACTAAGAAACAACAAGTCAGTAGTGGTGGTTCTTGAATTAATCAGAACCTGCGTGACTGGATCCTGTATCAAACTTATTTTTTTTACTGTATTACATAACTTTACATAACCGACATTTGAAGCAAGAAATGAGAAGTGACATGTTGCAAGCCATGTGTTAGACCTGGCAGCTCTTGCCGTGGTTTCCTTGTACTTTTTTTTTCCTTCTGATCCCCTGTTTTTAGATCCTGTGCTGTAATTCGTTTTTGCTGGTTTTGGTACTCTGGGTACTTAACCACTGCTAACCAGTGCTAAAGTGCAAGTGCTCTCTGTCTAAAAAATATTGGTGATTGGGTTTCCATAATTTGCACATTTGATTTATTGGTAAGTCCCTAGTAAAGTGCACTATGTGCGCCCAGGTACTGTAAATTAAATGCTACTACTGGGCTTGCAGCACTGATTGTGCCACCCACATGAGTAGCCGAATAAACATGTCTCAGACCTGCCACTGCAGTGTCTGTGTGTGCAGTGCTGCACTGCCAATTCAAACTGGCAAGTGTACCCACTTGCCAGGCCTAAACCTTTCCATTTACTACATGAAAGTCATCCCTAAGGTAGGCCCTAGGTAGCCCCATGGGCAGGGTGCAGTGTATTTAAAAGGTAGGGCATGCACTGGTGTGTTTTACATGTCCAGATAGTGAAATACTGCTAAATTCGTTTTCCACTATTGCAAGGTCTATGTCTACAATAGGTTATCATGGGGCCTGCCTTTAAATATCTCTTAAGTGCAGTTTCCCATTGGAAGCAGATGAAGAAATGGAGTTTGGAGTCTCTGAACTCATAATTTAAAAATACATCTTTTGGTAGAGTTGTTTTTTAGATTGTCTGTTTAAAAATGACGCTTTTAGAAAGTGGGCATTCTCTTGCTTAACATTCTGTGCCTCTGCCTGCCTGTGGAAACCACCTCTGGGTCAGACTGACAGTTGGGCTGTTTGTGAATTCCCTCTAGACAGTGACACAAAGGGAGCTGAGGAGTGCCTTGTAAATCCTGATGAGTCTCCTGGGCTAGAGTGGGGTAGGAGGAGCTGACCCTTCCACTTGAAAGGGCTGTGCCTGTCCACATACAATGCAGTCTGGTATGTGTCCGGGGCCAGGATCTTGTGAACAACAGAGAATTTCCTTTGAAGTTTGCCTACTTCAAAAGCATAAGTAGTGGACCCAAAGCCAGATTTTTAGATTATCTCTGGCTCAAGAGGAAACTCTGCCAAGGAGAGGAGCTTGATGCTTGAGGAGGACCTGCCACTCTGCCTGTTGCTTTGCTGTGCTGGCCTGCTGCTGCTGCTTCTGAATGAAGAGGGACAGAACTGGGCTTTGCTTTCTGAAAGCCTGCTTGTGAAGTGCCTCCTAGGGCTTGGGCTGAACTTGCCCACTGTTCTGAAGTCTCAGGGACACCAAAGACTTTATCTGTCAGCACCTGGGCTCTCTTGCTGAGACCCCTACACTACAAAGTGATGCCACATCCAGTCCCTAGGCCCTTGAAAGGAAAAGCTGATGAACCCAAGGTGAAAATCCACGCACCGGAGCTGAGCGGAAAAAAAATCGATGCAGCGCTGTTGAAACCGAAGCATTGCCAGCTCAGCACGGATTAATCGCTGCCATGCGTCCGGATTTTCCACTCATTTTCCCTGAGCGTCAAAACCTGCAACATCACTGCACTGACCCGAGGCTGCTTGTCCAGAAATCGACACATCTCTTCCCTGGAAGGAAAGAATCGACACATCACATGCCCCACGGAGAAAGAATCAATGCACAGACTCACTTACGAATAAGGTATCGACGCATCGATTGCTTTTCCAATGCACGCTCGCCTGTGCGGCTTTATTTTAGACGTATACTAGGTACTTTCTGCTAAAACAATGCATCCATTGATTTCTATGGATTAAGACTTTTTTCTAGTTTAAAAATTCATATATTTGCTTGTGTATTTTGTATTTTTGTTGTTTTGGTCTTGTTTGATTTGGATACATACTGGTTATTTTTCTAAAATGGTGTGGAGTCCTTTTGTGGTGTTTTCACTGTGTTACTCTGTGTGCTTGTACAAATACTTTACACATTGCCTCTGAGATAAGCCTGACTGCTTGTGCCAAGCTACCAAGGAGGTGAGCAGGGGTTATCTGAGCTTTGTATCCCCCTTACCCTGACTAGAGTGAGGGTCCCTACTTGGACAGGGTGTAAACTGACTGCCAACTAGAGACCCCATTTCTAACACCATGTGACCGAATTCTTTCAGGCTCTTCATTCTATTTCTCCCATCTTCTCCTCCTCATTAAACTAGCAGTTCTTGGAAACAAAGCACATGCTTGGCATTGCATTACTCATTAGTATCCAGGTTCACTTCTTCCTGATGTGAATAATAAGGTGTGAAGTGTGAGGAAGAAGTACATCTCAAATGCAGTTCAATAGGGCAATCTCTTATCTTACCACAAGCTCTTAGTAATCTCGCTCAGCGTCATGGGAGCTGTCACCTGTTGGCAGTCTTGCAAACAAAAGTCAATAACTAACTAATAATCACATTACCATTAACATTTACATGAGGAGGAAGTTTCTACCGTCATGGGCGCTTATCAACAACAATATAGATTATTCTGAAAGTCATGCAGGAAAATGGTTGCACGGTCTGGTAAGAGCATTCTAATGCTGTTTTTGAAATTAAGATAGAATGCCCTGGATAGAGAGGTAGTGTGTACTTCAGAGGTGTGCTTCCTTGGAGGTTTCCCCAGACCTAAACCCAAAAAGGTAGGCATTAGATTCATCGACTTAGTGTTGATTGGTCGCTATTTACTGAAAAACTACAGGTTGGACCATGTGTGTCTGGTGAAGGAGGGAAGGGGAAACAGCATTAATAACGAAGGCTAAACAACGAGATGCCTTTACAATGAAGGCTTTATAGTGAAAATGCCTTTTCAAGAAATGTCTTTTAGAACATTTTGTTTTTACAATGGATATGCCTTTTTCCACAACAAAAATTGTGGTAAATTTAAGTATTTTGCAGGTAAGTAAAAAAACATATATATATATAACCAGTAGGTAATTATAGTTCGGACCTAGTTTCCATTGGCACCGTTTGACAAATCTTCACAAAATCTTCCAAAAATGTGCCCTCTAGGGTCTTGTTTGGCATGGAAATTTTGGGGGTGATACGGTAAGCTGGGGCCAATTAAAATGGGGGTCAGAAATGTGTGTTTCCCATGTTATTTCCCATGGGGTCTTCAAACACGCCTGCAGTCCGAATCGCTGGACGGAATTACACCAAATTTGACACAAAGGTAAATTTTGGTCCAGAGATTATGCCTTTTGTTATTTGGTGTAAATAAATGTAAATATGTTCAGTAGTTTTTGAGATAATAAACAAAATCCAAATTTGTGTATCTAGAAATGCAAATACTTTGCGAATAGTTCTTATCTTATGCAGAGAATTGATTGGCTGCCAACACTTCAACCAGGAAGTGTTGGCAGCCACTTTCAGCCATTTTGGAACCCAGCTTCATCTGAGCCCAAAACAATGACACAACAAGAAGAAAAGGCTGCAAGGCAGGAATCCCCTAATCCCCTAGCCTTGGTCCAGGGGTCACCCGGGACATAGCCAGGGCAAAAAAACATGTTTTTTAATTTAAATTCATGGTGAAATTCACAAATATTCACACATTTTATGGTGAATTTAAAAAAACACAAAGACAGTCTCCTGCGCTTTCTTTGAATATTGCCCCCAGGTAGACCAGGGCCGTGCTCGCTCATAAAACAAGCATTTGCAATCCAATAGGTCTCACATATTTAGAACAAGTTAACTGTAATCTTTTGACAACATCACCGTTGAGCAAAAAGAAAGGAAAACATGAGTGGAAACTGAGAAAAGACAACTTAGGGAAAAAAAATAAAGTTTTTAAAAAAAAATAAAACTTTGCAATTGTGTTTGTCCTGCGGGGCACATTTTTGCCAGTCACAACCCTTCTGCTTGCAGGGCACTAGAAGTTAAAAAGAACAGATAGTACCTCGATTATATCAAGAGCAGTGGGCGGGCACTAATTAAGTTGAATCAATTAGTGCTTGATCCCTGCTCCACAGAGAGAAATGGAAATGATGCCAGACGTGCCTTGATGAATTACGAGGCTGTAAAGAAGAGTGTCACGCAAACCAACAAATGGTGAGCGACAGGTGGGCTACAAGCCCTTTACTGAACGCAACAGAGTCTCGCAAACGAGACTCATGTGCTACTGCATGCACTCGCAGGCTCGACCCTAAAAATGAGGAGGAGGTGCATGGGGCCCCCCTCCTAAAGCTCTACAAAGCCCTGGGTACCATCACCTCCCCGGGGCTGAATGTGATAAATATGTGGGAGGCCACATGGATCCCTCCAAGCTCTGGGAACCACCATCTCTGCTAGGCTACATAACAGAATGAATAGGGGAGTCCACCACCTACCCGGGTCTACATTTTATACATATGCAGAGGCTGCGCGTACCACCCTGGACCCCGGGGACCACCACATCCCCGGGGCACATAAGGAGACATGGGGGCAGGGAAATGGATAAAAAGATTTCTCTTGCACACAGGGAGGTGCATTTTCAGCAGCTCCCTGCGCGCGAGAGCAGTGCTGGCTCCCGTAGGAGGTGGGGAGCCAGCTAGGACCACAGGAGCCTTAAGGGTCCCCCTACAGTCCCCAACAAATTAAAATAAAAGAACAAATCCTGCCCTGCATATTTATGATAGATAAATACGCAGGGCAGGATTCTTTCTGACACAAAGCTCATTTTCCAGAAATTGAACCTCAGCGGAAAGCACTTAAAGATAAAAACAAAGCACGTGCCCAAATTGAAGCTCTACTTCTGTAAAGTACTAATAATCCTAAACTTGTGCGCATGGCCAAGGCAAAGCAAGATTGTTTTCTCTGCATTTCCACCATGAAAATTTATCTGTAAACCTTGAAGGAGATGTTTGCATCCTTGCTTTTTTGAGCGCAATATGTGAGCTGTGAGCTGCTGTTGAGACCAGAGATTGTATTCTTCCTTTAAAAAACTACAATTATGTAAAATGGCCTAGGAGCCCCACCCATTTGGCCCTGCCCCATATACATTAGTGATATGGAAATTCTTCCTCCCCATTTTCCAAGGAAGGTTGACAGCTTACTCACAGGACCCCTGAGCGCATTCTCCATCGATTTTGGAGATGTGTTCTTGACGAACAGGAATATGATCACATCTCCACCAAACAATGAAGCACTTAATGAGTACCGTGGGGTGAGCCGGCTGAGGCTGTGTGTGGCATGGGGTGTGAACAGGCCCTGCAGCCAACCCCTACTGTGCAAGTGGCACGGGGTTAGATGGTTATAGAGGATTGACCGCAGGGCCTGGCTGCAGGCCAAGCCCTGTGGCCCCATCCCCCTACACAGGGCCAAAGGCTGTGCATGGAGTGGGGTTGGGTGGTTATAGGGGTTGGCCACAGTGCCTGGCCCTGAGGCCAACTCCCACCGTGCATGGCCAAAGGCAGTGTGTGATAAGGATTGGGTGGTTATAGGGGGTTGGTTATACGGGAAGGCCATGCGCAGCAGAGGTCAGATTACCGTAAAGTAATCAAAATGTATGTGGAAAAAAACATAAAAATTCACTCAAAAAAACAAAGGTTACAGTGACGTTATCGTTATAGTTACCTTTGGGCGTGAGTTATAGTCACTTGAAATAACTGTAACTATAACTGCTAAATTTCTATTGCTTTATGCAAGTAAATTCAGAACCTAACTATAATGTCCCTGTAACATTTATTTTTTTTAATGAATTTCTAAGGTTTTTTTAATGCTTTTTCCTAACTATAACCTCCCTGTAGCCTCTGGTTTTTACAGTAAATATATATATGGTTTACACCTACTTGTTAAATACTTACTTTGTCATGGTAAAGGCATCCGTTGTAAAGGCATATTTGTTGTAAAAAAATTTGTTGTAAAAGTGTTTTGTTGTGAAGGCATTTTTGTTATAAAGCTTCCGTTGTGAAGTCATTCATTGCAATGGTAGTTGTTATTCCAACATACATCCGGAGGAAAGTGGTGCAATGGGCAGGGGCTGAGGAGGAAGCCCTACGTAGGGAAGAGGGGTGTGGTATGCATATGTGCCCAATAGCTGATCTCTGGTGGAGATAAGTTTTGCAGGTTTCTAAGAAAACGACATTTAAAAAAACAGCCTTGTCTGAAAAAACTTGGAAGACTGACGCTTAAGATTGTGGTCACATTCCTCTTTTATTTCCCTGTATAGGAGCAGGTCCATGTAGCGTTTCGCCGTTGAATGTTCCTGCCCTTGATTACCCTAGGGTTAACTTACTGCACATAAACGTATCCCGACAGATGCTGTACGGATCTGGTGTATTTTGCTTATGTTTGTTTGGATAAGTTTCTATTTAATTTAAGCCTCGCCCTGTGTTATTGGATAGATTCTTGCAGCTTACTTACTGTGAAAAAGATCTATATGGAAAAAATGAAACATTTGTATTCTGGTGATATTTAGATGGCTTTTACACAAATAATTTAAATAAAAAGTGATTAGAAAAAATAATTTAGAATGAATGTCCTCTGTAACCATTCCGATCTTCTTCAAGATGCTGGCTTCTGCATGATAGCAAGAAGACCTAAAAAGAGGTTAGTGCAATTATTTCATCTCTCCTTAGTAGTGGACATTTCCTCTGTCGTGGTTTGCCCAGATATTGGTTGCAGCATAAACAGATGGTGCAGAATGTCACTGTGAGGCCCAGTGTTGTCCAGAGGATGTATTTATAAGGGTTCTCTATAATAGCATTCAAGGGTCTAGCATACTTCCCCTACTTTACCCACAGGACCACCAACATAGTATGGGCTATGCTTATCACAGTCTGTAATGCTTGCCTTCCTTAATTTCCAACACATAAGAATTCATGATGGTGCTCTGGCATATTTAACCTCTAAACTTTGAACTGGGCATTCACTTGTCTTATCAAACAGTCTTTTTTACAAACATCACAAGTGGATTTTGGTCTAGAACATTTGTGGGCTCTTTCCTTCTTCTTATGAGGCATGTCTATAATTAGCACCCTCCTGCTAGGGCTAGGGCGAGGAAGCCCTTTGGGACACCAAGTTGTGCTTTTTGAATAATAAACTTCAAATTCAAACTTAACTGTGCAAGAAGTGGACTTGATAAAGATCCTGCCTGGTTATTTCACTAAAATAGATACAAAGGTTTGCTGTGCCTATGTAGTGTACTCTTGACTTGTGCCTTCTTATAATTGATATAGTTCACAATAACCTACCGATTTCGTGCTTTTTATAAGGAGTATCATACATGCTGCGAGGGTAGCTCACATACTCAGGGTGTCCTCATTTGACATCCTTTCCAGGGTCCAGAGTAATAGCATTGGGTGAAAAGCTCATTGTCAAAGTTCCTGAATGCCTCTTACCCTAGCACCACTGCAGAACTTCACTTTCAATAGAACTGTGGGCCACAGACCCTGGCAGCAGTGTAGACCTTCGGGCACTGGCACCAGTACAGAAAATACTGTCAAAAAAACAACCTCAGACCAAGGCACCAGTGCAGAACCTCAATCTCAGTAGACGTGAGGGCACCAGTGCACAACACAACAGATTACAAAATTGAGGACTCCAGACCCTGGCACCAGTGCAGAACATACTCTACATAAAACCATTAACACCAGAACCTGGTTTGAGCGCAGAACCCTACTGTTGATAAAACTGACTACACCAGACCCTGACACCAGAGCAGTACCCTACTGTTAATAAAACTAAGGGCACCAAACCATGGCACCACTGCAGAGCCCCATATTGGATAGAACGGTGGGCCACATACCCTGGCGCCAGTGTAGAACCTCAGTGTTAATAAAGCCAAGGCCCACTGACGCTGGCACCAGTGCAGAGCATATTGTCAATAACAACAACCCCAAACCAAGGCACCAATGCAGAACCTCAATGTCAGTAAACCTGAGTTCACCAGTGCGCCACACCATAAATAATAAAACTGAGGACTCCAGACCCAGGCACCAGTGCAGAAAATACTGTTAGTAAAACCAAGGGCCCCAGATCCTAACTCCATTGAAGAACGCCACTGTGGGTAAAACTGAGGGCACCAGACCAGAGCATGGCATCAATGCAGAACCCTATTGAGGATAAAACCGAGGGCCACAGACCCTGGCACCAGTGCAGAACACCACAGTCATTAACAGAGATGTGATGAACTCCCTGCTTTAGTAGCTACAGCGGGGTGGATTTATAGATGGGACTCTTCTGCCTGCAACTCAGCATACTTAACACTAAAAGCAAGACGAAAGATGGGTTGGTAGAAAAGGAAAAGGAGTATGGAAGGTTAAAAGGAAGGTAAAGTGAAAGTAAGGAAGGGTGAAAGAAAGTTGATAGGAAAGAGGGATGGATGAGTGGGTGAAAGAACAGGTGGGCGTAAGGATGGGTACATGGACAGGTGGGTGGAGAGGTGAAACGATTACAGAGTAAACAGAAATAAAAATGTGGATGGATAGCTGTACGAATGGATGCATGCATAGATGACGGATGTGTGAATGGCCGATAGATTGAACGGTGGAAGACTGAATGATGGATGAAAGAATGAATGGATGACAGAATGTAAAGGTGAAATTATGGATATTTGCAGATGGACAGAAGGGTGACAGCATTAATGGATAGAAGCCTGCATGGAGGAGACAATTGAGCTATTCTGGGAAGAGTCAGGTTCACTTGCTTCCCTTTCTTATTGCCATCAGAGCTTAGGTTCAAAGTGAGGGTACTTTCATTTTCTGACCACACCCTTTGTCATTACAACTTAAGGGACAACTTTGTTTTTTAATTCCTCTAGGGCGACACAAATATTGTATTGTAATATTGTATTGTAATAGTATTTATATAGCGCTTACTACCCCTGATGAGGCATTGAAGCGCTTTTCGGCGAGTAGCACGCTACTCCGGAACCCAAAAGGAATTAGTTGTGGATTAGCATAGGGAAATATGAGTACAGTTCTAGTATTATTATGAGTTAATTTGAGCTGCGGATATGTGAGTTTGTTGGTTGGATTGACTGGGGTAATGGAGAGGTGGAGGAGGGAAGGATCCAGAAGTGTTAGTTGGGAGTTTATGGTAATAGGATTTAGGCTTGGGATGAGTAAAGGGGGGGATAGGAGAGGGAAGAGTCTGTGGAAAGGGTTAGGGAGATCATAGTAGCAGGAGAGGTTCTGGATGAGTTAAAGGTGAGATAAATGAGGGAGAATTTAGTAGGGTTGTTTGGGAGATCATGGTAGTAAAGTGAGGTTTGGGTAAGTTAGATGTGGAAGAGGAGAGAAGTGCTTAGGCAGGGTTATTTATGAGATGGAAGTAGTAGAATGGATTTGGGATGAGTCAGAATGGGAATGGAGGATAGATTGATAGAGACATGACATAAGGTGATGGGTAGACAGTGTGATATAAAATGAGAGCAGGTATTCGTAAGTATCTAATATAACAACTTATCTAGGAGCTATACAATGACCTATGAACATGTTAAGCATAGAATAACATACGTATATATATATATATATATATATATATATATATGCATATATATATATATATATGCACACATACATACACACATGAATACACACAGATATGCACACATATATGTACATACATATACATATTTAAACCATGAGTAAATACACATTAGTTAAACAGGTTTAAAGAGTATGTGTGTAGTTTATTGTTATGACATAGTAGTGATACATATTTTCTAAAGAACTATATATAAGTAGAATATACACATAATCAAATAAAAATATGTATCAACATAGGCATATGCAGTCCATAGCTGTTTGATTATGGTGGTTATGAAGGAAAGAGCCAACTCTTGAGTAGTTTTCTGAAGACAAGATAGTTATCTGTGGCTCTTATAGTTGGGGATAATGAATTCCATAGTTTGGCTGCTTGAATGGAGAAGGATGTACTAATTATAGTCTTTTTAGGGTCGAGCCTGCTTTGCATGCGCTCGCGCATGCGTATAGCAGGGAGACTCTTTAGTATTTAGAAAAGGGCTCCGAGCCCTGTCAACTTCACGTCAGTGCTTTTTATTGGTTTGTGGGCTTCCCTAATTAAATCGGCTTGCTTTCATTAGTCGAAGGCACGCATAGGTCATGCCTTTTCCTGTGGCTAGCCCTCCTCGAGCGCAGCGACCAAGTACAGAAAACATGCGAGGCTCGCTGTTTTCCATCCGGCTGGTGGACTTTTTTTTAAACTAATTTACGAGCCCGATCTCGCTTGGCAGAAGTCGAGCGCTTTACCTACTTGATTTCACTTTTTCGGGTTACGTGCATAAATGCACTTTTGCCCGATAGGTGAAAAGTCGGGTTAGGAGTTTACAACGCGATCGGCTCTAACACGAGCAAACGCGAGACCCGATGCATTGTAAATGCTTTTTCTTGTATGGTGGTGTTCTAAGGCGGGGTGCCAATCTTGAGCGGAGGTTTCTTTGTTGAATGTATTTGGTTATTTTGTTTCTGATAAAAAGTGGTCTTGTTCCATGTATAGCTTTGTGGGTGATACAAAGCAGCTTGAAGGTGCATCTTCTGGCAATGGGTAACCAGTGTAGTGCTCTCAGGGCAGTGGAGATGTGTTGGGTGTCCCTTGTCATAACTGTGTTGGTGGCACTCTTACCATATTTTGTGTTGTGCTGGTGCAATGTGTTTATGCTTTGCAATGGGTACACGTGGAGGAAGCGCATTTCATCACATGTGGTGTTTCTGTGTCCATACATAAATAAACATGCCTCCATCGCCACCCTTGAAATTCCGAGGCAGCTGGCGTCCCATCCAGTGGTAACGCTCCAATTGTACATTTAGCACAAAACGCACTTGCGCGAATGGTCCACTTTTTACGTTATCACGACAAAATGACAGCGATCCAGGGCTTAAAAATCTTTTAAAAGGGACGTTTGCGTGGCAGATCACAACAGAGTGTAGCACTAAAACTGTAAAAAATATGAAAATGTTTAAGAGACTGCCGGGTAATCTGCGTGCTTCCACGTCCTGATACCTGAAGTGTGAACATTAATTAAAGGTCAGGGGGAGAGTCTCAGTACATTATCACCAGCTGACCTTCCTGCGCCGGGCTCGCGGGCTCCAGGGCACGTAGATAATTGATAGTGGCAGTCACTGCGTGCCTACGCCAGGCTGCTAAACCGCGGGGCTGCTGTTGATTCAGACATAAGTCAACACGTTATCGTTGTCGCGCTCTTATCTCGGCAGCGGACAATGGGCTAACACAGGGCCCTGACTACCACACCCTGTGACTCCTGGGAGGCAAGGTAAGTCATTACTTGTAATTTACATTATCAAGTAAATGAAAGCGCTAAATCAATCAGCCGTGGCTAATAAATAAATCTTTAATCTGCCACTGTGTGCTTGAGGTGTAGCCATGAGTTTTTTTTAACGCCTACCGCCTCCCGCACCACTGACCCATGCTGAATAGACACTGACGCAAGCCAGGTACGCTCACCCCTTAATAATGTCTGCGGCAACAAGTGGCCTTATGATGGCTATTTCAGTCCAGTGTTCACGTCTACTTGTAGAACACCTTGCTGGCTGTCTATGTCAGTGATTTGGGATTCCTCTATTGCTATGCTGTTGTTTCACTTTACAATTCATATGGCATCGCCCCCCTCCCCAGACCGGTAAGACACCCCACAAGGAGATAATATTAATTCTCACGCACACACTTTATCAGTGCACAAGCTCATTCTCCGCCACCCCTCGGTGCATCATTTCGCTGTCACCACCAGCTTGCATGTGACTCTAAACCATGAAAACGTATTCTAAACTGCCTCATCAGTCACACCAACTAACATAACCATAGTCACGCCAACTCTCAGCTAACCATAGTCACACCAATTCACACCTAACCATAGTCACACCAACTGTTGCCTAACCATAGTCACACCAACTCTCGCCGAACCATAGTCACACCAATTCCCTCATAACCACATTCACACCAACTCTCGCCTAACCACAGTCACACCAACTCTCGCCTAACAATAGTCACACCAACTCTCCCCTAACCATATTCACACCAACTCTTACCTAACCATAGACTCACCAACTCTCACTTAACCATAGTCACACCAATTCCCTCCTAACCACAGTCACACCAATTCTGGCCTAACCATATTCACACCAACTCTTGACTACTATTGTCAGACCAACTCTTACCTAACCACAGTCTCACTAACTCTCACCTAACCATGGTCACACCAACTCTTGCCCACCCATAGCTAAAGCCCACTCTATACGGAATCCGATGACCATGACCAGTTATTCTGCAGGGAGCTTTGGTTACCTCTGTCTATAGAACCTGGAGGCCACCAGAAAGCCCTTATCCCAACACCTGCCACACGCAGACCGACAAGACTTATTTTTTGTTGGAAGGAATTTATTTTAAAATGATGGAATTTAAAAAACACACGCAGTTAATATTTCAATTAAAAAGCAATACAATACATCAATAACTTCATAACTTTTCAATAAAAAAAAATTCAGTCACTTAAGTCATAAATCAATGTGACAGGATCCCTCCCTGTCCTGAACCTCCTTTGGACCACACAGGTGAACCGTATCTCACATGTATCCCGGGGGGGCGGATCCCAACACTTCACCTTCCCTTGTCCTCATGCTCTGGATTCCGTCCCCTCCCCACACACCGATCCGCCATTGGGTCGTAACGGGGCAGCCAGGAGTGGGAGCCCCATGCCCACCCCAGCGATCTTGGCTCCCTACCCCCCAAAAGCTGGGGTGTACATCCACAGGTTGGATCAGGACTTGAGGATCCTACCTCTGGTGTTATCCAGGGGACCCTACCTTGGGGACCCCTCTTTTGGTTTTGGTGACTTTAGTATCTCCTCTCCAACCCTAAAACCAGGGGATGGGAGGGTGGGATTACGTCGTTCCAGGGGCACAGACCGCCGACGTCACATCCAGAAAAGGCTGAGCCCTTTCTGGGGGGGCACTTAAATAGCCCCCCATCGGATGAGCGCCGGCTGCCGGACCCGGAAGTGACACGGCCCACGTGACTCCCACACATGCACTTCCGCCCTCACACCTCACGAGGTGAAAGGGTGGAAGTGGCCAAGGCCAGCCTGACACACGACTAGTGTGCAGGGTTCAGGCCATGGCGGCCCCATGATCCAAGTGGCTGCGCCCCCCCCATTTTGGGGGGGCGCTCTACCCTAGAACCCAGAGGCAACCAGAAAGCCCTCAGCTCAACACCTGCCACACGCAGACCGACAAGACTTATTTTTTGTTGGAAGGAATTTATTTTAAAATGATGGGATTTAAAAAACACACACAGTTAATATTTCAATTAAAAAGCAATACAATACATCAATAACTTCATAACATTTCAATGAAAGATTTTCTGTCATTAAAGTCATAAATCAATGTGACAGGATCCCTCCCTGTCCTGAACTTCCTTTGGACCACACAGGTGAACCGTACCTCCCACACTTCACCGTCCCTTGTCCTCATGTTCTGGATTCCACCCCCTCCCCAAACACCAATCCGCCATGGGGGTGTAACGGGGCGGCCAGAAGCGGGAGCCCCATGCCCACCCCAGCGATCTGGGCTCCCTACCCCCAATCTGGTATGTACATCCGCAGGTTGGCTTATCCAGTACAAGAAATAATGAAGAAATATATAACAATAACAACATCCAAACACCATTAGATTGTTTACTGAAAATCATATTCTATTTTGAAACACAGAAATGATCTACACCATGCATCTCCTCAAGAAGATTGACATGCTGCAACAGAATCAACATGGCTTTCAGAGACTATGGTGTCATCGAACAGGAAAAGGACAGTGCTGGAGAACAATCACAACAAAAATGCAGATGAACTTGCACCAACCACAATGAGACATCTCCAGAAAATACCCAAACTTCGCTCTACATCAATGTGAATAACGTCTCCTAAACTGATCAATTTCAAGTAACACCTTAGTCAGCTCCCCCTTTATCCTACCACTACGTAAAGCACAGGTGTGTAAACCATTTTACTGATTCATAAGTTAGCATCATATGTGATTACCCATGCGTCACAATCGTTGGGAACTTCTGCACATTGGTTCTAGCTCCTCAACAATCCAAAATCATGCACTTTGGCCTCCAGCACTGAAACAACACAACAGTAGTAATTAATCAAAGGCCCAACACACTCATGGCCTAATCTTAACACAGACAAACCATGAATGGTTGCACACTGCTACCCTTATCAGGGGACGACAATTAGGCATTCCTTGTCATTCCATTTGGCTATAGTCATGAACCATGACTTAACCTGACTTCCACAACTCTGAAACAAGGAGCCTTTTTGTCTGGAAAAGACATGCGCCGGAACACCCAGTAAGCCTTCTTGATCTTTCCAGCCCTGAATCACTGAATCATATGTCTAAAATCCTAAAAGCGATAGCAGATATAATGGCACCACTTTGGAACCATCTAATTAGCACTTACAAGGACAGTCACTCTAAATGGCTTACCACATTGTTTGCAGAGCTGATGACGTTAAAGAACGTCCTTGTCTAGAAATGGTGATCTATCCCTCTCACAAAGCACAACAAAGTTAGACTTTACAGAATGCCAGTGCACAGTGCCCACAACTCACAACACTAGCAGGATTACATTCCCCACCCCTCGAGAGTGGAAGTGGTTCTCAATTGTATGTTTGCTATCCCAGCGAATGGTACCCATTTAAATGGTAATCACCTGGTTCCCCAGAGATGCTTGCCTAATTCAGTGTTTGCTGCACCCCAGAACTGTGTTCTGCCGAATGTTTAATGCTCTACAGTCCCTGAGTATAGAGCCACACTGAAGGCTTAATGACCCTGCACCTGAGAAAAGCCACAATCCTGTGTAGCTCTTCATTGTACACAACCAACTGACGCACCTGCACATTGGTAACCTTGTAACTGTTTGAGACTATGGCATCCAAACTTCCTTGGTGATCAGTGTACCTACACTAGCAGCCTCCCCACAGTTTACTGTGCTCCAATCTTCACGTGGCTGGTGCTCATCTCCAGTGCTTAATTTGTAAATAAAAATGTGCCGGTGCCCATAGCCCTCTTAAACACGCGGCTGCTGCAATTAAATGTGCGAACACGGAATACTGAGGCAGCGTCATCCTGAAGCCACCTCGGGCCTCTTCAATCCATTTAAAGCCACTCCCTGCTCCTTCAGCTCAGCCTGGCAGCTTCCTGCTTTCTACCATTGTGACGTTTTCTCGTTTTTCTCTTCCTCCATCTTTCCCATACGTGTCTTTTGCTCGCAGCAAATGCTTGAGGCAGAAGAATAAGTGCCGACCCACAAAAATAAGTGCCGGTGCTCAGCACCGGAAACAACAAGCACAAATTAAGCACTGTCTATCCCGCACAACTCGGTGACATGTCTTTTCAGTTTCCTCCTCTAAGGAAAGAAAACTTCAAATTATCGGTGACCCATATTTCCTACGACTACTATTCTCCTCCCATTCCTATTCACATTGACCCTCGGAGTCCCTTGGTTCCTCTGTCACTCTCTCTTCCAGCCAACATACCTGACTACCGTACATATGTAAGTCAACCACCATTGCTTACCACCATTAAGCCCCAAACTCCACAGTAAGCTGCTCACAAATAATTATCCAACCACGTCACCTCAGTATCTAGCCTGTCAAAATAGAACTGGGGAAAAGCATACGGTATTTACAGTATCATGCGGATTTTGGTGTATTAAAAAGCAAAATGTACACGCTATTCCCACAAACTCGTAATAGGTGTTATTTATTGCACCAGATAAATAACGGACCCCATGGTATCATTACATATCAGGTGTATTAAATAACACCTAAACTCATAACCAGGCCCTAAGAGGGTGAGCAACTGACAATGTATCTTTCGTCCAACTGTGTGAGACTAAAATGCAGTTCAATAAGAGAGTAACTTAAGATACAGAGTCAAAAGTTACTGTTGATGCCATAATCCTATTACAATTACTAGGCATATTAGCTTGATGATAAAAGTCATATTTTATAGAAAGAAAAACATTACCACAAAATTCTATTTCTTTTAACTGATGCCTGTCCAACCTAATGTACGTAATCTATGCCACAACATCAGCCGAGAGTAAGAATTGACAGTTCGACCTTCCTACCGACTGAAAGGTAGAGTCTATAAAGGAGGCAATTCACTGAGATCGCAGTAGTACATGGTACCCCTGTTTCCAAGAAAGTGGCAATACTTTTTATAAGCACAAGCCTCTAGGCAGGGGAGTCATTGCCACTCCCTCTACCCACCCACACACACACGCATTAGCAATAAGAAGCATTGAAGGTGTTTTTATGACTCCTTTAACTTTGATCAGACACTCTTGTCTCCAAGAATCTCATAAAAAGGACCTCTTGCAGTCAAAGGAGGAAGGGGGGAAGAGGTGGAGAGATGGAGGGAGCATGAATGGATGTATGTACAGATGCACAGATGGAGAAAATAATGGTGAGATGGATGGACTCATAGATGGAGAGAAGGATGGATGATGGATAGAGAGAAAAATGAATGGAGAGATGAATAGATGAAAAAAGGTAGGTTGACAGATGGAAAAAAGAAGGATGGATGTATAGATGAGTATATGGCAAAAGAAATTGAAGGATGGATGATAGATGCAAAATGAAGGAAGGAAAAAGACACAGAAGGAAGAAAAGGAAAGGTGGATACAAATAAAGATGGAGAGAAGAAAGGATGGATGGAACACACTAAGAAGGGTGGATGGACGAGTAGATGACCGGATGGAAAAAATACAGAAAATAATCAAAAAGCCAAAGCATGATGGGAATAGACAGAAGGAATGATGGGAATGGGAATGGCAAAAGATTGAAAGAAGGATGGAAAGAAGGAAATTTAATAATTTTAAAATTCCCTCAGGAGGAACAATCACCTGATGACACCCTGCTAGGCTTGCCTCACCCTTTTACTCAGCGATAGTAAGGACTATATTTAAAGTGGGGGTATTTTACTTTTCTGGCTACTTCCTTGCCTCTCTGCCACATCTTCTCCAGCGGTGAAGGCAAAAAAGGCTTTTGGTTTGATACATTGACAATGTTTACTATACTTAGGTGGTCATTCTGACTTCCGCTGCCTTTTCCTTAGACCGCCGAAGTCGTGGGCACCAGAAGACCTCCAGTGCTGGCGGTCTTCCGACCGCCATATTATGAATACTGAAGGATTTCCACCACAATCCAGTAGTCGTGCTGGCGGTCGGAGCCATAGAGCGGTTCCACCACCGGCCGCCCCGCCAGTTGGACACCGCCCACTGTATTACAACCTGTAAGATGGCCTGGCGATGTCCTGATGGCGGGGCACTGCCGGCGGTGGGAGCACCAGGTCCCGTCCCCTCAGGGAGGAGCACCTTGTCGGATGAGGTAAGTGTTCTCTGCAAGGGAAGGGAGATGGAGTGTGTGAATGGATGAGTGTGAGTGTGTGTATGTGTGTAATGAATGGGGGTTGAAGGGGACTGTTTGTGCTTGTGTGTGTGTCTGTGTGTCAATGTGGTGAAGGTGATGCGTGTGTGAGTGAATATGAATGCTTGGTTGGGGTACGTGTGTGCATGCATGTAGACAGGGGTGGGGGTTGTGTGTGTATGTATGTTGAGAAAAGGAGGGGTGGGGGATGCAGTGTGTACGCGTGTCAATGGGGATGAATGTACTGAGTGTGTGTGTGTGAGTGGGGGTGTTGTGCGTGTGAGCATCTGTGTGTATGGATTTGGGGGGGTGCTGCGTGTGTGTGTGTGCGCATGAGTGTAAGGGTGTTGTGAGTGTGAGTGAGTGACTGCAGGGTGTGCGTGTCTGTGGGTGTGTGTGGGTACGTGCGTGTATGCGGGGGTAAGCACGGGGATCAGGGTGGGGTAAGTACGGGGATCGGGGTGGGGGTTCGCTACTGGGAGCAAAGGGGTGGGGGTTGCTGGGGGTTCGGGGAGGTGGGGTGTGGGAATGCTGTAAGGGAAGGGGGAGTGGGAGGCTCTTGGGTGGATGGTGGGGGTGGGGAAGTCATCTACCGGTGACAGGAATGCAAATTCTTGTTGCCAGTACCCTTTCTACCAGGGATTACTGCCACAAAATCCCTGGCGGAAAGGGGACTCGTGATACCACAGGCTGTATTGGGTGGACCACCAGGTCGGAGATGCTCTTCTCCTGCCCGGCGGGTCCAACCATCCTGGTGGTAGGAATGGGTAAGTGGCAGTTTGGCACAGGCCAAACCGCCACACTCGTAATCTGGCGGTCTTCATCACAGGCCTGTTGGCGGTGAGGACCGCCACCGCGGCCCTGGTGGTCAAAGACTGCCAGGGTCAGAATGACCACCTTAGTGTTGAAATTCATCTCATCCCATTCCCTCACTTACACCCATGACCTTGGAGTAATGGTTGCCCTACTTTAGGCAATTTTAACGCATTCACAAAATATCTGCCTTGCCTAAATCGACCCCAAAATGAATGCCAATACATGTCAAGTAACAACAGATAGACATTTCAGATTGTTGTATAATTATTGTAAAACCTGTAAGGGATACGGCTGACGAAATAAATATCAATCTGTAAGTGGTACAGAGGCACTAACAGTCCATCGATCTGAATGAAAATCATTTACAGTCCTTTACCAAAAAACGATAATAAACTGTGATTATTATCGTTTTTTGGTAAACAGGAGGGGCCACAGGGGTGACGAGCAGTAAGGGGGAGTGCACAGCACTCCCATTTCACTGTGCATGTATGTTTGGCCGGCGGTCTCAGGCCGGCGTTTAGCGCATGCGCAGTAGGGTCTCTCCAACCCAGCAGCACAGTTGCCGGACTGGAGAGAGCCTGCACAGTGCTGCAGCATCAGGACTGGTCACAAGGCAGCCTGGGAGCCTCTGTCTGCAGATATGAGGGACAGAGGAGCGGCGTGGCCGAGGAGGTAAGTGGTTTTTTAAATTATTTTTTTAATTTCTTTTTATTTATCCCCCGCCCCACCCCTCCCTGCCCCACTCCGTGCTGGCTCGCAGGGTGACGTAGGCGGCCCATTTAAACAATGCAATGTTCAAAATTACTGCAAATTGCTACAAGTAGGCATCACAATTTAGCTCGACATTAGTCGCAGTGAGGTGAAATCCAGATAGAGGAACCTCAGCATACAGCATTGTACGATTACCATAATAAATTATACGTTAAATACTTGGATGTAGTTACCTAAGAACATCGCTGCTTCTGTGGCCTAGATAGAAACCTACAAAAGGCAGAAGTAATTCTCCTAATGGAGCAGCAGTCAGACCCCAGACACTGAATGCTGACGTTTACCAAATTTGGCATATAATGTATCTCAAATGCCAGTATTTGCTAACCCAGAAATGTTTTACAGGCAGTTGGTGTGGTCTAAACTCGTTATTACATGCCTGCTCCTGAATTTAGGCCAGTCATGAGAGATGGGGAAGTTACATTCCTCATTACAAGGAGCCTGAAAAGGGGGGTAGGGTCTGCGACAGGGAAAAGTGCAACTCAAACACCCCATGGCTACTGGCAACTCTACCCACTCCTGTCATGGCGCCCACTGTAGCCATCAGTGCTTTACAGTACGTGCAGTGAGAGACAGGCAAGCCTCGCACACAGCTGCTTCTCTAGCTCTGGTAGCCTGCCGGACCCTGCCTCTCAGGGGAACAGACAAAGGGGCAGATAAGAAGGGATTCTGTAGTTTGGCGCCATGGCAAGAGGAGGAGGGACAGAATGTCCCTAAGAGTAGTGAACCCCACACAAATGCAACAAACATCAAGATGATGGACGGAATGCTCGAATTAATCTCAGCCACTGGCAAGGCTAGTCCAAACTGAGGTGGCGTGCATGGACGTCAAATCACCAAAATGCTAGAGGTAGCGGAAGTTACGTCGCACACCCATTTTGACCTTCAGTTCCACTCACAAACACATGCTTACACATGCACACATTCACACTTGCACACACACACCCTCAGGCACGCGCACAACGTATATTTAAAAGCACTTTTTTTGTTTACCTCAGCTGTGAGGGAGGGTATATTCCAGCTAATTGTATTCCATTTTTATTACACTAATAGTGACTAATTAAACATTATACACTATCAGTGTAATAAAAAAAGAGAGGAGAAAGGAGCCCCACCCTCTGGAGCCAGGGCGTCCCCTTAAATGGCTGAGATTAATTCAAGCGTTCCATCCATCACCTTGTTATTTTTGCAGTTGCTGCCCCACACACGGCAATACTGTCAATACTGTCACTGAATAACTGTTACTATACTAAGGATGGAAAGTCCCTGCCACAGCCTCACCAAGAACTAAAGGCACATCTCCTGCATAGAAGAAATGGAGCATAAGAGGTGCACGGGCTCCGGGGATCAAGGCATGTATACGTTAATGGCAGCGGGCCTATGCCAGTGTCATACCCTTCTGGAACCCCATTCTTTCCAATGGAGCCCACAGCATGACAGTGCTCTCACAAGTTGCATCACTTGTTGTTATGCAGCTGTGTAGCCAGCTTTGAAGCGTGAAAATGAGTAAACCCTGCTGGGCTGGTGCGCACACACCTCTCTACAGCAGGCGCATAAACCCGCTGCGCTACATAGAGTGCGCTACAACCATATTTCGGCAGAAGGCACATAAACTCACTGCGCTGCAACCGTGTCTCTGCAGCAGGTGCATAAACCCACTGCGCCACAGCCATCCTCTAATGGTCCGCGCCCATCTGCGAGTGGAAGGCCCATTGATTGTAAGGGCCCGTGTGTCTTTAAAGGGACATGCCCGCGGCTTTCCCTCAGCTCTTTGTGACTCACCCGTGGGGGTGGCTGCCCCCTCCCAGCCCCTCCCTGTACCGCCTGTCATTTGTCTTCTTCCGGCGGAGCGGCATTTCCAGGAACCGAGCTCTGGAGTTAAAGCGTGTCAATCGGCAGCACTTACTGCAGGTTCTGTTTCACGCGCTGAGGCAGAGCTGGGGCGTCCGCTAATGGTAGATGCGGGGCCTCTGGCACTGCAACACCACAGCACGACCCCTGTCAAACCTCGAGCCGTGACACTGCCACAGCACAGCACATGAGCATACCATGCAGTCTTACTCTAAACGTATAAATAAAGCTGGATTTAGCAAAAAACGTTTAGCAATGGAATGGTTAGATGTTATGACTGGCATTGCAAATTAGATAATTGCTGTAATAATCACTAAACTAGTGGAAAAGAAACCTTAATATAATATAATATAATTAAGACAAAATAATGACCTATTTCGCTTTCCATATAAAATGAAATAATTTAAAATTGTTTAAAATAATAATTTAAAATAATTTATATTGTAAATGTCTAGTTATTAGAAATACTTTTGAGCAGTCAGCTTTATATATTCTTTAGCAACCAACCTCTCAAATGCTCAAGATACCCCTTTCAATTTGTGTTGAAATTCTTTATTCAGAGTTCTGCTGTTTTGTTTCAAAATATGGCCTTTATGCTTAAGAATACTAAATAAATACCACGGCCAGGCATGCACTGTATTTAATTTGTAAACCATTAAGTGAGGGGGAACAAATTTGGCTCAGAATCCTGCAACAGGCGCTATTGAAGGTCTTGGTGCTGAATGCAAGGCTGCATAACTTTAATTCCACCTCATGCCTCTTTAACTCATCACCAGACACTCCCTGTCTCTTTATCTCACTCTTCCAGTTTTTTAGTTCTTGCTTTCACCCTTTGTCACTGTTTTTCAGTCGTTCTCTTCTCCCTTCTTTCCATAGTTTATGTTTTTCTCTTTCTTCCTCTGCATCAAAGTCTGTTGCAGAAAAATAAGCCCCGGTCCCCAACAATGAGTACTTGTGGGCCCTACCTGCAAAACCAGCTCAGATTAAGAACTGGGCATTCATGATTAATCTATGTCTCGCTGTTCTTTCTGTTCTTGCTACAAGTCACTTACCAAAATATCAATTTCCAACATTTGGAAAACACTTGCATTCTTTTGGCTTGTACACTGCTTTCCACGCACCCACAATCCTTCACCCCTATTCTGCATTAGAATCTAAGGGTGGGATTGTAGAGGTTTAGTGCTGTTTCTCAGCATCCCATGGAGAAACACACAAGCCATATCTGCAAGGACTACAATCTCAATATGCCAAACGTACTTGCTTTTCCAGTCTGAAAGTTTGTGTTGAAGGGGTGCATGTTGTTGACTAATTGCAGCGCATCATTTATTAACTAAAACGACACCCACAATTTCCCACCAAGGACACAGGCATACCAGACTGTAAGCCACCACATGCGAGGCACTAACAGTCCATCGATCTGAATGAAAATCATTTACAGTCCGTGGTTATCTGTCGTGGACCAATGTCAGACACTTACAAATTGGAAACAATTTCAGAAACTGGGTTCTGTGGTCGTGGTAAGACAGCCTGATCTACTTTGTAACCAGGTCACGCCGTTAGTGGAACTGGGCTTTAATAGATCTTTTTCTTCTTGATTCTGATTGTATTATGGTCATTGTGGTCTTACATATTTTGTTCATTCACTTCATCAGTGTTCTGGCACGTGTAGGCATCTGGTACGGGGATATTCTTGTCAACTATTGAATTGTAGTGTTTGCAGCCTTGAATTAGTTTACTCACTCACTGATAGGCTGTTGGGACTGCTTAGCAGCACTCATTAGGAGATACCCCACCTCAGAGAGAGGCAAAACAGTCCTATTTCTGCATTTAACCTATGGGCTTCCAGAGCCTGTTGTCAACAAACCTGTGAGGTGGGTTGGGAGACGAGACGGTTAGAGATGCACATTGACACTGTGATACATTCCAAATTGCCTTTTTACACTGGCTACATTGCTGTGACGCAGGGACGGCTCCTCCATTAGGGCGGAGGAGCATAGCTCCCCCGCCAGAAGTGGCAGCTGCAAACCCCTTACCAAAAAACGATAATAAACTGTGATTATTATCGTTTTTTGGTAAACAGGAGGGGCCACAGGGGTGACGAGCAGTAAGGGGGAGTGCACAGCACTCCCATTTCACTGTGCATGTATGTTTGGCCGGCGGTCTCAGGCCGGCTAAACATACATGCGCAGTAGGGTCTCTCCAACCCAGCAGCACAGTTGCCGGACTGGAGAGAGCCTGCACAGTGCTGCAGCATCAGGACTGGTCACAAGGCAGCCTGGGAGCCTCTGTCTGCAGATATGAGGGACAGAGGAGCGGCGTGGCCGAGGAGGTAAGTGGTTTTTTAAATTATTTTTTAATTTTCTTTTTATTTATCCCCCGCCCCACCCCTCCCTGCCCCACTCCGTGCTGCCCCACCCCTTCTGCTTGCCGCAGGCCGCTACTGCTGTGATGAAATCCAACAAGAGCAAAAACGTGCTAGGATATTTGTTATCATGTGTCTTCATCTGAAGATCAGATACTGGGCTGAGTCTAAACAGGAAGCCATGACTTCTTGTGGGGCATTCCATTTTAATAAACATACTTGAAACTTACAATACGAAGTTTGCTTAATTAATATGGTGTAGAGTGTTTCCTGAAAACTCATTGTCCCTAGTCTTTGTACTACCATGTGTGGGTGTAAATAATGGCAGAGCAGGTTGGAGTGGGGTCTGATATGACTAGCGGGTCACACTAGGCAACAATCTTACCATCTGACTTAGGACCTAATTTAGAGTTTGGCAGAAGGGTTACAACGTCACAAACATGACGGATATTCTGTCCCGTATGACAAGTTCCATAGGCTATAATGGAATTGTAATATGACAGACCCCTCCGACAACCTCTAAATCAGGCCCTTAGTCTTTTTTGTGGAAGCTCAAATGCTTCTGTAGGGCAAGGCAGGATGCTGGGCCAAGAAGGCTGTAATGAAATCACATACTCAGTATTCAGTGTCCTGTTAAAGCCTTGATTTTTGGCTCCATAATTTCTGAATGCCACAAACATGAAAAATGTAGTCAGCAAAGTTCTCTTAAACCCTGTGCTTGCTTTTTGATTTTCACCTTCGGACTTTGTCACTTTTTTTTAGAGATCATAATGCTCCAGCAGGGCAAGGCTGAATGCTATAACCAATCAGGGAGCTGCAAATCCAGTTATATTTATTAAGAGGTCTTGCTGAGACCTTTTTCTTCAGGGAAGAAACGTCTGAGCAGGATGGACTCGGTAAGCTTGCCCACCGAAGGTGCACTTTTCACAGACAGTCTCCACCCCTTGTTCGGTTCTTCCAAAGGTAAAAAACAACCCAACTTCTACCAGGCTCTGGATATCTCTTTCCTGATCACTCTTACAACTCACACACTGCTAGGGAAGGCTTCAAGGAGACCAGGTCACAGATGGCAACAGAGGTAAGGGAGCAAAGTTTAATCCAGTCGACTTCCAACTTTCATGAAGGCCTTCTTTGTCCTTTGTCATTGAGACTAAAGAGGACTGACCAGTCTGACCCTTGAAAATCAGGTCCAGTCTTTGGGTGCAAAAGGATGGCATGCAAAGGCCTCGGTGAACACCTACAGTTCAAACTTCCCACCATCCACTCAGCCCTGCTTAGCAATAGTTCATGTATTCTTTGTTGCAAACAGTCCAAGAAAACCCTGCTCTGGAGGTTCCTTCAAGAGGGTAGTTCCCCGTTGCCAGTGTGTAGAGCTCTGACTCTCCACCTTACAGATTGTCTCACTAAAATGAGAAAACTCGACTGGAAAACCAACCAGTTAGTTCTGAGTTGGGGATCACCTCCTGTGGTGGCCATACATATCCTGGCTGAGAACAGTGAAGCTTCAAAGTTACCCCTGCTATTGTGGCTCTAAAAATGACCATATTAACTAAAATGCTCTATATTTTTCAAACCTGAGTGATCCACATAAACAGGGATTATATGTACAGACCTACAAAACATATGCACAGACTTTATATGACAGGGATGAAAGTTGAATTCAGGAAGGGGCAGTGCATGCTGATAAATGGACCGGGTGGAACTGGGGTAATCAATATGCTTAAAATACTTTCAAACCTCACATTTTCAATACATCTTTGACTGGACTAGAAGGGAGATAGAGAAAGGCTGGTGGAAGCCAAACACTGATGATGGACATGAGCCACTTTGTGTACAGCAGTAAGAAACAAGAATGGTAGGAAAGAAGATCAAAGAAATCCAAAACCTGTCTAAGGAAGGGTAGATTGGGTGGTTGCTGGGAGGAGGGGAAATGGAGAAATGGTGGGCGTTCATAAGTTCATTGTATATTCAGAAACCCAATAAAATCAAATTTAAACACAAAGGCACTCCTTTCACCATAGCACTGTTTACCGTGCATAGGATGCCCTGTAAGGTTTCTGCTAGATCGGTGTGAGGGTCATTTCTTGTTCTTGTCCACACTGCTCTCCCACATTGCAAGTTTAATATCTAGTAACTACTTCTGCTCCCTCCCAACCAGCACCCCAATCCCTACTGCTCCTTCCAGGGAAGATATTGCACATCTCATCAATGAGGTGATGTCGTCAGAGGATGAGGTGGAGCCTAGCAGAAAGGAATTAACTACTGTCCAGGCGTTCAGAAACAAACACATTTTACTAAAATCCATGTAATGTAGTTCGCTTTTTTAAATTTTCCAGGCTCTGCCTTCTGTGGTGGGCTAAGGCCTGCTGCACAGGTTCCGCCACATATGCTCTTCTAAAAGGATGTACCTTTATTATTTAAGTGCAGCACCCGTAAAGTAGAACTGGCTGACGTCAGACAATAATAACATATTTATACCAACCCAGGAGCAGACACCTTAGATATTGCATTTAGGTTACATAATTGTTTCTGACAGGATGAGCATCCCTAGGATTTGAAGTGCACGCCATGCAGTTTACAAACTGCTCTGGTCATGTCTGCAACACTGCAAGACCCATGTCTCATAAGGCCATGTACAATATTTTCTTAATTTGTATCTCACGGACATTAGCAGTCATAAATATAAAAGTGAAATCCTAAAAGTACTTTGGTCTAAATGTTTCCAGTGTGTAATCAATTTGTTAACTTTGGTACTTTCGATTAGTAGAAAATTGTGTCTCTAAACCAGCTTAAGTGGCTTAGGGCCAGATGTAGGTAACAGTTTACACGTCGCAAACAGCGATTTTCGCTGTTTGTGACGTGCAAACTGCACTCTGCAATGCACAAACCCTTTTTGCGATTCGGTAACCTGGATACCGAATCGCAAAACGGGTTTGCGTGTCGCAGTTGGGAAGGGGAGTCCTCTTCCTAATTGCGAGTCGCAGTGCAATGCCAGATTGCTTTGTGACCGCGAACATGGTCGCAAACCAGTCGCAGTTAGCACCCATTTCAAATGGATGCTAACCCATTGGGGACCCCTTCCCCATTGTGAATGGCATTAAAAACATTTTTCCAGAGCAGGCAGTGGTCCTATGGACCTATGGACCACTGCCTCCTCTGAAAAAATTAAACAAAAACATTTCATTTTTAGTTTTGTAATGCATCTCGTTTTCCTTTAAGGAAAACGGGCTGCATTACAAAAAAAAAACTGTTTTATTTAAAAGCAGTCACAGACATGGTGGTCTGCTGTCTCCAGCAGGCCACCATCCTTGTGAGTGCCGCGAGTCTCAAGGGGGTCGCAAATTGCGACCCACCTCATTAATATTAATGAGGTGGGCCTTTGCGACCCCCTTGAGAGTCGCAGATGGTGTCAGGGACACCATCCTACATTCCGATTTGCGACTTGCAAATTGCTAGTCGCTCTGCCTCGCAATTTGCAAGTCGCAAATCGGAACCAACCTACATCTGGCCCTTAGTGATACTCGCCCATGTAACAGGAGGGCTTCACACCTTTTCACACATTTTAGCAACTTTGATTAAGCCATGAGTTGGCCCAGGCTTCAAAGAGACCCACACATAACACTCAACCCAACAACATTTTTCTATTTGTTTCCAATTGGTGTGTTATTCCCTTTTTCCATAACTTTTGAACACCTTATCAGACTTTCATTTTTAAATGATTTTTCTATGTAAATATATTTTAAATGTACATAAACTTTGTGTTGATAACTTAAGTTTTTATTTCTTACATATCTCCGTGTTCAGCTTTCCACAGGTTGCCTTGGTTCTTTTGCAAAAATTCCATGTTTTGGGAGGCCATGTAAGATTGGGTCCGCAGAGTGAAATGTAATCTTGCCAATAGTTCCCAAACTTGAAAGCAATAAACAGACAAATGCTATCAAAGTTGGTGAAAATGTAAATTTCTGATCTGTATTGTGAAATGCAAACTTTTGGGTCGGAAATGTCTCCTGTGTGGCTTATAATCATGACCCCAAACTGTGAGTATCTGGTGTCACAGTTTTGGGATTTTGGCTGCAGCTTTACAGTTATTTAGCATGTGTGCCACAGCTTAGGCGCCCATTTGATATAGAGTCCAGTCTTGGACCTATCCTTCACCTGGTGGGGTGCGCCATTGATGCAGAGGACTACAGTCCCTGTCACCGGTTTATGCGCTTATTACAGTGGTCTCAGCATGGGTCGTTTTTTTAGAAATTGGAGAATGACCAGACATTTTGTCTATGATACGAGAGTGCAGGCCTACAGGCCAAGCTGTGTAAAATTCAGAGGCTACGATAAAGCCTGTTCCTAGCACCGAGATCCCTAGTGCATGGATTGGATGTGTGTGGTAAGCGTGGGATGCACCAAATGATTGTCGAGTTAAACAGAGTGGCACAGGCCTCTAGATTACATTTTGGAGGCCTCTGGCCTTTTCATGTGTACAAGATGGAGGGCATTGTACTTTTCCAAACAGCGATTGTGTATTGATGACATTCCTGAAACTGAAGGGAGGGAACCTGATTACTAAACTAGGGAAATGTAGGCAAGCTTCCCCTTAGAAATTTGATTAGATCCTTTTGACACTTTGTGGATGGCAGCAGTTAAGGGTAGAACTAACCTTTGTCCCTCTTCCTGATCACTGTCAGCTGTGGCTGTTGATTGTTAGGTGCAGACTGCTCACACCTCCAGCCTGGAGGCAACCCTGTTGTAAAGAGCATCACGCTATCCATAGTTGGTGTCTAGTCTGAGATTGACATATGAAAAGAGAACCAACATAAATCAGTTTGGTAAGAGCAGACAGAGCATACACATCCCCTGTCTGCCATCCCTGCATTAAAGTGGGACTTGTTAATCCAATTGTCGTTCCAGCTTCAAGTTCAGTTTGATCAAGAAGGGGATGCTCCACAGAGTGCTTAGAGGACTGCTGCACAGCCAAAGCTGGCGTCTGCCTGTCAGCTAACGTCCCAGAGGTGAAGGGACATCACCAGAATTTTATGGCAAGGCAGGAGGCTAGCAATATGCGTAACATCTTTTATTCACTTCTTCTGAACAGCTGAAACCTTCAAAGCTTCATGAAATGGAACACAACTACATCACAATAAAATAGAACTCTCAAATCCATTTAAATCTCCTTGACCTCCATGTTCTTCCATTTCTGTTTGCTGCTTCTGAGCAGATATTTCAAGCGCGTTTATTTGTATGTTTATACAATGGTCTATGAGGTAATTTTTTTTTTTTAAGGGTTCATAGAATTAACTAAACCCAAATTATAGGTTTTAAGAGGTTAATTGCTTTAGAGTATATGTAAACAGATCATTTTTTAGTTTTAAGCTGTTTATGGCATAAGCAGATTTATCATGTTTCAAGGATCGATTTTTCTTTTAATGAAGCGTATCTAAAAAGTTTAAATGGAGGGGACATGGCTAAGCCGGCGACCAAAATGGCCATACGGCATTAGAGCTCCCTCCGGGCAGCAGCCTAAAACGGCAGAGCCCAGGACCCACACACCACTCCATACCTGGCCGATGCATCCGCTGACACTTGGGCAGATGGGGGAAGGAACCAGTAATACTTGCGCGCCCTGCGGGACCAGGGGTGCACTGCGGAAGCATTATGGCTTGTACTCTGGCCCCTGGCCTCGGAAGCCCCGCAGCGACAGGGACTGTGGATGGGCTTGAGGCACAGGTCGAGGAGTCGCGCGGTGTGGGTCTGGCAAAGGCCCTACACTGCTTGCTAGCCTCACCCTGTTACCCACACGTCATGGGCTGACTGATGGCCACCTACCTGTGGCTCCACCGGGCGATGTGGCCACAACCCAGCTGTCAGGGGAGACGCCTGACATTGCACCGGCTGCAGAGGTGGGTTTCTGCTGTTGGGGCCTGCCCTGTGCACCACGCGCGTGGGGAGGAGATTGGGTGCCACAGTGCCTGGGGTCCAGCGCCGTGGAACAAGCATTGCCCCAGTGCGTTTGGCATTGATGTGGCCCCGGACTACCCTGTGATTGCACCTGCTCGTAATAGCGGTGGGGTAGCGGGCCTCCACGAAGGGTGCCACTGCTGGACGCGCACCTGTGGCGTGCCGCTGTATGCGCCTGGTGCCTGAGAGGATTATATCCTGACCTGTGCATAGTGGCCCAGTGGCTGCATCCTGCCCCTTATGCGCACATCTGGAGTTAGAGGGAGTGTGGTATGATGAGAGGACCCGTGCTGGTGGAGGTAGAGGAGATTTTAATTAAGCATTGATCCACCTGTTGGCACACTGGTGGAGCGCACTGAATCCACTCTTTGAGCACACCGCACAAGCCATGGAGAAGAGTGATCACAGCCATGAAAGCTTCCTTTTGACAAGCAGAGATAGACACCGCACCGAGAGCCACTCAATGAGGTGGAGGCAGATGCCCAAGATAGGGCTCCACGAAGGCCTCAATTACTGCAGCAATGATGGAACTTCTTGCTGGACTCAAGATGATGGATGCCAGATTTGACACGATGGCCGGCTGCCTTGACTGCATCGGTGAACGACTGGACAGGCAAGATACGCGACTGACGCAAGCAGAGGGCCATATCTCTGAGACGGAAGACTCCACCTCTGCACTATCCCGCACGGTTGAGGTCCTATTAAGAATGAGGACCTGGAATCGAGAAGCTGACGTAACAATATCCACATCATCGAGGTACCAGAATCTACTAATACAGGACATATGGATGTGTTTGTGGACCACCTACTCATGGAACTATTTGACAGGTCCAATTTCACATCGACCATCGTGGTCGAGCGGGCCACCCGGTCATTGATGGTGTGTCCTGTTCCCGGGGCCCCTCCAAACCCCCATAGTCACTCATCTCCTAAATTTCGGAGGATGTGACACTGTGATTCACTCGGCCTGGGAGAAGGCCCCCCTGCAGTACCAGGGCTCCACGTTCTCCGTGTACCCCGTTTACACCGTGGCGGTGCAGGATGCTAGACGTAAGTTCCAAGATCATAAGACCGCCCTCCGTAAATGGGGGCTTGGATAAGGCATGCTGTACCCTTCCAGACTCCGGGTCAATGTGCAGGGCAAGCCACGCTTCTTTGATAAACCAGTGGATGTGCTTGACTTTTGCAAAATGTACAACAGATGATCTGCCCCCTGGGGCCGGAACGCTCTCCGGGCGACACCTCTACACAGGATCTGTTCTCCTCGCACTACATTTCTAAAAAAACGCTTTCTTACTGTTTAGTGAGATGCGGAGAGAAGGGCCCATAACATACAGATACTTCCCATTTGCAAAAAGATGGAGGTTCTTTGTACCGTTTCTCTGGTTGATGGTGCTGTTCCGGACTCACAACTATATATTGGGCCCCGCCCGCGGAGGCGTTGTTACCCCCTCCATAGTTGACATCATAGCCTACTCAATTCTAGGGTATATTTGAGACACATTTGCCAAGAACGACAACATGCGGCTTTGAGAAAAACTTGGGGCCTTACCGCTACTTTTCGAACAATAGCTCCTACTCTCACAGAGTATGCACATTGATACATAGGAACTTGCCCTTTCACCATCAGCAAACTGTGACTGAAGGAGAAGGAAGATTTCTACTTACAGGAGAGGAGTTAGCTTGAAGATGTGTGGCCTTGCATAATCTGTACACTCCCAACACTGATTCATCAGAGTTTTTCTGCACCATTTAAGCACACCTAGACAGAGAACCTGCTAAGCATTTGATTGTTGGTGGCGATTTCAACCTATACAGGATGAGGCTCTAGATTCCACGTACATGCATTCCACCACTTAAACACACTCCAGGCGTATCCTCTGGGACATATGCAAGACACACACTCTGTGTGACCCCTGGCTGCTTAACCCCGCATTGGCGCTTCTAAACACTTTTCACTTCAACCCCACGACGAGTGGTCGCGGATAGATTTTTGCCTATTATCGTCATCGCTGCTGTCCTAGCTGAGCGGCACTGCCCATCTTCCGCGCACTCTGTCGGACTACTGCCCTGTTCACCTAACATTCCAAGTACCTTGTGCGGAATATATCAAGAGATCTTAGGGCTTCCCTGCCATGGTGCTCCATGATGACGCCTTTCGAGCAAATCTTCGCACGGCCATCGTTCGATACTTTACCATAAACTCTGCAACAGCGTCCTCTAGGGTTGGTACTCTGGGAGGCCTTTAGAGCATATATCAGGGGAATCATCATATCTACACTTTCAGGTGTTCTGCGCTTAATCCAATGTGAAATAGGCTCGGTTGAGGATACGCTGGCCGCCCTGGATCGACAGGATGGTGTTCGATCTGACGAGGCCTTGCTGCATGACAGATCCCAGCTGCTTGAGGAGTTTTGGGAGCTTGCGGACAGGGAAATTAAACTCATGGGTAAATATACCAGAGCATCTCACTATGTCAAGGGTGAACGGCCCGATCCCACGCTGCCCTGCGTCCTTCAACCTCCCCAGGTCACTATCCTATATTCTCGAGCTACAACTCCCAGGGGGAGGAACAGCATCAAGGGTAGCTGCATTGCGGGCACAACTTCTTGAATACTACTCCAATCTTTATACTGCCCAGACCCCCTCTTGCTCACTCTCCCTGCTGAGCAACCTTGAGGAGGTTTCCATGGTGTGGCTAGACTCGCCGAAGCGGTAGTTCCTTGGGGCACCCATTACTGAGGAGGAGATCATCACTGCCATAGACGAGCTGGATGGCTCTAAAGCACCGGGACTAAACAGATTCACAGGACGTTTTTGTAAGGAATTCAAAACACTTGTAGCTCCTCATCTCCTTGAGATGTACCAGGAGGCCTTGGAGGTAGGGGAGTTGCTGCCAACTCTACGTGAAGCAGTGATTACCTTACTGCTGAAGCCAGGCAAGGATCCCATACTGTGCGGATCTAACAGACCACTGTCTCTCCTCACTTTTAATATTAAATAACTGGCAAAGCTGTTCGCCACCCAACTATCTTTACTGCTCGAAGAAATAATCTTGCCAGCCCAATCGGGATTCGTGCTGCATAGATCAACGTCCATTAATTTTCAAACTGTTTTTGGCATATTACATAGAGTCTCGCCTACCATACCTGCCTCAATTGCCTTACTTGATGCAGAGAAGACATTCAACTCTTTAGAATGGCCTTTCCTACAGGCGGTACTCCATAAAATAGGAATGCCCCGCAGCTTCTCATCATTAATTATGCTGTTATACTCTTCACCAACTTCCCACTTTCAGATCAACGGCATATTAACACCCTCACTCCCCATTTCCAGAGGGACGAAGCAGGGTTGCCTCCTCTTCTCCTTACTTTTTATACTAGCATTGAATCCACTGATACAACACTTACACGACAAACATCTTCATTGTGAGTTACAGTTCAAAACAGGCCCCTTGCTGATTTCTCTCTATGCGGATGACATCCTCCAGTTCCTACGCCATCCTGCGGCCAACCTCGACCCAGTGCTCAGGCTTCAGGATTAACTGGGGTAAATCTGAATTATTTCCCCTTACAGCGGCCACCTCTCCTGTCATAAGTGAGTAACCACTCACATGGTGCGACGACCAGGTCAAGTACCTGGGAGTACATATCCTTAAAGATCGCAACCAGGTAATACACCTTAATTATGGTCCGGCATTGGACAAACTCGAGGTCCAGATTTAACGCTGGATTTGCCTCCCACTGTCCATGGCATGACACATTGCATCAATTAAAATTATGGTCCTACCGGGATTCTTATACTTATTCATAAATGTTCATATCCCCCTCACAAACTCCTCATTCGCGACTCTGCGGACATCCTTGACGCGACTGGTCTGGGCTGGTCGGCGCCAGTGCATCCAATGGGATGTTTTGGCACTCCCATACGAGTGTGGGGGCTTTGGCTTTCCACATTTTCAATCATATTATTTAATAGCTCAATGTCATTATGCTTATTACTGGTATCACCCTGATTTGCGATTGCCCTACTCAGTCCCGGAAAGGGACCAAGTGTTCCTCACTCATCTAAAAACTTTGATCCCGACTGGTGTTCCTCTGGACCCCACATACATTCAGCCCTTAGCTACGACTTACTGGGCGTGGTGCAGGCTAGCATGCCTCATGGGAAGCACCATGCTCTACTCCCCTGCACTCTCCTTGAAAGACAATTTGTAGTTGCCCCTCTCACTTGAAAAACTTGTCCATGCTACACTTGACACACATACCTTCGTCAATATGGAGGACTTGTTTCCCGGCGAACATGTATTTTCGTGTACGGGAGATGCTCAGTTTCATGACGCAACTACTATTGACCACTTTATCCTCAGTCGCCTGCAGAGTACACTGTGCGAGCGAGTGCCCCTTATCTGCTTGCACCAGCCGACTTCACCCCACTAACCCTACTGATCACAGCTGACACAAACCGAAACTTGGTCTCCAGTGCATAAATACCTATATACAATATTGCTATATTTCTGTGCCACACAGTGCGGGCTCATTTCTATATTTGCGCAATGTCGATTTTACATTTATGGACATTGACACTTATTGTATTGGCACACATCCCATGTATCCGATTTTGTCTGAATTGGTGCCATTGTTGTAATGTGAATATATCACTTCAATTATGGTGATCTCGTGTATTGTCCTTGTCTTTTAAAATAACAACCAGCAATCAAGAAGTGGCAAATGCGCACAGAGCGCTTGTTTTTCAGGTAAGTAGGGCACTAAGGGCCAGCTGTAGCAAGCAGTTTTCCCATTCTGTGTCTATGGGAAAATGTGTTAGTACATATGGCCCTAAATGTGGAAAGAGATGCGCTGAAGCGAAGTTCACGAATCGGAATCAGCCGTTTACCTGACCAATATCGGGGCAATCATAACGTTTCAAGTCAGGAGAATTAATATTTTTAAATTACACATATATTTAAAAGCTTCAAGAGGATAAAAGAGAATGGGAACAATTAATATTTATTTGTAAGGAAAAGAAGGGAAATATTGTATTATTTAAGAAATATTAATATCTCTTTTAAAGATTTTTTAAGGGTCTGCTCAGATATCTCAGGAAGACCTGGTGAGAAAGATTGCCTCAGAGGAACTGCAGCTGGCAGTTATGGAGACTGTAAAAGAGGTAATGAAGACTGAAAGGTCAGGCAAGGACAGGAAGAGGATGAGTACTTGTCCATTTCACATCACTAAGATTCTGATCTCAACAAAGTGTTTTCCCTGTCCTAAAACGCCTGGCATGTTCTGTTTAGAAGAAGGAGAAGTGATTGAGCCACCCATGAAGTAGCTAACTACTGATGTGGACAAGAAAAGCTGACATTGGTGCTGTGGGTCTGTCTGCCAGAGACTCATGAAGAGCATGACCGATGTGCTCCCAAGTAGTCTGTGTGCTGAAACTGCCAACCTTGACTTGTGCCAGTTACTTGTGTGCTTGAAGTGACTCCTAGCCGTGGCACTTGTCACTTGTATCTGAGCAGTTTGCAACCACAGAGGAAAACACTTCAAATATGGTGCAATAAAACTTCATATAGAAATAACCCATAAAACCGTTGCTTTTGTTGAAAACTACAAAGCCCCTCTTTGGAACCCCCTAACCAGGGGCTGATGGTTATACTTTAAAAGCTCGACTTAAGAATTAAGAATTTCCATTATTTTTCCCAAAATATTGCAAAGTTTAAGCTACTGTTGGTGGAGGGACATATTTATCGTAAGCTGTAGAACTGTGAGCCTGTCCGTCTAAATGGAGTGTTTGCACCTCGTGTGAAATTCTAAAACCGACAAGAGTATTAAAAACATCCACAATGTGTATCTATTTATTTGCAGTTTTAAGTAGCACCTACTATGCCAGAGAAGTCAGAGCACTTTAGAAGAGCAAGCAGGCATTATTACATATAAGGATACAAATTGTAACATATATTGTGTGACACATAGTAAGACATTTTTTATCTGAAGATGATTCATTAACATTAGCTACTTATAAAACAATCTAATAATCATTTTGTAAATATGTTTTTGAGAGTGATGTTATCTCATTTTTGCATACTTTCTGTGAAAAAGTAATTTTCTTACAATTGCGTTCATATCTTAGATGTAATGTTTATGTATTGTTTCCATTGGTTTCAGAACTGAAGGAATTGTCCCATGATGAAGGACTTATGATAGAGTCAAAATGCACTGGGAATGAGGGACATCAATACACAATATTGACATTGATGCCAGTGGCGGCTGCCGCAGATATCAAGTGGGAGGGGGCGGGGGAACGGAGACGAGGAATAAATTAAATTTAAAAAAATACTTATCGTTCTTCGCCGCTGTTCTCTCCTGCTGCCTTGCTCGTCCTCCTTTCCTGTTCTAGCGTCCCAACATTCGCTGGGACACCAGAAGAGGCTTCCCAGCAATCCTGGTCCTGCTTACATGCTAAACATAGCATATAAGCAGCATCAGGATTGGTCCGAGCGGCAGTGACTGCCGCTCAGACACAACCCTGGGACCTGTGCGGTTTCTCCAGCCTGGCTGTGTATACAGCTGGGCTGGAGAAATCTATGGCCCATATTTATACTATTTTAGCGCTGCATTTGCGTAATTTTTTTACGCAAAAGCGGTGGAAACTTACAAAATACAAATGTATTTTGTACGTTTGCGCCGATTTTGCGTCAAAAAACGACAAAATGTGGTGCTAAAAAAGTATAAATATGGGCCTAAGTGCGCATGTGTGTTTGGACGGCCGTCTTAGGCCGTACAAACACACATGCACACTGAGTGCACACAATTGCTCATCCCACCTCCTGAGGCCCAACGCCGCCCCTCCCTGCTGGCTGAGCCAGCATTGGTAAAATAAAACGATATTGAAATATTGTTTTATTTTTCTGCTGCTGGCTCCTAGCCAGTGGGGTCACGCTCCTCCGCCATTGCAGGAGCCGCCCGATTGATGTTGAAACCACGCATGTGGAAGCATTATAGATCATGATTTTATTTTGAAAAGAAAAATGAACAAAGAATACAAGAACTAAGCTCAATTGTTCATAAAAAAGGAGTATTTTGGAACTGGTAGTAAAAAAAGATACAAAGTAACTTCGTAGATCGGAACTGCTGCAGGGTGAGAGTGTAACGAGGCAATAGTGCGGACAGCTTCTCTATTTGGTATGTTCAAGACTTGAAGCTTGGGTGATCTCCTCTGGAAGACCCTTGCCCACCAGTGAGTGAATAACACCAGAGTCAGAGTGCCTTCCGAAGAAAAATGCCACAGAGGAAAAAATGCCAACGGCAGAAGAAATGTTTCCAGAAGATTTCAGATGACAATTGCATCTGATAAGCAGAAGTCCAAGGAAAACAGAGGAGAAAGGCACAGGAAAATGATTTTGGCAAGAACAGGCTGACCTTAAGCCTGGGAGCGCTGTGACACACTAAAGAAACAGAAAGCTGGGCTTAAAGAGTCAGCCCTGATCTTGACAAGATTCAACAAACAGGAAGGAGGGAAGAAGCCATCTTGGTTTGGGCATGAAGAGCCCACAAGCGAGAAACATTGGCCATGATGGATTGAGAAACAGAAATCTCAACCATGATAGTGCTCTTGCCCTCGAGGAAGGATTCATGGTGCAAGAACAAGGATGTCACCCAAGCCCAGAACCAGCCCTACCACACCTGCAACATGATCACTAGGATAAACAGCAAGCAACTCCAGTCTGGAAGGAGCATGGCATTGGGGAGCCTGCACTCTGCTGCATGGTGAGAAAACCTGCAGAGCGTGTCCGATGGTATCTGCACCCGCAGGAAACTTTAACAGTATACCCCCTGCCCAAGACTGCAGGTTTGTTAGGGTGGAGGCCAAAACACTTATTTTGACCAACCTTAGGGCATAAATAGCAGCTGGTTCCCAGGACTGACGACTAATGGGATAACCTTTCTAAAGAAACAAAAGCTGTGGCTTACGATGAACATAGTGGGAATCACTAATGTCAGAAACACAGAAGTCCATGAATCTCTATACTAGAATAGGCATGGGGGTACGGAAGACAGGATCACGAATAAAAGGTTTGAACTGCAAGATAAGGAAAAATGGATGTACATACAAAGAGGTAGGCAACTCTAAACAACTGAGTTGACAATTTTAATAATGACAAAGGGCCCACGGAGCATGGACCAAGTTTGGGATGTCTTCCTTTAAGAGGCAGGTAACAGGAACACAGCGAAACCCTACCCCAACAGTATAGTTGGGCTCAGGGAATCTATGTTGATCAACCTGTTCTTTTGTCTTGTTTTTAATCCCCCCTAAAGTATCTTGAAGCTTTTTCTGAACATTCTTAGGCTGCAGGTATTGCAAAACTCATCCTAGAATGAAATCCCTGGGCACAAAAAAAAGATGAAACTCCTGCAGCATTGTCTATGCAATTTTACGCAAACTCAGCATAAGGCAATAAAGATTCCCAGTTGTCATAGGTTGTTTTCCAAAAGCAGTGTAAAACTGCTCCAAAGTTTTATTTGTGCATCGAGTTAATACATTAGTTTGGTGATGAAATCCTGAGGTTTGAGCTCTAGAAATTCCTAGAACTGAGCAGACTGCTTTTGAAAACTTAGAAACGTATTGCAGATCTCTTTCAGATATAATTGTTGATGACAACCCATGTAAGCATACAATTTCTCTAACAAAACATTGGCCCATAATTTGAGTGGCCACAAGATAACTTCCAGAGTATTTCTTTCTTCTCCATGACCCGCACACTGAGTCGTAATAGGGATGTAACACAGTTCTTTGTAATTCCAATGAGGGAACAAAAAGGGCTTTCTTGAAAACATATAATTGGTCCTGTTTCTTGATTTTAATTTGTTGGCAGACTTCTTGTAATTCCTTCTGAATTATGGTTGTGTATACTTTCTTAACTTGATCTAAGAAACAGGAGACATGGAAGATGATACATTCTGGGGCTACTAACTGTTGAGGACACCTTGTCAGGGATGAATTATAGCTGGACAAAGCATTAGCTATGACAATGTCAGAACCTGGAATGTAAGTGATCACAGATTGTTATTGCGAGAAAAGATAAGCTCATCAGGCCGGTCAACTTTCTACATTGAAATCTCTGTAACACTTTTAAGTTCTGATGGTTAGCCCTGAATTCAAAATGATCCCTTGATCACTTTAGAAGATGGCTCTACTCATTACAGGCTTCCTTCAGTTTCAGCTCGATGACTGAATACTTCTGTTTTGACAGTGACAAGTTTCTGGAGTCGTAGAAGATGGGACACTCCAAGTTATCCTCATTTTGAAGGTGCAGCAAAAGTGCCCCTATAGCTATTTCTAAGGTAGCTTTCATTGCAATGAATTTCGTAGCTGGATCTGGTTGTCTAACTACTGGTGCAGAGGTGAAGGCTATCTTTAGGGCATGGAAGAACTCTCTGCCACATCATCATAAATGAATCCTGATTTTAGATTTTCTTTAATTAAGTACCTAGATATGTAACAAGAATATTCAGAAACAGTTTGGACAAACTGCTGGTAAAAGTTAGCAAATCTTAGAAAACTTTGAGTTTCTTTCACTGAAGAAGCTGGTGGCCAATTTAACACTTCCTCCATCTTTTTCTGTTCCATTGACAAACCTTGAAAAGACAAGATGAATCCTATATATTCAACATCCGATTGTTCAAATAAACACTTTTCAGGTTTACATGTGAAATGTTTTTCCTTAATCTCCGCAATTCCCCTCGACCATGATTGTGGTTTTCTTCAATAGACTTGAAGAAAATCAAAATATCATCCAGGTATACGATCACATGAATGTTCAGAATATCAGAAAATATGTTATCAATGAACCACTGAAACATAGAAGAAGCAGTTCTTGGCCAAAAGAGCATACCCCAGTATTCAAAATGGCCAACCAGTGTCTGGAATGCCATTTTACATTCTTCTCCAGTATTAATCCATAGCAAAGGGAAGGCTCCTTTCAGATTCCTCTCAGGGACAGAGCTTTCCTTGAACTGCAACTTGGTTGACCTTATGGCAGTTTTGTACATAGTACTCTGAGTGGAACTGCAGATATCCTATAGACCGATTAATAAATGTACTGTGCAGAATTAACCAAGGAACTCTAAATATCGCTGTATGGTTGGGAGTGGCAGTAAAGTCAAACACCAATTCTTCATAATGTTTAAAAAATTAAATCAGCAATGTGGAACTGTACATCATGTAACTGGCCAAAAGCTAGAGGTATGTCATCTATACTATGAGTAAAATCCTCCTTATCTTTAGATTGACTGGTATGATTATGTTTTTAAGCTTTGTCCATAAACATACCAGTGGCGCTGAAATCCAGTAACACTAGCACTGAGATACGACCTGAGTCACAAGAGATGACCACTGAAAGCTGGAAAACCTAGAAATGTTCAGTGCTGCTCGAAGACTTTGAAGCTTATACATGAATAAGTGATAATTTACTCAATCCATCCTTTCACCTAAAAGCTTTAATGAGTGACTTGGACATTGGTGGATCATATGGCCAATCTTGCTGCAATAAAGACCGAGACCTTTAAGTCTGCGCCTCCTCCTCTCATCCTCCAACAATGGTTTACAAGTTACCCTATTTGCATTGGTTCTTTAGATGAAAGACTAGGACTAGGAGTCTCAACTCTGTGGGGAGTTAGCCTTAATCCCATGAGAAAGAGTGGTGCATATATGCCTTTCTTCCTCTCATTGAGACAGTGTTAAATGTCCCGGCTGCTTCAATGGCTTCATTCACAGAAGTTGCTGAGACATATTATCAACTCATCTTTCATTTCTTCCTTCAGCTCTTGACAGAAAAGTGCCAAAAAGTTCCATTCAAAACATTTTGCCAAACTCTTGAATCAGGTTAGGTAGGTTAGCATATCCTAAGGTCCCTCACATTAGGCCTCTTCTACTGAATTTTCCAGATAGGGCCCTTCAAGTATTCATCGAAAAGCCAATAGGAAAGTGGAATAATTATTCAAGCTTGCCTCAGCTGAAGTCACTAATAGGCTGGCCCACGCCATGGCTAACCCAGACAGGTAGCTGATTAACTATCCCACCATAGTTTTGTCTGGAAAAAAAATGGATGGGACAAAAGGCAAAATGGACTGTTAAACAGTCCAGGATTTTTTTCAATTTGTTGGGGTTCTCATCAAAACACAAGGCTCCAATAGGAACTTACTGCAATTTCAAGAACACTCTGGCTGCTAGAGCTGAGCACAGGACAGCGCTTTCATTATGTGATGTTTCCATTTCCGCACCCTGACGTTGAATTGTTCCTTGCAGGGTTTGAATAGGATTCACCTCGATCAAGCAACAATGGCATCGCAATCTGTCAAGTGCTGGTCGTGCAGAGCGCATCTCCAGTCAGTATGTTTTAGATTTGATGCTCGGGCAATCACCTGCAGAAACCACTGTGCCAGCCAGTAAGTGGATAACACCAAGATGAAGTAGTGCCCTCTCTGCCAGGTTTTTGCTGGAGCTGAGCTTGTTTCTGAGACTAGTGAACGGCGGAGGGTGGTGGAGATTTCTGAGCAGCACCACTGAGGAGGACCAATTCAATGCACAGGATGTGTCCTCGAATTGGCGATCTCGGTGCTGTTTGGCATCAGAGAACTTGCGGCTGACAGGAAGACTGCTGGCCCTCGGAACACATCATCCCACTTGGAAACATCTGGATCTTAGCGCATTGTCCTTGGATGCACGTTCTGTTGCACCCGTGCCAGACACAGTGCGTTTGATGTGAGAGGCAGGCCTCTTAAACAGACTTTGTTGCTTTCAAGAGGCCCTTGATGTGCTGCAGCAAGACAAGAGCCACCAGGGTAAACCTGGATGACTACAAGGCTGTTGCATGGCGGAGATGCTGCAGTGCAGTTCGGAAGTCCTCGTCGCCAGTGTCCTCATTGTTCATTGTTCTTCCCAAAGTGAGGCTGGATCCAGGGCAGCAGTTCTCGGATATTGAAGGTTACATCATGGGCCAGATGTAGCAAAGGGTTTTTCCCATTCTGTGTCAATGGGAAAATGTGTTCGTACATATAGCCCCATGTGCCTTGCCCGTTCGAGGCTGGTGAGCCCGTGTTCAGTCCTCGGCGTTGTTGGATCAGAGCTTGTAGTTCGTGAATGTCCAAATACGAACAGTAATCACCAAACGTGATCACCTGCCGGACCTTGTTCCTCCGTTATCAATAACGTTTCATTTTTGTGTTTTTTTTAAACTTTTGATTAAATTGGACAACTATCCGCTGAAATTACCAAAGAACTGAAAACAAAATATTTGTTTGAAAAAAAGGACACGTACTTTGCATCATGCGCTTTGTCTTTGGTATCACCTTTATCAATAGAGGCTTGTGGCCATCAGCCTTGTCCCTTAAAGCCATTTTGGTAGACCTAGTTCCACCTGTAAAAAAAAACCTGTTATTTTATTTGCTTCGGCAGATTCACAATAGTATGTCGCTTAAAACTTTAGTGGAACTGCGCCAGAGTTCTTGGAAGCACCTTTCTCGAGAAAGACTGATGGCCTCTGTGGTGTCGTCACCGGCGCAGGGCTGTACCACCAGAGGAACACGCGGTGAGACCATATCACCCCTCTGGTCAGGTGAGGATGGACTGGGCGGTGACGAGGTAAGGGGAGGTGACAAGGGAGGTGGAGAAAGGGCGTGAAGGCAGTTGGGTACGGGGGCTTGAATAAAGTAGCAAGTGTAATCGTCACTGCGTGTCTGGTGGTTATTTCAGGCCCTCCTAGGGACCTGACAGCCTCCAGCCCTTTGTCTTAAAGTCGTTCTGTTAGACCCAATCCCAGCAGTAAAAAATGACTTTTGTATTTGCTTCAGCAGAGTCACAACATTATCTCCCTCAAAACAGTAATGAAACTTTGCCACTGCGTTGTGGTTTCATTTATTCGTTTATCAGCCTTATCTGACGTGTCCCCATTGCGGAGAGTCCTTTAAACTAAGGCCCCGAGGGGCTGTAAATATATCTTTGCACTTTACCTTTTCACCTCCTCTTAACCTTTGCCTCTCGGTTCCTAGCAACGTCTGATATCAGGGAACACCGCGGCGAGTTGGAGAGAGGACTCTAACGGCGTACTCGATGGTTATCACCACAGAGACAAAGAGAAATGGATTTACTTTCACATTCCAGGCCTGCTCGGAGGGGCTTCCTTTCCGCAAACACGAGCAGAGGGGCCTCTTCGAAAGGGACTCGCCCGAACACTCAGAAGAGCGAGACTGTGTGAGAACGTCTCCCTCCCTCTAACAGTCTCTCATCTTCCCAGAACATGGCACGCTGCGCGAATACCTTGACACTGATTTTGGCGCAATTCTATTTCCATCACTATTGCATGTTTCGAGATCTCGAGGAATGTCGCAAAGTAGTTCTCCTGTTTGTTAACCTCACGTTCGTATTTAGGCCTCAATTTTACTCCAGTGTTGTAATTCGCCACGTCTGCGTTGTGCGTGCGAATGCCCGCCCAATATCCAGGGCACAGTTTGGCACCGCACTGAACGATGAAAACTTTTTTTAGCCAAAAAGTGCTACAAAGCCCCCTTACGTTCCATACTTGAGCTTTTTGTTCTCCGGTAAGGAGAAATGGTGGGTCTATTTAGGTGGTGGGCATCTCCAGCTGGAAGGACCTCTTTCCTGTCCGTAGATCTACACTTGGGCATTTATCGACGGGGCATATATTCCTATATACGTGTCCGTCCAAGGACCATATTATACAAAGTGCCAGAGAGTCACAACTGGCGTGAGCCCCAGTTGCTTTTACCCCGGGGCACTTTGGTATTACAGAAGGTGGCTGCAAATAAAGGACGGCCCTGTGTAATAGAGAGGGCGCTGATACAAAATATGTGCCAGCGCAATGCTGACTGTGTTTCTTACCACCTTTTGCAAGTGGGCATGACCACGGCTTATTACAGATGTTGGGTGCAATGGCAAAAGAACCTGCTAAGAGGTGCATTAGCAGTGTGCCCCCAATAATGCCCCTTGGAAGAGGAAAAGGGGGTACCAGATACCCTCCAAGCAGCCTCCTGTAGACGGATGAAGTGATGTCTGCACCCATCTGCAGAGAAATCCCTTTTAGACTCTGGCCAGGACTCTGCCTGTAGTGAAAGGAAGACTGGCAGCCGATCTGCCTTTCAATATTCAATAATGCACTGTTAAGAGTGAGGCGTAAGTTTGCAGCTGAACTCTGAACAGGTCATTTACTGTAATAGGGTCTAATGTTCCACTCTGCACATGGCGCACCTAGTTTAGGGTGTGATGCAGCGCAGAGTGGGACACTGCAAGCTATCCGTAACATGATCCCTGGTGTCCATCTATGTCTAGGGCCTGTGAGGTGCTGAGCGAGTGATGTGACATCAAAACAGGTTCATCAGTGCATTATTTTTTCATTTCAACCTCAACACAGTGCTTCACTGTGTAGCCAATATAGGAACATAAAAATATGTCATGACTTAATACCACTGCCCCCGACACTTACACATACACTGCTCACACACATACACTTCCAACATAACTGCCTTGCAATAAATGTTGCTAGTGGAAAACATCCACATTGTAGCATGACATATACATATATGTTGTTTTTTGCAGTCTGTTGCAATTGGTTCTCTTTTACTCCATCTTTGATCATTGATAACGCAACACAAAACTTAAATCGCCCACGGAATTAAGATTTTGCGCAATATAATACAACTTCAGAAAAGAAGTACAAAAAGTAAGCATTGGCAAAGCCAATACGTCTATTTTGCATTTCCAAATATAAGCCAAACCTATTGCTTTTGCAAAAGCCACTGGACACACTGAATGTCATCAATGGCTTGGCAGCAGGCTCACAGGAAATGTACTATTCAGCACCGGTAAAATGGAAGTTGTGGAAGAAGGGTAGCTGCCAGCAGATTCAGCAGCCAGGCGGCAGCAGCAGGGAAGTCTAGCAGCTGGATGTGGTTGCTAGGGACACCGAAAGTCGACCTCCTGATGGAAACTAAAGCTGCCATTACAGAGATAACACTTTAGCGTTCATGGTACTCACACCATGTAACTGATGATAGGGATTCTGCATGGAAAACACCACCTACCAGCATCAAAGACGGTGGAGCGTGGTGGAGGAGCATGTTGGGAGGAGAAGAAGGAGGAACCGTCCCATTAAACGCTTTAACAGCTGCAAGAACTGCTGGATGTCCCACCACCAAATCCGTAATGAAAATTCAATGAGGCAATGTGAATATCTTCAAAGCCCATCAAATCAATGGCAAACCATGCAAGACAGAGACAGAGGAAAGGCAATGGCTGAATAGTGCTGACCCAAAGCACACTCTCCCTCTTTATACTTCTTTACACTTCTTCTAGTTATTTGTTTTAATGAAATGATGACCCTAGCTCTTGCAGATAAACAGCTAAAGCTGTCTGTAGCCAGCCCTAAAACAGACAAGGATAAGAATGAAATCGAGTCCTAAAGGTGATAAGACAATTTCACAGGTAAGAATGCTTGTGAACTTAATGTGTACTGAACTGTCACCTGACAACAAGCTGTATTCGAAATATTTATAATTGAAAATGGCTTGGAGAGTCAAAACACTTCCAGTAAAATATAAGAAGCTCCCATAGTTTTCTATTGAACCAACAAGCAAAAACGAATGAAGAAAATATGAATGAGCCCTAAGGTCGGCCACACTTTCTTCTTCCGCAGGTTACACCCTCTCTTTGATTTCTAACACTTTTTTTTCCATATTATATTATATTATATTATATCATATTATATTATATCACCTCTGTAATACAGAATCTACTTGTGTAAATGGGGAAGCAGCCCCCATGCAAATACTATTCAAACAAATAGGAGTGTTTTGTAGGCCCCAAACACATTCCAGGCCGCAAGGAGTTTAGAGAGCAACATTACCTACGCTCCAGGCTGGGGGTTGCCCAGTGGCAAGCCAGCCTGCACATCCTGTGCCACATTGGTGTGCTCAAGGAAAGGCCTGCAGTTTCCCCATGTGCACCAGGGGCGTAACATAAGCACCTGTACTGCTGCCCCCCCCAACCCTTTAGGGTCCCCCAAACTCTTCAGGGGGGGCATTCCGCCCAGGGGCAATGACTATCTTTGAGCTAGGGGAGACCCAGGGGTCCCTCTACCTATTCGGCGGGGGGGCATCATTTTACGTTAAACTGTTGCTGTGCCCCCTCTTCTCGTCAGTGCTTTCCTCACGAGGCCCATAAAGGACCATGTTGGAGCACCACCAACTTCTCAGAGAGGTGATATACTTAGCATTCGTCCAATCGACTGGTGCGGTGGGCTGCTTTACATAATACGGCCTCTGAGGTCGAATCCTCGCTTCCCACTTGACTGCTTTTGTAACATAGCGCACAACAATGTGTCTCTTCGAAGCTCGGGTCCTTATCATCCTTGAATGGTCTCGTAAACGACCTTTTTTGGAGGTCGAACTGCTCACCGACGAGCATGCTTCAAGGTGGTACACTAGTGCATACGTGTGCCCGAGGAAGGGTCCTGGGAGAGTGTTATAACAGCACTATAAGTCATGGTGATTGCATGTTTAGGAAAGCCACTGGCGGTGAAGATCTGTAGCTGTGCTAAGAACATGACTCCACAAGGAGAAGGAACTGGCAGAACCTACGGTATGTTGGAAAGTGCTTCTATAATCAAACACACTGTGCCAGGACGCATTGCGTTATTTATGTTGGTAGTTTCCGGTACTGGGCACCAGCATTTATTTTTGAATCCCGACACTTATTTTTCTGCCTCAAGCATTTACTGTGAGCAAAAGACACGTATGGGAAAGATTGAGGAAGAGAAGCAGTAAGCTGCGAGAGTGAGCTGAAGGGGCAGGGAGTAGCCGTAAATATATTGTAGAGGCCCAAGGGGGTATATTTATACTCTGTTTGCGCCGGAATTGCGTCGTTTTTTTTTACGCAATTCCGACGCAAATCTAACTCCATATTTATACTTTGGCGTTAGACGCGTCTAGCGCCAAAGTCCATGGAGTTTGCGTCATTTTTTAGCGTGGACACCTACTTTGCGTTAATGAGATGCAAGGTAGGCGTTCCCGTCTAAAAAATTGACTCCGAGGCATGTGCGTCGTATTTACACTCCCGGGCAAAATTCACGCCCGGGAGTGGGCGGATCAAAAAAAATTACGTATGGCCGCTTTTGCGCTGTTTTTTAGCGCCTGCAAAAGGCAGGTGTTAAGGGACCTGTGGGCTCTGAAGGAGCCCAGAGGTGCCCTCCCATGCCCCCAGGGACACCCCCTGTCACCCTTGCCCACCCCAGGAGGACACCCAAGGCTGGAGGGACCCATCCCAGGGACATTTAGGTAAATTCAGGTAAGTCATTTTTTTTTTTTTTTGTGGCATAGGGGGGCCTGATTTGTGCCCCACTACATGCCACTATGCCCAATGACCATGCCCAGGGGACATAAGTCCCCTGGGCATGGCCTTTGGGCAAGGGGGCATGACTCCTGTCTTTGCTAAGACAGGAGTCATTTCTATGGGGGTTGGGAGTGAAAAAAAATGACGCAAATCGGGTTGAGGCGAAAAATTTGCCTCAACCTGACTTGCCCCATTTTTTGACGCCTAAGCCCCATATCCCCCTACGCCGGCGCTGCCTGGTGTACGTCGTTTTTTTCCACGCACACCAGGCAGCGCCGGTGGCTAACGCCTGCTAACGTCATTGATTAAATACAGCGCCCGCATGGCGCTTCAGAATGGCGTTAGCCGGCGCAAATTTTTTTGACGCAAAACTGCGTTAGCGCAGTTTTGCGTCAAAAAGTATAAATATGGGCCAAGATGGCTTCAGGATCACGCTACCTCGGTATTCTGTGCTCGCACGTTCAATTGCAACAGGAGAGCTTTTGGCACGGGCACGTTTTTATTCACAAATTAAGCACTGCCGGGACGTATTTATTTATTTATTTATTCACTCATTTATTTTTTCAATAGTTCTTGGTATAGTGTTGGAAGCCCTCTACCGTGACGCAGTCAACTCTTTACAATAAGATTTAATTCTGCAGATAAGACATGCTCATAAGACCTATTCGCGGCCTCAGAGCTGTGTGCAGTTACGATAGACACTGAAGAAGGACTCTCCCAAATTAATCCAGTCTTGGTAGCATTTACGGGCGAACACCGCATCCAGGGAGTCACATGTTATTTTTTCTGTAATTTCTTTCCTTGGCTGCTGATACCATTTATCTTGCTAATATCCCTCACTAAGTGGATGATGCTGGGGGACCGTCCCCGGTGGGAGTTAATCACACCATTCTGAAAAGCCTTCTCCCTCGGCCTCGGTGGGTTTTTGATTTATGCTCTGTAAACCAATAGAAAACAGGAAAGAAGCTTTCAGGCGCGTGGACAGGTGGCCATTAAGTGGATAGCACATAAAATATTCACAGTCAAACGGCCTCAGCCACAGGGTTAGCCTGGGAATGGTACAGCTGGGAAAGCGTGACGATTAGAGGGAAGGAGCCCCGATTGGTTGTACACAAGTGGCCGTCCTACAAAGAGGGCACACTGTATCTGTTTGTGCTATGACACACTGTTATCTGGCTGTGCCAGGCGCAGACCAGGAGAGTGCATCCTATTACAATGAGTGCGCTGTTCACAATGCACGCATGAACAGTCTGCCTTTCACTGTAGGCAGAGGACCCGACCTCCATTTTAAAGGGGGCTGGAATATCCCTGCAGATGGCTGCAGGGATGACTTCTCCCACCTGCAGGGTGATGCCTGAGAGGTCTCTTGAAGCACCTTGAACCCCCTCCTAATATCTGCTCTCGGGGGCTCACTATCTGCCACCCCATATATACATGCAAACGCCTGTTGCACCCATTGTGCACTTTCTATAATATGGCCGAAGATGCTTAATAATGTTTGGGCTTTTGTGCCATGATAAACACAGCACAGACTATATTTTACCTTTGAAAACTACGCTATGCTGCAAATAATGAAAAAAATCTATATTTGGAAAAACCCACTCATTATCACATGTAATAATAATACATTTTATGTAGTGCTAATTATGGCACTTCTGCTGCCTGTAAATACCAGATATTAATACTGCCCAATTTATGTCAGTCAGTTTACCCACCCTGGAAGAATAGAAAGCTGAATCTGCCTTATTAGAACTCAAATTCATGACCTCCAGAACATCACATTTGCATGTAGTGAACGTTCAGTTCGCTGAGCAACCCTCCTCGATCAAGATGTGAAACTTATAATGATAAAAGAATGCACAATTTATAGATTTGCACTCTTGCATCTGTATACCAGTGTGTATTTATGAGGAATTGCACCTTCCTTGCATATTTTCGCTTATTTCATTGTAATCAGGAACTTTGGACTTTTGACCTCTTTTGTGGTCTGTGGCCTGCCAAACAGGTTACAAATCTATATGCTCTTTTTCGTGAAATGCCCGTGTCGCCTCAGATGTCATCCCATGATTGCGGCCTGCCTTGAATCTGTCAAGGGGCCATACTGGCACTGAGACTTGTCAAAATTAATCATAACTCAGTCCTTGCAGAACTGATGCAGGGCATCCTACCCTACGGCCTAGCAGTGGTATTATTTCTGTGGTAACTGCTATAATAATTTGGTAATATTGTACATCCAATGTACACGGAAGGTATATCTTGAGTAAAATTTGGCTTGGGGATTAAAAAAAATTGGGTTGTACAGCTTTGGGATTCATCAGCTGCCTTGACTGAGGTGGAATCCTCACAAACGTTTGTTGATGCCTTATCTAAATATGTTTATGAAAACCTCCGTGGTTACTGTGATGCTATTGCTTCTGATTATTGAGAAAATATTGCTTCTGAAGTTATTGAGATGCATTCTTTACCATCGAGGAACAGTTTTTGACTATGTACAGTGCTCTGCCGCCTCTTGGCTAGAATTCACACTATAAAAGTACATATACAGATGTACATAGAGATACTAGATCAACCTATGCCCTGTCATTAGTCCAGTAGTGTCAAAATCTCTTCTGACGATTCCAATAAAGTGTGGCAAACTGGTAAGCTCTCAGACTCAGCTACAAATCCTCCTCTCAGGTGAAGGGATGTGCACCTACGGAAATAAGCTTTTGTTTGCCCTTCACTGAAGACACAGACACTAAACCCTAAACCCAGCAACCCTTCAACCTATGGCTTTCCTTTTCTTCCTTGCAAAATTGTTGGAAAGGGCAGTCCCTACATAATTGCACGATTTTGTTGCTCCATACTCTTCAGATGGATTTTGGCCTAGGACATTGTGATCTTAGTTGTGGATGACTTAAGCAATTTATGTACATCAACAGTGCTGATACCCTGATCTTATAGAACTATCAGTGGCATTCAACCGAGTTGAATATCTAATTTTGCACATAGAATGATCTCTTCTTTTTGTCAGGCAGATCATATATGGTTCAGTTGAGTTCCTTTTCATAAGGATCCATGAATGTGCTGTTGGTTGTTCCTTAAAGGTCATTGCTCTCTCTTCTACTAAGTTGTATATTCTACGATTGATGCATCTGCTGCATGGTTTAGGCGTATCCTACATGTACAGAGATGATACTCAGAGCCTTCTTAGCTTCCAGGATAAGGAAGAAACAACAAACTAGGTGCTCTCCTCGCCCCTGGGCATGGTGCGATGAAGTGGATAAATGCCAAAGATCATCAATTGAACCTTTCTAACTATGAGATTTTCTCGACAGGCAAATTCACTTGGGGCCTCACTACGACTTTGGCAGTCCCAGGGACGCTATGTTGGCGGTGGCGTCTACACCACCAAAAGGCTAGCAGAGAAGATCGCTACATTATTACCGTGGCTGATTTCCGAACAGAACACAGCCAAAGCACTGCGGGCACCGCCAGTGCGGTCTAGCCACCACGGACGACGGTAGACATATTACGAGGTTGCACACCACCAAGGTTTCTGCTGCAGTCGCACCACCACAGAAACCCGGGCGGAAACCTTGTTAAAGGAGACACTCACCTTCAGGAAACCAGACTCGTCCGGAGCCGCCATGGAACCTGAACTACACGTCATACCGCTGCTCCTGCTTGCCCAGAGACAACAGAATCAACACCGAAGACAACAACAGCAACCGTGAGTACATGCACTGATCTGTCACTGTTGTAAATTGTCAAACTACATACGCACACACAACATACCAATCAGGAAATGGTGGCGAGGGCATCACACGTAACCTGACACTGACACGCACACTCATTGACAGCCACATACACACATACACAGTACACACATTGCGGCCATAACACACACACACACACACGTCAAAACACACAACTACTCCCAGAAACCCAGCACTGGCACTGTCACACACAAAAACACAAAACGCCACTAAACGACACTACAACACCACAACGGCTAAACCATCAAAGTACTGGCAAGCACGCACAATACACACTACCCATTGACAAATCACACATTAAACCAACGTACCACCAACAGGGAACAAACACACACACAGCCATACAACGCAGCATTCAACACACCCTGCAAACACACATCACAACATATCTGACATACCATTCACCACACACGCACACAGTCAAACTACAGAAAAGCACACAATACTACAACAAACACATGTCAACACGAACACCACTCAACACCATGACAACAACATGTCCCCAACATACACATGCCCATCACACAACACACACCCATCAGTTGGGTCAAATGCACTGCACACAACCTCACATGCTGGCCAGACAAAACAGGTAGCACAAGCACCCCTTACACACAAAAACTCACATACAAATAATGTCAGCCATTTTCTAAAATGCCTAAGAAAAGAAATCCAGGACAAATAGGTAACATCGAAACCAACAACAGGTTGGTCCAAATATGTAATATAAATATTTAAAATATCAAAAAGTTCAAGGTCATAGGCCAGTCCAAATATGATACGTGCAACATGCACTTTATGGACATCGTGGTGCCCATAACTTGACTGCTGACTGCCATGTAGGCTCCACAGGTAGGGGCATCAATGGAGCAGACAGGCACCTCAGGGATTAGGGAGTGAGGGCGGAGGGGTGTTTGGGCTTAGGGTTGGGAGGGGGTCCTTTGGGACCGAGCTTGGAAGGGGGGGGTTAGGTCTAGGCTTAGGGGAGGGTTGGGTTGGGTTCTCATGGGAGGGGTAGACTTCTTGGTGGGGGAGGGACATGGGTACTTGCGGGGGGTGTAGGGGAGACCTTAGAGGTGGAAGGGATGGGCCTGGGGATGCAAAATGAGCATTTAGGGGTCTCACGGGGGGAAGAGGAGTAGGAAAAAGGTCAAAACATGAGAGGAACACTTTCTTAGACACATGGGGACTCTTATTAGAAGGGGGTTTGGGAGTGGAGAGAGTTGTCTGATGTGTTGGTGTGCTTGTCGTGGGTGCATGTGTGTGTATGAGGTATGCTTGTGGTTGGTGGCTGTCTGTTGGGTGGGTGAATGAGGGCATTTATGTTTACAGGCTGAGGGGGTGGAGGTGCTAGGGATATTTTTGTGGGTGGGTGGGTGGGTGACTGTCTGTTGGGGTTGTGACTGCAGGTATGGTGGATGTGCTGCATGTAGGAATGTCAGTGGTTGTGATGTCTGTGAGTCTGGTGATTGGGGTGGATGTCTGTGGGTCTGCTGTGATGCTGTGTGTGGTTAGGATAAGTGTAGTGGCTGGATCTTTGAATTGCTGTCATGTCTTCAAGTGTGTCAGGTGTTGTGTATGTGATGCTGGAGATGGTGGCAGTGTCTCAGGCCCTCCCACCACTTCCTACAGTGGGTGCTGCGCTGGACGTGGACCCCCAGGGTCCACACTTGCTTGGTGATGGCACGCCAAATTCCCTTCTTCTGATGGGCGTTGACCTGCATGGATGACACAAACATAAGGAAAAAGTCATGTTCACATCCACCATACCAATAGTAGTGGACAGTACACATTATTGACAGCAAGTAGTCAAACATTCCCATCCTCTCAACTCACACTCATTTACAGATAATCGTCTGCATGCATAAACTCCTTCACTATGTGAAAATTCAGTGACACCATCATTCACCACACCTATCACACATAATTATTGCATTGGACTCACCTGCTGCTCTGGTGCACCATATAGCTTTTCATACCAGGGTAGGACCTCCTCCACAAGCTTCTCCTGCTCCTCAGGGGTGAAGGCTGGGGCCCTATCACATGCAGTATGTGGCATGATAGCTCACAGAGGCAGTACACAGCAGCTCAGGTAGTGGAGGTGTTACTGGCTACAGTGTCAGGAGTCAAGTGTGCAATACTGGAGAAGATGGTGGTCATGTCCACCACGTACAGGACCGTCATCGCTGTCGGACATCGCCAGTGGCCCAAGTCCGCCAAAGGCCACAATGTCTTCCAATGGCAACTTTCACTGCGGTTGTGACCGCCAATCGCCATGACGACTTCCGCCAGCAGACTTAGGTCACTTCCATGTGTCCAGTACAGTAGGTCAGGCGACTGCCATTTTAAGCACATTACACGTATGGAAGAGTTTTATCATTTGCGTCATTCACTATACCTCATATCGTGCAGTACAACTGTAAGTACTGCCTTTATGTTTAGTTGTAAATATGTGCATCTGTGCAGTAAATACTGTGTTACAGGAGGACATGTGGTGTTAGCAATGTACACGGATGGTCAAATGGTTTCTAGGAAACGTAGATGATGTGCAACAAGCAGTGTAAGATATGTCATATCGGTTGGAGTGACAACCATGTACAGTAACTGATTGATCTGTATGTATAGTTCAATAGTTAAGTGGGGGAATTTGTCCCGATGAAGGTGTCATCAGGTTAATACCTATGTGCTGTAATGTGGATATCTGAGCTTGTAACCGACCTCAACAGCAGATATGTGTTGGTTGTGTTAGTAATTTTACAAGATGCCTGCTGTATGTCACATATCATATTTTAATTTCTTCACATAGTTTTCCTGCCATGAGGAGAGGATGACAACCACCAGTGTACCGTCCACTAGTAGACCTGCACACCATGGATGAGAGACATTGTTTTCAGACCTATCTGCTGAATCGTCTTACTATCATGGATCTTTGTGATCAATTGGAACCAGATCTGATGCCTGCTATTCGCAATCCCTATACCATACTTCCCATTGTTCAAGTCTCGTCAGTGCTACACTTCCTGGCCACTAGGTCCTTTCAGAATGCAGTGGCCCTAACTGCAGGAGTGTCTCAGCCCATGTTCCCTCTGGTGGTGAGGGATGTATTGGGTGCATTGTTGAAACACCTGGACAGCTACATCAGGTTTCCTCAAAGTGTGGATTTGGCCTATTTGAAGGCAGCATTTCATGCTATAGGACACATTCCACATGTGGTTAGAGCAATAGATGGCACCCATGTAGCCTTGGTTCCCCCCAGTGCCAATGAACAGGAAAAACAACCAATCAACGTTCAGGTGGTGTGTCTGGCAGACTAGTACATTTCACAAGTTGGTGCCAGGTATCCTGGATAAGTCTATGATTCCTTCATCATGCGAAACAGCTGTGTCCCACTGCTGATGACACAACTCCACACAGAGAGGGCCTGGCTGGTTGGTAAGTTGCAACTGAAATGTGTGTTTGCAATGTATGCCTCCTGCCATCACAATGTAACATGTTCCACATGTGTGTGTGTGTTGTTCTACCTGTTTGTTCACAGGTGACTCTAATTATCCAAACTGTCCTTGGTTTTTGACACCAGTGAGGTACTCAACCACGCCACGGGAAGTCCGCACACTGAGGCCTACAGGAGAACAAGGCGTGTAGTTGAGCGGACTTTTGGGCTCCTGAAGGCAAGATTTAGGTGCTTGGACTGATCAGGAGGAGCCCTCCTCTACTAACCCAACAAAGTATGTCAAATAATAGTTGCTTGCTGCATGCTCCACAATCTTGCCATGAGATGACAGATACCATTCATACCAGATGAGGAGGAGCCAGCAGTACCTGTGGGTGTTAATGCAGAATTTCCAAGTGATGAAGAGCCAGAGGAAGATGAAGCAGCAGACTCTAGGACAGATCTCATCAATCAGTACTTCAACTGACTAAAAGGTATGTGAAGTAGACATAGGCCCTCATTACAACATTGGTGGTAAATGCCGTTTACCGCCGTGCAGAAGACCGCCACACACCGCTGCGGCCGCGGAATTCTGCAACAGCTATTACGACTCACAGCTCGGAATCCGCCAAAATCCAGGCAAGTCCGCCACACCAAAGGTCAGTGATAAACTGGCGATAACAAACCCGACACCGTCATGCCAACAGGAATACGCCCACACTATTATGACCCATGAATCCATGCGGCGGTCTTTCAGCTGTGGTATTCCATTGGCGGTACACACCACCGCGCTCAAAATACACACACACTTACAAAACACAACCACATTGGACAAATCAATATACACACACCTGATACACATACACACACCACTCCCACACACCCAATACAATATAAAACACACACCCACATCACCCACAAACCCTTATGACCAGAATTGCGACAGAAGGCCAGAGAGAGACACCACCATCAACAAACTAGCATCCACAGGCACTCCACACCATCACTCACACAACATCCACGCACCTCACACAACACACACAAACACATCCCCTCACACATCACAACACACACCACCTCACACATCACCCACACCACCCCATGGCACAGCAAAGACACCCCTGCTTTTCTGAGGAGGAGCTCAGGGTCATGGTGGAGGAAATCATCCGGGTAGAGCCACAGCTATTCGGATCACAGGTGCAGCACACCTCCATAGCTAGGAAGATGGAGCTATGGCGCAGAATCGTGGACAGGGTCAAGGCAGTGGGACAGCATCCAAGAACTAGGGATGACATCAGGAAGAGGTGGAATGACATACGGGGGAAGGTGCGTTCCGTGGTCTCAAGACACCAGATTGCAGTTCAGAGGACTGGCGGTGGACCCCCACCTCCTCCCTCACAACTAACAACATTGGAGGAGCAGGTCATGGGTATACTGCATCCTGAGGGCCTCGCAGGAGTAGCTGGAGGAATGGACTCTTGTAAGTCAAATCTTAACATACCCTACCTGCATGCTATCACATACCCCCGCCCTCACCCTCACCCCGATCACTCCAACACCCAACATATGTCCCACTATCACAAACCACCCATCCCAACACCAAGCCCTGCATGCAACAACAAAGCATGGACACCCATCACCAAAGCGTGTCCACTACAGATACCCACACAGACCCCAAAACAATTATCACACAAGGTCCTACACAAGAATGTAAGACTGGGGTACAGGGTCACCCACCCATTGCACATGATGGCAGACACAGATGCAATAATCATGCCTTTACTCCCCTGCAGAACCCCTACCCAACATCACCGGACAGGAGGTGCCAGACATGGCAACCCCCCCCCCCACAGAAGAGGCCCACAGTGATGACAGCAGCTCTGTCCAACTGGATCTAGATGACCAGCCCGGCCCATCTGGGACCTCGGGACATTCGGTTCCCCTGACACAGTCACAAGCCACCACAGAGCCTCCCCCTTCAGGAAACACCAGCACAGCACCCACCCAGCAGGCCCATACCTCTGTCCCCAGGACACGTCAAGCAAAAGTGTGTCCACCACTACAGGGGACCCAGGCAAACCCACCAACCCAAGAACAGCAGGGACCTGGGGGCAGTGGCAGTGGGCACACGGTTCAGGGGACAGAGGCCCAGGAAAACCGGGGAACTGGGAGGTCTGCTGTGCGACAGTGGGAGGACAGGCCCAGGGAACCCACTCTCCACGAGGCCCTCTCCAACATCATTGGAGCATACCATCATTCCCAGGAGACAATGGCAACGGTACTGGCCAAGTTTCAGGAGACCCAGCGGCTGCAGGAGGAACAGTATTTGGGGTTCAGGGAGGAACTCAAGTCCATCAACACCACCCTGGTCACCATTGTTGGGGTGCTGAAGGACCTTGTGAACACCAGGAGGGACACTGTGGCACAACAAGGGGCCCCTGACACTAGCCTGGACGATGAACTGGCCACCACCTCCGCTGGCGATAGTGGACAGGCGGAACCGCCACAGGACCACGACACCAGCACCCCACCCCCTGAAGATGGAGGACCACCCCGCAAATGGTCCCTGAGATCCAGGATAAAGACAGAGAACAATACTAAGACCCCCGCCAAGAAATGAGACCACCCTGAATGTCATCCTTCTGTCCCACTTTGTCACCCAGTCCATCCTTAAACTGCCGTAGCTCCACTTCCTATGCCCCTTTGGACAATGCACCTGTGAGACAAAAAACTGGACTCTGCCATGGACATTCCTCCACCATCACCCCTGCCCTTTTTTACAACCCCCTCCAATATTTAGCACTTAAATAAACACCCTTGAATCACAAAACAATCTGGAGTCAGTCTGTGCTTTGCTTTCACAAATGTGTATCTGCAATAACTGATAAAAATAGCAATGTCCATTGTATTGTCAACATACCTATGTCACACAGCTCTAGTCCATGAGGTAACATAGCAGAGGTCACACAGTGGGACACACATCTGTGAAATGGAAAGGTAAAGTGACAGGTCAGGGTCCATACACTGGGTGAAAGTGACAGACATATGATAGGTCTAACAAGTTTATCAGATGTATAAGGCAGTGATGTCTTCTTACCTATGTCTCACTGGAAGTATTGCTGGATTACGTTGTTTCTGTTGTCGATATCCTCTTCTTCTGCATCCTCTTCTTCTCTGTCCACAGGCTCCACAGCTGCCACAAGACCTCCTTCTGGACCATCCTCCTGCAGAAAAGGCACCTGTCGTTGCAAAGCCAAGTTGTGCAGCATACAGCAGGCCACGATGATCTGGCACAGCTTCTTTGGTGAGCAGTACAGAGAACCACCTGTTATATGGAGGCACCGGAACCTGGCCTTCAGGAGGCCGAAGGTCCTTTCTATCACTCTCCTAGTTCACCCATGTGCCTCGTTGTAGCGTTCCTCTGCCCTTGTCCTGGGATTTCTCACTAGGGTCAGTAGCCATGATAAGTTATGGTAACCAGAGTCACCTGCAAATGTCGAGGGACAACTGTTAGACACACACTAACCCCTAGGGACAACCCCAGACCCAGACAACTATTCACAGGGTATAGGGTCCTTGTCCTCACCTATTAGCCACACACGGTGCCTCTTGACTTGCCCCATCACATAAGGGATGCTGCTATTCCTCAGAATGTAAGCGTCATGCACTGAGCCAGAAAACTTGGCGTTCACATGGGAGATGTACTGGTCGGCCAAACACACCATCTGCACATTCATTGAATGGTAGCTCTTCTGGTATCTGTAAACCTGTTCAATCCTGCGGGGGGGGGACCAAGGCCACATGTGTCCCATCAATGGCACCTATGATGTTGGGGATATGTCCCAGGGCATAGAAGTCACCTTTCACTGTAGGCAAATCCTCCACCGAGGGAACACGATGTAGCTGCGCATGTGTTTCAGCAGGGCAGACAACACTCTGGACAACACGTTTGAGAACATAGGCTGGGAAATCCCTGATGCAATGGCCACTGTTGTTTGAAATGACCCACTTGCCTGGAAATGGAGTACTGACAGGACCTGCACTAGAGGGGGGATTCCTGTGGGATGGCGGATAGCTGACATCAGGTCTGGCTCCAACTGGGCACACAGTTCCTGGATTGTGGCACGATCAAGTCTGTAGGTGACTATTACATGTCTCTCTTCCATTGTCGACAGGTTCACCAGCGGTCTGTACACCAGAGGATGCCGTCATCTCCTCACCTGCCCCAGCGGACGTGCCCTATGGATGAGAACAGTTAGCACAGAGTCAGCCAACACTGAGGTAGTAAAAAAACAATTTTATTGCACACATTTGTCAATCCGCTATGTGCCTGTCTTTGTGTGTATGCACGGCCTAGATATGTGTGACGCATTTAACAGTAATGCCATGTGGCCCCTGAAATGGCGGCTGCCTGACCTGTAATATGGGACAAGGGGATATGAGGTAACTGCGCTGGTGTTGTACACCGTTGCGGTAGGCGTTCGAAGATCGCGGCGCAATCCTGCATTGGTTAATATTGGGCCCTATGGGTCCCAGGAGCCAATGACGATGTATGCCGGCGGTGACGGTACGCACTGCTGTGGACGTGACCGCCATTTTCTGTCTGTTCACTCACTTGATACCTGATCTTCGAAAGGAGTGGACCTACACTGCAAGTGCTGCTGTGACCTCAGTCTGGAAGCGACGATGGCTCATGTGTCTGGGGAAAGGGCCCCTGCCTTCACATCGGAGGAGTTGGATAAACTAGTGGATGGGGTCCTCCCCCAGTACACGCTACTCTATGGTCCTCCAGACAAACAGGTGAGTACACTGTGAGCATGCTGTATGGGCAATGCCTGTTTGAAGTGGTGTGGATGAAAGATACGGGGTGGGGGGATGAGGCCTGTATGATCGGACGGTGAGTGTATGTGCGTCAGGGCAAGGGTGGGAACGTGGGACAATGACTGTGACAGTCCGGACGGTTAACGTTTGTACTATTCCTGTAGGTCAGCGCCCACCAGAAGAAAGATATTTGGCATGCCATCGCCAAGGATGTCCAGACCCTGGGGGTCCACCACAGACGGAGCACCCACTGCCGTAAAAGATGGGAGGACATTCGCAGCTGGAGCAAGAAGATGGCGAAGGCCTAGCTGGGGATGGCCTCCCAACGTGGGAGGGGTGCCCGTCGCACCATGACCCCACTGATGTTCCGGATCCTGGCGGTGGCGTATCCGGAGTTGGATGGGCGCTTGAGGGCATCACAGCAGCCACAAGGGGGTGCGTACCGTCACATCCATCTGACTCTGCGCGCATTGGAGGTGTCTGGGTGGGGGAGGTGTGCAGTGAGTTCCCCCAGGCTAGGGCGAGCTTTGTAGGCAAGGACCCTTTGTGAGGCAGGCTAAGTGGCACCCTAACCCCACCAGTGGTAAGAGCCATCTACACCTAGTCAGGCTCCTGTGACTTCCATGTGTGCAGCAGTCGGGCATAGGCCATGTACCCCATGTCCCTGTGATTAATTAGGGAACTCTAAGTGCATGGTGTAGTGCAGAGGGCTGCTGTGTCTGTAGTGTCCGCCAACGGTAGCGGTATTGCATGCAGTGAACATGTCTTTCTTCTTTCGCCCCCCCCTTTTTGTGGTCTCCCTGTTCTTGTGTGCATTAGCATCATCAGGCGGAGGAGCTGTGCCACCGGAGCAGGAGCGAGCTGCATCCCACATGGGCCTGGAGGGCAAGACAACGGAGTCTGAAGTCACCAGTGGGACGGAGGGCGAGGGGAGCTCCACGGCGGGGACAGGAGTAGAGACCAGCGACACCGACTCCTCCTCTGATGGGAGCTCCCTTGCGGTGGTGGGCCCCTCTGTGCCCACCGCATCTACAGGTAGAGCCACCACCCCCCCTACCAGCACTGCCCTCCCAGCAGCCCCTCAGTGTGTTTTCCGTACCCGCTCACCCAGGAGGGTGGGTATCTCCTCCGCCCCAGGCACCTCAGGCCCTGCCCCAGTCAGCCCTGCTGCCCTCAGTGAGGAGGCCATTGACCTCCTGAGATCCCTCACCGTTGGGCAGTTTACCATTCTGAATGCCATCCAGGGTGTAGAAAGGCAGTTGCAACAGACAAATGCATACCTGGAGGGCATTCATTCTGGCCAGGCAACCCAACAGCGAGCATTTCAGGCTCTGGCCTCTGCACTGATGGCAGCCATTGTCCCTGTGTCCGGCCTCCCCCCTCCAACTTCCTCCACCCAGACTCAATCCCCAGTACCTCAGCCTATCCCAAGCACACCATCAGACCAGCATGCACACACCTCAACACACAAGGGTGGCTCTGGCAAACATAAGCACCACACGTCCCACAGGCACTCACACAAGCATCATACCCATGCAGACATACCAACATCCACTGCCTCCACTGTGTCCCCCTCCTCCACGTCTCCCTCCTCCCTCCCCGTCACGTCTCCACTCACACCTGCTTGCACTACATTTTCAGCCACTACCTCCATCACCAGCACGCCCATCACCACACACCGCTCACGTGCACTCACCACCCCACTACCATTCACACATCCACTGTGTCCTCTCCCAGTGTGTCTGTGAGCTCTCTTCCCAAAGTACACAAACGCAGTCACACACCCACCCAACAGCCATCCACCTCACGACAGCCTCCAGCCCATGCACCTTTACCCAAAGTCAGCAAACGAGCACCTCCAAGAACCACTACCTCTTCCTCCACTCCCAAACCCCCTCCATCTACCCATCCCAGTGTGTCTAAAAAGCTTTTCCTGTCAAATGTTGACCTCTTCCCTACGCCTCCCCCACCCCGTCCGTCCCCTAGGGCCCGCCTTTCCAGGTCCCAACCCAGCACCTCAGCCACCACATCACCGGGCACAGTGGTGCCAGCAATAGCCGGATTTTGGAGTGCGCCAAGCAACAGGGCTGCCAGTGTCCCAAGGAGCAAGGCCAAGGACATTCCCCCACCTCCAAAACAGAAAAAGATGCCCACATCCCGGAGGGAGAAGGCCAAAACACCTGCCACCAAGGGCTCAGGCAAGACAATTGTTGGAAGTGGCAAGACAGCTGCGCCACCATCCAAGGTGGAGAAGGGCCTGAAAATGAAAGACAAGTCAACGTCGCCGCCAACCTGCACGGCGGACAAGACCACCACCGGCAACACCACATGCACCGCCGCCACAGACACCGTCGCCAGCACCCCAGATACTGAGCCCTTCACCAGCACCGCAGACACTGTGCCCTTCAGCAGCACCGCAGTGAGCCCGCCACCAGCACCGCCGCTACTGACACCGCCGCCAGCACCGCAGTCAGTGAGCCCGCCACCAGCACCGCCGCTACTGACACCGCCGCCAGCACCGCGGTCAGTGAGCCCGCCACCAGCACCGCCACTACTGACACCGCTGCCAGCACGGCAGTCAGTGAGCCAGCCACCAGCACAGCAGTCAGTGAGCCAACCACCTGCACCGCATTCGTGAGGCCACCACCAGCACCGTTGCCACAATGACCGCCGCAAGCACCGCCGCTACTGACCCTGCCGCCAGCACCGCCAGCGGCCCGCAACATCCTGAGCCAGTGGCACCACCGCAGACATGGCTGCCTTCCCCAGTGGTCATTCGTACGAGGCTGGTGGTCAGTTCCAGGAGCCTGGGCAGCTTGCATGTTAAACCCACTGGAGAGACTTGAGAGACTGTGGCTTTGCACTCCCCAGGATAAAGCAGTGGGCAATCCACCCACTGGAGAGACTTGAGAGACTGTGGCTTTGCACTACCCAGGATACATCAATGGGCATGGAGCCCCCTCGTGGAGCTGGCATCGTGCACTCATCCGGCTGAGGTGCCCCCGTCTCCCTTCCCCCTGAGGTGTCTGTTTTATTTCGATATGATGCCCCTGCAGTGTTCTCTCCATTTCGATCGGGTATCGAGTGTGTGCCTCGCCCATGAATTTTGGGCCCAGTGGTCCACGGACTATATAGGTGCAGTACCTGGACTTGAATTCTTAGTGTACATAATTGTTTATAGTGTATATACATTTTTGACTAATGGATTATTCTTGATTACAATTTCCTTTTGTCTTTGTGTTCTTTCAGGGTGGGTCAGGGGGTGTAAATGTAATGTTGCAGCATGTATTTGTGTGTATGTTGTTGTGGGTGAGGGTGGGGGTGGGGGTGTTGCGTGTTGCGTGTGTGTGTGTCACTCTCTTTTCCCTCCCCCCTCCCCTGTGTTGTAGGTGCAGTACTTACAGCGGTCGTCGCCGACCGTCGTTCATGCTCCTGGTAGAGGAGCAGGAAGACTATTGCAGGGAGGATTTGGAGTTCAGGCTCCATGGCGTCCTAGTTCCTTGTGGGGTGTGTAGAGGTGAGTGTTTTCCCTTCCAAGTCCTGTTTCCGCTGGGTTTTGCTCGCGTTGAATCCGCCCCGGAAAAGGTGGCGGACTGGCCAGTCATAATAGTGTGGGCGGTACATTGTCTTCCGCCTGTCTGTTGGCGGTGACCGCCATGCTCTTTGTTTGTACCGCTGTGGCGGTCGGAGTGTTAAAGTGGCTGTCTATGTTGGCGGTTTTCCGCCATGGTCACTTATAAAAAATCTTTTACCGCCGGCCTGTCGGTGGTTTGACCGCTGCTTTACCACCGACCGCCAGGGTTGTAATGAGGGCCATAATGTTGTGGGTCAAATTTTCAACCTGAAGTAGATGGGTAGCATTTCACCTCCTTCATTGCATCATCTGTGGGGTTGTAGATAGCTCCAATGCCAATGTATGAGTTGTGCTTGCAAACTGTAAATTGTATTATGAACAGAAAAGAGTGGTCTTCATTATCATGTATTGTTATAGCAGATGCAAAGTTACACTTCTGGACATGACCTCCCTGAACTGAGGAGTGTATGCTGCTATGTCCTATCCCTCTTCCCTTGCAAACACAGATTGCCCTAGATCATGTTTGAATGATCAACCTTGGCAAATGACAAACAGGGTCAGAAGCAGATGGGAACTGCAGACAGACATGAGAAGTGGACATGGCTGATAGTTGATAACAGGTACTATGAGTGTTGATTACGTGGAGTGTGACTGACATTGTTAGACTGTCACGACACTGGGGTGGTAAAGTGTTTTCCCACCAAGGTCACTTGTAGGGTATATGAGGTTGTTTAATGCTGTCATTTGTGTTTGAATATGTGTCTGGCTCATGTGTAAATGTGGGACCATAGCCTCTCCCTGCACAATGGTAAAAGTTGTGTGTATTCTACCTTGATTCTAGCTGTCAGTGTGTTCCTACTTTGCAGACCAATGTGCATGTCACTCTGGACTGACATAGGTGAGTGACAAACTACAGGTATCTGGCCAATATATGCGACGGTTTCCAGGTATGGGTAGATCAGTAGTGATCTCCGTCTGTACCATGGGCTATGTATATTTGGAAAGTATGGTATGGGTATGTGATAAGACTTTGCCAGGTGATACAAAGTACCAATCTGTGTGGCTCCTGCCTTGTTGGTATGGTGACAAGTCCCTATCTTCTGTATCGTGTAGTTTAGCATTGTGTTACACCTTAGCAGATATCCTGATGCTACTGTCAATCATGCTCTTTGTGTTGTTAGCATTTCTGTCACTGATTGTGTGTAGTTGTAGTTTACAACCTATTTGGTATCTGTCCAGTTACATTCCTATTGTAATGAGTATACTGCTGATGGAGTCCGCGTATGGGCTCCATAACAATGGGTGTACAATACAGTGGGATATGATCAGACTAGAGTTGGCATGCATGACTATTGTACATGGTTGATAAATGAGACATACACAGGACCTGTGTGTAAGTGTTATTTACTGTGGAGAAACAAAACACATATGTGACTAAGGACATTACACTGACAAAAAAGGTGATGGGTTTAGTCATGGGCGATGACACCATCAGGGTAGCTAATACACCATTTGGGAACACAGGTCCAGTGTCCTTGCACAATAGGAAAATCGAGAATGGTTACAGAACAGTCAACAGGGTGTATCTGTGGCACACAAGGGGAACAGTTCAGAAGAGGTTTACTTCCTGGGAGTGGGTTTGGTCTTGGCATCTGCTCCTGCAGAATGTCTGGGTGGACGTCCACATTTGCGGTGGGGTTCCTCAGCTACAGAGGGTGGGGTGACTAAGGCATGTCCTTCCCCTGGCAGGGCCTCCAGTCCATTAGCAGCTGCAGATGTAGAAGTACCTGATGTATCATTGCTAGTGGAAGGGGCCAGATGTTGGGTACAAGACATACTCATTGTGTTATTCAAGTCTCTCAGCACCCCTGCAATGGAAGCCAAGTGGGCATTTTGTGCCTGCTACTGCTGCATGACTTCCTGGTGGTTGTCCCTCTGCAGATTTTGGCTTTTCCCCAACCTGGTGATAACTTGGCCCATCATGCCTTGGGAACTTTGGTAGGCTCTCAAGTCTTGAGAGATGGCATCCTGGTCAGTAGTGTCCCTTTGAGACCCCCACAGCATCCTTCCCACACACCTTGCCCCCACGTGCCTCTGCCACTGGCACAGGATTCCCACTTCCAATGGTGGCAGGTCCATCATTGTCAGGGCTGGCAAGGTGAGACTAAGGTACCTGTACTTTGGGGTACACAATGAATGACACAGTTCTTGGGACACAGATTAGGGGGCAAATGGTTGCCTGTGATGTAGATGCTACAGGGCTGGGTGGGATTGCTGTGAGCAAGGTGAAGCTGACAGTTGTTGACTGACCAGGTGTCCCAGATGGGCCAGGTTCTTCGTCAGTCTTCAGACATCCTGGGGTGTTGTCTTCACTGTGGCCTTCATCCAGAGGGGTAGTGGCAGTCTTTGGTATCCTCTCCATGGTGACAATGGCAAGGTTACCTGTGGAGGGAGTGGAACACAGAATTCAGGTTACAGTGGGGGTATTGTAGCAGTTGTGTGAGTTGCAGACAGTGCCTTGACATAATCCCCATCAATGACATTGACAGCCGATGCACTACGTAACTTGGATGCAACATGAAACTCTGTAACTTCAGTTCCATACACCATGTTTTATGAGGTAAACCATGTTGGTAGTTTCGTTCAGCTGATGGCATCTGGTATTGTCAGATAATTGACATGGATGTACACCTTTGTTACCTAGTGAACAGTCTGGCATGATAGCTGGCACAAATGAGAGCTGTGGAATGCACATTGGTGTCCTCGTAGGAACGCAGTAAATGAGTTTACAATGGACATTGACGCGAAGCTGGATGTACTGCATGTGCATCCACTCAGCCATCTGACTTTCAAAAACAGGTTAGTACGTTTCTAGCTTGGGACCTTTGATATGTGGCCATTATATATGGGCACTCAGCTATAGCAGTGTTTTGATTGAGATGTTAATGCGAGAGAGCCATTGCATTGGTGTCATAGCCATGTACTGTTCCACATTAGTACAATCAAGATGGGTAAGATGGGATATTGCTTTGACATGCATGACAAGTTATATTTTGTGCAGTGTACTGGTGTCAGCAATATTGGGATTTAGCATTCTGGGAGTTGTAGTGCTATGATTAGCCAGTGCTTAACGTGCCAATTCCAAGGGCTGTGGGGCCAGATGTGTTTAGTGGACATGTGGCATGCCAGGGAGGGGTATTAGGTGATTAAGTGAGAGTTGCAGTGGGTGGAATGTAAATTGGGGTGAGTATAGGTGGTGAGGGAGCATGCAGGACAAGACAATTATGTGACATGAATGTTTTTGGCACTTACCAGACGCCACTTCCCTAGGTATTCCTGCCAGGCCCTCAGGATGCAGTATGTCCAAGACCTTCTCCTCCCAAGATATGAAAGTAGGGGAAGGAGGTGTGGGCCCATCGCCAGCACCGCAAGCTGGTGCCTGGATGCCATGGAACGTACCTTCCACCTGAGGTCATTCCTCCTCTTTCTGATGTCCTCCCTGGTGCGTGGATACCTGCCCACAGAATTGACCCTGTTGACTATCCTTTGCCACAACTCCATTTTCCTGGCAGTAGATGTTTGTTATACCTGTGCTCCAAACAGGTGTGGCTCTGCCCTGACAATTTCATCCACCATAACTCTAAACTCCTTATCAGTGAAACAAGGGTTGTTTTTGTGGGGACATGGTATTGGTTGTGTAGACGGTGTGGTTGTGTTCAAGTGAAAGAGTGCAAAGTTAGGTAAATGATGAGGTGTAGGTGCTGTGATGTTAGTGGGTGATGGGTGTTGTGGGTTGTGCGTGGTACTAATATGTGTGTTTTGTATGTTGTGCAGGTGTGTGATGTGTGGCGTAAAGTGTAAATGGGTGCCTATCCTTGCTAATTTTGACTCTCCAGGATGTTGGTTTTCCTTGGCTATGTGTGGTGTTTTGATTGCAAAGGATTGTGGATTGGGTAAGAGTGTGTTATATAGTGCAGTCAGTAGGTGTGTCGGGTGTGTGGATGTGTATCAGGTGTGGGGTATTCAAACTAGACAATGTAGTGTGATATTCTGACAGAAGTGAGTTGAGACCCCCCTGGTTCCCACCGCCAATGGCTTTCCACCATGGTAGAACCGCTGTCATAATTTGTGGATCTTAATATGATGGGAGGATTTTTGTTGGGCTGGCGGTGCTGGTGGTGGGACCGCCTCTTTTCTGTCCTCCACTGTCCTGGCGGTTTTGGGAATTTGGCTGTTTTTTGGCAGCCTACACAGTGTGACTCTTAATGTGGCGGTTGGATTACCGCCAACATGGCGGTCTTTTGCCTGTTGCCACTGCAGTGGTCTTGCCAAAACACCACCAAAGTCATAATGAGGCCTTTGGTGTTTTGGATAGTAGTCTTGAGCCTCCTTGTATGGATATCTGTCCTGCCCCTTGATCGTTATTAGGAGTATAACAAAACGGCTAGGCCAAGAATGATCTCTTTCCTCTAAAAAAGCTACATGGTCAAATGTGTCATTTGCAAGTGCTACATCGTGCTTTTTGCTATATTAATTTTTTTTAATTCTTGTCATCAATGCATTTATATATTTGGGACCACATTTTCAGCTAAGCCTATTGAGAAGCATCAATATATTCAATATTCTGCAGCTCATGCTTTCTTTGGTCTTAAGAAATGTAATCGTATGACAGCCAAAATTAGAAATTGACACTGGTTGCCAGTGCAAAAAAGGATTTCATCAAAAGAAGTAACACTTACGCACTGCACTTTTTATGAGCTTCGCCATCCATCCTTTCGATCTTTTTTTTCATATTTACTCTTCCAACATTTCTTAAAGTCTGTTGCATTGTTTTTAGAGTGTTGCAGTGTACCTCCCCATGCTTTGTTTGCAGTTGTTTAAAAAGATATACCCCACAAGAGCACTGAGAACATCTTCTTTGAATTTGCTCCATGTGAGTAGATTTAAAAGGCACTGTCAAGGAGGCCAGTCTTTTTCAGTGGCTGCAGCTGAAATATAGAATTCCCTTCCAGTGAAGCTACCAATGGCACCCCCCCTCCTGGAGTATCGGAAACACTTTGGGGCATATTTAAGAGCCCATAGCGCCATTCTAACGAAAAAGTAGCATCATTTTTTTACACTAATGTGGCGTTAGATGGCCAAAAACGCCATGCCATATTTACAATGTGGTGCAATGCATGCCTTGGGCCACTTTGAAACCTTTGCGCTACATTATGCTTGCACCAGGCATAATGTATGCAAAGGGGGCATTCCCCCATTAGGGGGGCTGAAAAAATGGTGCAAAGAAATCCATTGTATTTCTTTGTGTCATTTTATTCTGCACTTTTAACGCCTGCTCTGAGCAAGCGTTAAAAGGAGGCTTTCATTGGTTACAATTGTCCTCTGGGTGCTTTGCAGGATTAGCGTCAACATTTGTTACGCTAATCCTGCAAAGCTCAGAACTAGCGTAAAAAATTATGACACTAGTTCCCTAACTATTGCTTTGTGCGCTGTATATTACATATGGCGCACACATGGTGGCATTAGGGGGACGCTGAGGGGTGCAAGAAAAATGGTGCTGATTCTGAGCTCTGAAAAAGAGAGGAAGTTCAAACATAGAAATCGTGACTTGGCGTAGGCGCCAAAAGTATCTGCCCAATATGAGGACTTCCTTGGATGCAACATTTGAAATTTCCAGCTCAGAGCTCTTCTCACCAAAACCAACAGCTTCAGTGAAAGCTCATCCCAACAGCTATCTAACTTCCAGAGGACTTCCTCAGATACAGCCTGCAGCTTTGCCCTGCCTGAGAATTTCGACTTACATTTCAGAAACTTAGGGCCCAATATATATCTTGTAGGAGAATTATATTACAATGCTCTCTCTGCTAAGACTGTGGTCTGCTCTCACGATTTAAATGCAGGTAGACCATAGTTTGATGATGGCGGAGACTACTGCAGTTCGGCTGTGGTCAAACTTCTCCGATGACCCAACTGAGTTTGACTAATTTAGATGGGTGAACATATGGCCATTTTTCAATGCCCATTATCGCTAGGAAAAACCTGGCAGTAAGGGCCACTGAAAAGTGCTCAATGCCCCTCTTGCTATAGGTGGAAACTCCATCGTAATCAGCCTGAAATCACAACTAGGTCTTTCTCTGCCATGACCACAGACTACCACTAGCACTTTCTGCTTTATTGGTGCTATTTTTCCTTAAATCTTCTCAAATTCATATGTCTATTAGCTTAATAAATTTTACTCTTTTTTAAAATTGCAATTACATTTTTATTGTGTTGTGTTTTGAATTTAAACTGTTTTGACACTTCTAAATGCTTTATACATTTTCTTTAAGTTAAGGCTGTCTGTTCTGATCCATAGCTGCCAGGGGTTGAGCTCAGGTTTAAATGACAGAAATCTTCGAGTGGAGGTTAGTAGCTTTATTACTTCTGATGGACTTCAATTCATCCTCATTAATAATTCACTTTCTTACAAATACATTAGAAGTAATTGATAAGGGTTTGATTATCTGAGGGCTGAAAGGATCTGATGGTGCGCACAATGAATTTGCATTTTTAATTACAGAAAAGAGTTCAGCTGGTGAGGTTGCTGTTAATTGTGAGACACAAGCCTGAAAGGTTTGGGATATGGTGAATTTGAGCAGGGAACAGAGAGTAGTATGTTCAGATTATTTCCAAAGGCTGTGATTTCTGAAGGAAAATAGGTGGCAAACTCATTGGCTGATAGGTAATTTGCACCATTTACATAGCAAGGCGCTCAACTTGTTTTTTAGAGCTGGGACATTTAGAGAGATCCACAGCAGTGGGCTTGAGGAAGTGGGTTGAAGTTCCTCAGTTGTTAGTAATCATTGAATGTGCAGCTAAAAATTGAGTTAAAGAGATCAGATGATATTTTGGGCAAACATGGAATGAGACCATTATAAGCTGGGTGAAGGACGGCTAAGAGCGTGTCAGGTAGTGTTCCTCCAAGAGATGTGGATATTTATAGAGCAGTAGGGTACAAGAGGAATGCAGACTGTCTTATTTATCATGTTATAATCTGATGGTAATGGTGTGATAGAAGGTTTAATATGTGCTTAAGTGTTACATTTAGGAGTTTGCCAAGTTCATGAGTAAATGTAATATGTGTGTTGATTAAGGTGTGGCCAGAGAGAAGCTGAGAGAAAATGATGTATTGTAGGTGGAAAATAATGTTGAGAAGGAAATCACAAATTAGCACATTTGGTGTGTTGGTAGAAAGTAGGTCAAAGATTATGTTGAGATCTTCAAAAAATTGATGTATCTTTCATGGTCAGTGATAGAGCTTTGATTGGATAGGTGATTGCTATGCACTGGTACAAAACAGATGAAGGGGAGGTTGATATGTGGGGACCAAGATAGGGTTCACCTCCTTGTTGAGTAGGATGCCAACTCCACCTTCTCTCTTGGTGTAAGTGGTGTACGAGAATGAAGTGAGGTCAGTGTGAAGGGCTGCAGGTATGGCAGAGTCCTTTAGATTGATTCAAGTCTCCATGAGGTGAAGTTAGGTAGTGTGAGAGTGAGTGAAAGAGGTTTTGTTGCAAGCAGACCTAGCATTCTACAGGCTGAAGGAGATAGAGGGATTATTGTGGGCTTTTAGGTATAGGTCTACAGTCTGGGGGCAAATCTTTCTGGGTAGATATTGTTGTTGGGGTTTGGCTTATTGTTGCACAATATGCATAGTCAAATAGGTTGGTGAAATGTAAGTATGAGGGGCTAGTGATATGTTGTCTCGGTTTTTCTATCTTTTTCTTCTTCCTTCCTTCCTTCCTTCTTCATGTTTTACCTTCTATGTCTTGCTCTGGGATAAAGTCTAAAGATGAAATATAAGTGCAGCTCGCCAAAATTAAGAGCTGGTGGACACAACCTTCAAGTACAGTCATAAATTAAGTTATAGATCCAACAAACTATGGTGAGTAAAGCAATCATAGCACAATCAAGACCCTTGGTCACGAAGATTCAAGCTTTCCATTAAATCAAGAACATTTTCAAGATAGTCATTTTGTAGCAAATAAAAGTAACTGATGAAGGTTTTTTAAGTCCGGAATGGAACTCAAGAGGTGCAAAAAGTAAAAGAGCAAATAAAACAAACTTTTCAAATATGGCCCCAAAATCTGGAAGGGCAACCTGCCCAAGATGGGACTTGTTTTGTCTCAATATTCTGAGATAACAAATGATTACCTGGCCTCACCCGTACGTTGCATCAGCTGCACAATATTTTTCAGTGTCCTGTGCGTGCTTGACTCATTAATGATGAACTAGGTCGCAGAAGTAGGGCACGTTGTAGACAGGGCACAGCTGGAGATGCTCAAAACCAAGCGCTGATGTTGTGCTATTTTTATAATGCCTCACTATCTTCTGGACTACTGAAAGAGCATAACTTGGCTGTGCCATTATGTCTCTTGAAGCATGAAATGAAGGGGTTGTTTTTTTGTGCAACATGAAAATGTTTTCCATTTAAACTGGGTGGGCCAAATTGCATACAAGTAAACTGCACAGATCACTATAATCTTTTATGTATGCTACATTTAATCATTGTGTGAAATGATATACATGTTGATCAGTATAGGGAAAGGTGCGGAAGACATTGTGACGCGAAGGGTTAATTAGCTTGAGCAGTGTAGATGAGCGTGATGCCTGCTGAAACCCCCGAACAACGTGAAAAAGTTCATGATATTATTTTCAAGCTTGTTTGTGTAGAAGACTCCGTCTCAACCTTGAGAACAAGAGTACAGGGAGAAGATGAAATGAAAACAAAGGCTGGGGAAGGGCAGAGCAGCCAAGTGCTGATAGCATAGCTAGAAAATGGCAGAAAGAGATAGAATCCAAACTTTGAGTTATTTAAGCACTGAAGTGGGGGTGAGGGATTTGAAGCTCGCAGATGGGGTTGTGAAAGCTGCCATGGCCCAGCGCTGCCTCCCTCTTTTGCTGTTCAGAGACCGTGACGCTTGAGGGGGAGAGAGGTCCAAGCAGGCGGTAGAGGGCTTCCCAGAATTTTCGTGGACTAAGTTAAGTTTCACACAGGGATGAAAGGCCTTTGTTTCTCTGCTCTATTATTATGATTGATTATTATGCTTGCACTGTGTTTATAATCTGAAGTATTCAGCTCGTTTATATTTTGCTTTCTGAACATCGTAGTGTGAGCTTGCTGCAGTAATTGAAACATGCATTTTGGTATGCAGTTAATCAAAGCTAATCTGAAGTATTCAGATCCTTTATATTTTGCTTTCTGAACATCGTAGTGTGAGCTTGCTGCAGTAATTGAAACATGCATTTTGGTATGCAGTTAATCAAAGCTAATCTGAAGTATTCAGCTCGTTTATATTTTGCTTTCTGAACATCGTAGTGTGATCCTGCTGCAGTAATTGAAACATGCATTTTGGTGTGTAGTAAATCAAAGCTTATCTGAAGTATTCAACTTGTTTATATTTTGCTTCCTGAACATCGTAGTGTGATGCATTTTGGTATACAGTTAATCAAAGCTTATATCTGTCAATGAACTCTTTGCTTATATACATGCATACAGTAGATGCTCTTTGTAGTGTACTCATATATAAATAGATGCTTTTCATTGCTATTCTTATTCTACTATTGTTGATGTGCTAAATACATATATTCACCTGAAATTCTAGTAAAGCTAAATTGTATTCATAAGTGGCGTGTGGTCCTTCATTGAGCGTCCTTATTGACTTATACCGAACAGGTGTCAACCAGTCACCTGGATAAGACATTTTGGTACAAGAGGTGGGGAATAAGTCAATAATGCCTCTTTGGGGACGTAAGAAAAATAGGGCAGAGAGCGGAAGGCAGCATGGGGCAGAAGCCAGATCCATTCCCGGGTGGTTAGCAACTGACCGATTCTCTGGTGTGGCAGGACTCCTGAACCGGTGGGCAGGGCCGGTTTTATGGGAAGCACTAGATGAGAAAGTGACTCCTCTCTTAGTGGAAGATGCGGTAGAGAGTGTGAAACTAAGAGGGGCGAAGCTGGAGCTGAAAGCGGCAGGGCAAGTGGGATGGCTTTTCCTGTCTGCGCTCCGTATGGTATACAGGAAGACAAAACTGCGGGATGAGGTTGCAGCCTTGCAGGAAAGGCAGTTGCTTATGAATGAGACCATAGAAAGTGCAGTGACTCAGGGTGATCAAATGGAGACAAGGTGCACCGCATTAGCAGTACAAGTGGCAAAACAGAAGAGTAGGCAGAAGCCTAAAATGTCCTCAACTGTGCAAGTGAGGGCACTGATACGCAAAGAAAATTGGGATCCATATACTTGGGATGGAACAGTCTCAGATAATGATGACTGGAATTGGGAGGATGAGGTGGAAGTATGTGTAACAGAACTAGGTGGAGTTGAAAGTGGAGAAGGAAGTGTAGGTGAAGTTGAAGGTGGAAGAGGAAGTGTAATGGAGGTGCGCTCACTCGTGCAAAACAAATCAAAGGGAATGAATGGTGAGCAAATACAGAATTCTCGTTTGGTGAGAAATTACACGCAGAGTGAGTTGTTGGAGATAACCCGTATGTTTAGGCAGATGCCTGCAAAGCCTTTGTTTGAATGGTTGATGAGATTGTGATACACTGGAGCAAAAGATGCAATACAGAATCCTTTTACGTTAGGTCCCATCACAGAAGGAGACCCGTTTGAGCTGGAAATGATAGTACATGATGATGTAGATGATGTAGTGATGTGGAGCCTATGGCAGAGGCAGGAAAAAAGAGGGTCCCCTTACAAGGTTGGACAAGAGAAGGAGGGGTTGGCACTAAAGTAGGCAGAGTACAGGAGTTTACCATCGTGAAGTGGAAATGGTATCTGCAGCAGAGGGCAAAACCAGGACCAGCAGGAGTGTCGAAGTTACAAGAAGATACGCTAGGGGCAGTGGACTTGCAGGCAATGGCCCCTGCGCCAGAACCCTCTGAAATGGAATCCTCACCATTTAAGAAAGCCCCACCTTTTGAACGACTCACTGAAGAAGAACAGCAAAATGCATGGTTCATAGATGGTACCACCCGGTACTATCAAGGAAAAAGACAATGGCAAACAGTCGCATTCCAGCTTGCCACAGAAATGATGTTGCTGCGAGGAGGGGATAATGGATCAAGCCAGCTTGCAGAACTGCAGGGGGTAGCAGCAGTGATCGAACAAGCCCCCATCGGAGAGAAAACATTTGTGTACACTGACAGTTGGGCCACTTACCAAGGACTAGTAAGCTGGGCCCGACTCGGCGCAAGGATGGATGGAAAATTAAAGGCACCCCTATTTGGGGAGGCAAGCAGCTATGGGAAGAGATGTGGGAGAAAGGGCAAAAATGTCAAATCTATGTGGGACATGTGGATGCCCATCGGATACCTCACTTGCATCTCTATTCATCAACACCGCAGATCAAATGGCCAAAACACGAACGGTGGTCATCAAGGAGGAAGCTGAAGCTGCTTTAGCAAACAGGGCCCATGCAACATCCAGACATCTAGGAGAGAATAGCACCTATGCATGGGCACAGCAACGACAAATTCCAGTTACTAAAGAACAAGTGCAAGAAGCAGTAAAGGAGTGCCCCACATGCAACCAGATTAGACAAATGCCCCTGCAAAAGAAGCCTAGCGGCCATATCAGAAGAGGAACTGCAGCTGCTATGGTGTGGCAATTGGACTATATCGGGCCGCTACCAAAAGAAGGAGGAAAAAGCTACGTATTGACCATGGTGGACACCTACTCTGGCCTTATGTTGGGTATGCCCTGTAAGTCTGCAGATCAAAAGTCCACTTTGCGAGGGCTAAACTACCTGATAAAACATTATGGGGCACCTGATGAGATCCAAACATATAGGGGCACACACTTTTAAGGGAAAACAGTGCAGGGCTGGGCGCAGGAACAGGGAATTTGGTGGATTTTGCACCTTAGTAATTATCCACAAGCTGCAGGCATGATTAAGAGATATAACGGATTGGTGAAAGAACAGCTAAAAAAGTTATCAGCACATGACAGACTTGCACAATTGATTTTTGAACAAGCGTACACTGCACACATTGAAGAAAGATCTGCCCCCCGATAATACCCAGAGAGGTGAGGGAGGATTGGAAGCACAGGAAGAAAAGTATGGGTGAACTATCCCGGGAAAAGTCAGATGCAGGAGAGATATTGAGTCAAGGGGTGGGGAGTACGTATATTGTACTTTCAAAGAACTTTAATGTACCTGTATTTGTGCCTGCAGTGAGACTTACCCCACGGTCATAAACAATGACATCTGCGTCGATGACGTGGTTCCTGTTTATGGTCAGACCGAATGTAGCAGAGAATGTCGTTACGGACCTTCATGTCACTTGTGCATCTCAAGCCGCTAACGTAACTGATGACCAGAGAAATGTTTCACTTTGCAACGTGAAGGTACCTGGAGGCAAGTGGATGGCTGCCAAAGCTGTGACCTGGAAGATAACTGGACAGCAAATCCGACATGCCAACGGACTGAACGAGTTGCAGGGGACACCAGCAACAGTAGAGGTTTTGAATTATACGCTAAACATGATATGTAAATATTGTGATACCATTGTACCTTTTACACCAGCACAGGCATATCCGTGTAAACCTTATGATTACAAACAGATTACTTTACCAGGACATATGGCGGTTGTTACAATGAACAATGGAACCACAGGAGTTCAATACTCCAAACCACCAGTCTTCATGTTTTATGTAACCGAAAGACGTATGGTCAGCAACTTAGGCAACGTTTCCATAGTTCAATATAGAATAGGATGTAAGCAAGCTCTGCATGCAAGCATAATTAACCGTATTGTATTACAGATAAATATTGCCAAGGGGAATGCCTCAAAGTATGATCCATTATGTGCACCATGGACACCACAGTTATGGCCCTTGCCAAAATTATGCATTAGAAGAGATCTAGGGTCCTTGATATCTGGGGCCACCGGAATCGGGGTAGGGGCCCTGAATTCTTTTGATGTTGAAGCCATTCGGAATAAGCTATCTTCTACAGGATATAGTACTGGAGAGGCCATAAAAGTAATTTCTCAATGGGGGCCCACACACTCACAAAAAGTATGGAAAGTCCTGCGTGGGTTGTATCGCGATTGGCAATGGCATAATTTTACTCATGAACAATTCGGAAAAAAGCTTTTAAAACACACAAACAGTGACTAAGGGCATCCAGTGCATACTATGGCAAAGCATTGTTAATCAACAGTATGCAGACTTTAAAGCAGAATGGGGACAGCTTCAGGGTGAATATTGGAGACAACAATTGCATTTGCCTGAAGAAATATGGGTAATGCCCATACAGTTTCACTGTGAGGAAGAAATGTGTTATGCTCTTTTTGATATAGCAAGAAGTGATCTTCCTCCTGACATATGGTGCCCCTTTATATTGCTCCCCATAGTGATAAGTAAAAGAATGGTGGATACCTCAGACTGACAAAAAGTGGATTGATTAAACATATCTCACACTGTAGATCCCACTAGATGTGCAGATTGGTCTAAGGGGTGGGTATGTACCCCACACTGGACGGGTGCTAGATCCATGTCTTCACACAATACCGGGAGAATGTGAATGGTTACCTTATCCTATTAATGGCACAGACTTACATCAGATAGGGACAGAGAGCATATGTTATGTCACTAATCATCCCTTACTTATTAACGAATTTATACAAACCACCGGAGAGCAAGTAATGTGTATGTGCAATATTACCAGCATTATTGACATAAGAACTCACATCTTGTACCAACCGACTAAGTTCACCATAACCACATTACAGACGCAAATGCATGGGCAGTTAGAGTGGAATATCTCGCTTGTTGTTAAGCTACCCAGATTAGAGGCAATCAGGCACTACGCACAAGTTACCTTTGCTAAATTTGGCAGCTAAATACACCAAGGATACAGCCATACTGATGACCATAAACGCTAAACAGCTTATGCACACTACTTCATGCATCCAGCAAATAACTGAGCATCATTTGTATGACATCTTCTTAGGCTGGGTACTAGGATCTATGAAGACGCTAAATATAGTGTTATAACAGCTAATTTGATTATTGATTGTTTGTATTACGCTAATGACTATGCTATGTAGACTATATGTATGCACAAAACAGCTTTACACTAAGATGCAGGCGCTTAGAATAACGCTGACAAGTATTAATAGCAACCTAGCTAGCGGACTGTCAAAGTAAATAATATCTGTTTCGCATGCATCGTGCTCATCTAAGGGGTGGAGTGATCAGTATAGGGAAAGGTGCGGAAGACATTGTGACGCGAAGGGTTAATTAGCTTGAGCAGTGTAGATGAGCGTGATGCCTGCTGAAACCCCCGAACAACATGGAAAAGTTCATGATATTATTTTCAAGCTTGTTTGTGTAGAAGACTCCGTCTCAACCTTGAGAACAAGAGTACAGGGAGAAGATGGAATGAAAACAAAGGCTGGGGAAGGGCAGAGCAGCCAAGTGCTGATAACATAGCTAGAAAATGCCAGAAAGAGATAGAATCCAAGCTTCAAGTTATTTAAGCACTGAAGTGCGGGTGAGGGATTTGAAGCTCGCAGATGGGGTTGTGAAATGGGGTTGTGAAAGCTGCTATGGCCCAGCGCTGCCTCCCTGTTTTGCTGTTCAGAGACCGTGACGCTTGAGGGGGAGAGAGGTCCAAGCAGGCGGTAGAGGGCTTCCCGGCATTTCGTGCACTAAGTTAAGTTCCACACAGGGATGAAAGGCCTTTGTTTCTCTGATCTATTATTATGATTGATTATTATGCTTGCACTGTGTTTATAACCTGAAGTATTCAGCTCGTTTATATTTTGCTTTCTGAACATCGTAGTGTGAGCTTGCTGTAGTAATTGAAACATGCATTTTGGTATGCAGTTAATCAAAGCTAATCTGAAGTATTCAGCTCGTTTATATTTTGCTTTCTGAACATCGTAGTGGGAGCTTGCTGCAGTAATTGAAACATGCATTTTGGTATGCAGTTAATCAAAGCTAATCTGAAGTATTCAGCTTGTTTATATTTTGCTTTCTGAACATCGTAGTGTGAGCCTGCTGCAGTAATTGAAACATGCATTTTGGTGTGTAGTAAATCAAAGCTTATCTGAAGTATTCAACTCGTTTATATTTTGCTTCCTGAACATCGTAGTGTGATGCATTTCGGTATACAGTTAATCAAAGCTTATATCTGTCAATGAACTCTTTGCTTATATATATGCATAGATGCTCTTTGTAGTGTACTCATATATAAATAGATGCTTTTCATTGCTATTCTTATTCTACTATTGTTGATGTGCTAAACACATATATTCACCTGAAATTCTACTAAATTGTATTCATAATTGGCGTGTGGTCCTTCATTGAGCGTCCTTATTGACTTATACCGAACAGGTGTCAAGCTGTCACCTGGATAAGACACATGAAAAACGTATAGAGATAATTTAAACTGAATTCGTATTCATTTACCTTGGCCGGAGTTAAGGCCTGCATTTTTTTCCTGTGGTCTAAACTTCAACTTGAAGGTTGCTTTTTTTGCATGTTTATCTAAAGTTGCAGGTGTGGAGATTAATTAAGGAGCCTATTGTGCGTGAGAGATAAGAGAGCCTCTGAGAAGCGCTACAAGGAAATAAGGAGTATCCTGACTTGGCAGTTATCACTTTGGAATTCCTGAACACAAGGGTGCACCAAGGCCACATAGAAGAGACTTAAAGGAGATACTATTTCAATTAAATGTTTGATTTAAGATTTTCTTTTTCAGTAGAATTGTTTGGCAATCATGTCATTTTGGAAGGATTGTGATTTAAGTGTAGTTTAGTTAGTGAAAGGTTCAGATTCCGTTGTCCCTTTATGCAGAGTGGACCTCTCTGAGGTACAGACCTAAAATTCTGTTATGCTGACCTTTTTTCTGAAAACTTGTCTAACATCAGAATAGTTATGAATCTAGATTCAATGGTTAGGCAGGAGAATTCAGTTTTGGATTTCAAACATCAAATCCTTTGCTTTATTTTCAGCATTGTTGCTCTTGAAATATTGGTACTGCACATGTTAATTAGATTCAATATTGTGCGACGTTTTAACTCTCCTTTAGTGATTCTATATACCTATACCATCGTTCTGAGACACATTTATGCAAGTTTGAATTTGAGTCTGTAATAAAGCCCGTTGAAATATTAAGTTGGTCTCCAAAATTGAATGTGTGATCATTTGGTTTCACTGTAATAAATTAAAATTATTTGATGTGAGTCTCCTCACACCTTGGAAAAGAGAAAGAAAGATTAATTAGAGTGAAGACTTGGCGATAGAGTCCAAGCCGGATCAGTACAGAAAATGAAAATCTGGATTTTTTTAAAAGGCACAGAATTAAGATTTTTGATTTTGCGCAACATAATCTGTTTCACTGGACTAATGATTTCAAGGTAGAGGTCCTATTGTAACCTGAATGTACAGGTTACTTATTCTGTTTCAGCCACTTAGCCTTTTATCGTATGGCGCTGGATAAAATGAGTATAATTTAAATGGCTAATAATTAACACCTGATACTGAATGAAAAACGTCTTAAATTGTGCCATAGGATTGTACTAATTATTTTCTCCTCTTTAAAACCCTGTTCTTGCTCCTTTGCAATTACAGATTGTGATGCGCCACACAAGATTTGTATCACATTCTTCAATATCATAGTGCGTTCTCACTTTTGTCACTGATTGACATGGGACGCTGGGAAGTTGCTAAATTGTCCATTAACATGCAACTTTTCTGACACAGACATGAATACAAATTAGGTAAACTATCCCAATTTACACCACCTACAGCAGGTGTGCCCAGCTCAGACCGGACAATGCATGCAATTATACTAATAAATGTGTGGCCAGATTTATCAAGCTTTTCAGCTGACGCAGTGTGTCACAAAAATGTGACACAAGTAGGCAAAAAGGCTTGAAGTGGGAGTTACGTTCCAGCTCATACCCTGTTCTGTGCTGGAAAGAAGCTCAAAAGTAACTCAAGGTTGCACTGCTTTGCGCTACTTTGAGTCAAGGGGGCATACCATGTGTGGTACATTGACGTTCACAAGCAACCACCAATAGTTTTCACATAAAGCACTAATTCCTAAAAAGGATAGACAGGGCTTTGTGCCAAAAATGTATGCAGCCTCCAGGGAGGTGTAATGTTGAGGAAATATTTTCTTTTCTTCATGTGTGTCCAATTTTGCATGGTTACTGTGATGGACAGCAACTATACAAATTTGGAAGCATTTTTAACTATGGGCCTCCTTTAGATTTTGGTGGACAGGTTACTCTGTCATAAACATGATGGATAGCCCGTCTGCTGATTACGATCTCTATAGGCTATATTGAGATTGAAATATGGCGGACGGGATATCTGCCACATTTATGATGGAGTAACCCCATCCGCCAAACTCTAAGTCATGGCCTAGGCCTAAGCATATTATGTTTTACTGAAAGGGAATTTGCCTTCCAGTACAAGTCCTATGCTAGACATCATGCACACACCCTTGCCCAACGGTACCAGAGTATGTGCGCAGCGCAAGGCTTTCTGAAGTGTACCAGCGCAGGGGAAGACACAATCAGAGCTATATCTTAGTAGATATGGTGCTGTTCTGCTTTCTCTCTTTGATGCAATGCAACACAATGCAATGGGGAGCACATCAGTCAAAGACAGGGCACTGGTATGAAACTGCCGCTCCGTCTTTCACTAGAGACGAACCACCTTCTGTCGAAAGAGAGGGAAGCTGGTATTGTGCCTGGGCCCATTTCCATTTCCGTTTGAGGGCGCACTGTGTGCCACCTAATATGTGGTGCACGATCGCCTTTTGACTCCTCCATTTAAATAAGTGAACACTCCTTGATCGCACCAGCACGATCCACATTATAGATTGAGCCACAAAAACATCTGCAGTTCCTTCTATAATACCAAATTCCCTGGGGGCACAAACAGCAGCGCAAACACCAGGTGCACCCCGGGCACTTTGTATAAAACTACAGCGGAAGTCTAATAGTTTATAGTTCATAGCTAATAGTTTTTAGCCGCGTCTAATTGTATTGTGGTTTACTGTGGAACAGATGTGACTTATTTCAGGATAAAGTGGGACATCCTCCATCATTTTTTAAATTAACACACATTTCCTCAGATAATAAAGCTTGTTGAATCTGCTGCTAAGACCTTTGTGCCGTATCTGATTCACAAATCCCATCTCAGAAAAGTATTTTGAAGTAGATTTCTGAATTTGAAAAAAAACATGAGGAATTCCAGGAATAGTCCTGGAAATTTACGACAATCATAAGATTGAATCATGAAGAAAGGCATATTTAATTTTTATCGTTGAGAGAAGAACCACCATCTCCCACCTCCAGGTACAATATATGTGTTCCCTTCTGTTTCCCATGCTTGACATTACACATGCCTTTAACAGCAGCAGTTTTACGAGCTTCCAGAGTGAGCAAAATAGTCTACTAATTGTGGGTACACTGCTTTTTGCAGAGCCAATACCAAAACAGTCCAGTCCTTTTCCTTCTCCTGAGTCCAAAATCCACCATGAAAGCCACAATAAGTGCTCCTTATGTGGGAAAATCACACTGCTCATCATTACGCGAACTTTGATGGGAAACTTTCAATCATCAATTGTTTTCTTTCTTCTGTTTTGGATGGTAAGGGTTGTCCCACAGGTGGATCGAGTCCGAATTCAGGCAACTGTGGCATGCACAGGGCTGTTTAATTCCATTTTCAGAACATTGTGCTATTTAAAAGGCAGAGTTTAGGAATATGGTGGGAACATGGCTAGAGCTAGGTCTACACAAGGCAATTCTAAGGAGTGAAGTAGGGTACTAGCAGCAGGGGAGTCATATTACTGTGACAAGCAGCAAAAGTGACCTCAGTGACACCAGAGAGAGGCTGAATCCGATATTTTAATTAGGACAGCAGAAATACTTGCAAATGTCCTGGGTGAGGAACTGGGTTCATAAGAGGAAAAGCGTCGCTGGATCACTGAAGGTGATCTATCTCCTCTGTTCTCACATAGCTGGTATGGGACTACTCTTCTGTTGGATGTGTTCACACTTGTAGCTCTCGTAAAGAAAATAAGTAATGGTTTTGTGTTTTAAGAATGGAAATACGTCACCTAAACGGGGCCACCGCACAGGGTCAGAATGTGAGACTTGCACAAAGGGCAAGGTAAAGCCACAGTCTTACTGCACCACCTACTGGTCGATACAAAGTTGCCACAAAAGGCCTGAAACTTATTTTATTAGTTTATAGGCGCTCTCCAGTAGGCAAAATGCTATTTTGCCCGCAGCACTAAAATCCTAACACAGTTCTTGCCGGAAATTAAAGTTTGGATTCATCTGAGCAACTGAGGTAATACACATATGCTGCTCCCTTGCCGATTGGTACTAGCAGTTGCCAACTGAGATCATTATCCCCAGTACATGTCATCTACAGTGTCATTATAATTATAGGAAATTGCATCTAATGTACCTTAATGACTACTCCATTATCTAGACCTCAAACAAAGGATTTGCGTTCAGCACATGAATATTTATTCATTAGTGGAAATTAAACTGCATTATCTGATTACCTAATTTGATTATTGTTTTGTGGTAGACTGCATTTATTTATTTGTATTGCTATTGAATTTTGAAAGGTTTTTAACAGAGAAAGCTGTACCGGAGGTTGTATGACTGCTGAATAACATCTGTAAAATATCTATTAACTGCAATAAAAACAGAGAAATGTTTGCACTTTGGAAATACATTAATCAGTTTAAACAGTGCAGATATGGTTGTCTAGCTACTTAAATAGGAATGTACTATGTGGGCGTCGCTGGAGAACCAGATAGGGTGTTTTTCAGAAGGAGGCCATGGGAGATTCAGAAAATGGTAACATGTACTTTTTTGTGTTCCGAAATTTATTGTGGGTGCACAGGCAACAATCCGAGGCTGTAATTTCTAGCGGGATTTGCACCCTCTGTTGACACTTTAAAGTGAGGAGACTCTAGGAGCACTGCAGATATCTTGCAGTTGGAAAGTTGAGGTTAGAAGAAAGAAATGGGGCATCGTGAGGTCTATCATGCAAAATTCATGGAACACCCACAAACTCTTAAACATTTGCAAATATTTTGCATGCTGTTATAACTTTCCAAACATTTCAAAATGTTTCGCAAAAGTGTGTGGAAAATTGAAAGTAAAACTTCAAAATATAAGGGGTGTGGCTAAGAGAATGGAAAATATTTTGGTTCTTGGAAAAAAAGATAGAAAAAAGGTTTTATGCTCAAACGCATCATTTCTGAATTGTTACACTCTCTGACCAGCGCAAGAGAAAGAAAATTTTTGACTTACCTAGATATCCGTTACTAATGCAGCATTTTTTGTGATTCCCTAAAAAGTCTTTAATCGGTTGTACCGTGATACAATGCATTGTATCCAGTTGTTTTGTATTATAATATTTATATAGCACTTACTACCCATGTGTGGGATGTAGAAGCACTTGCTTACATGGGTAGCACGCTACACAGTGTAGGTTGTGAGGTTGGAAAAATGTTGGCTTTGTTATGATCCTATGTCGGAAGTGTTTACATGTGGGGCGTGTTGACCATGGAGGTGTGAAGAATGTTGGCTTTGTTTTGATCCTATGTGGGAAGTGTTTACGTGTGGGGCGTGTTGACCATGGAGGTGTGGTTATCATGAAATAGGATGCAGCACTTAGCAGTGTGATGGATGAAGAAGTGTAAGAGATACCTTCGCAATTTATGGTTTTCAGTAAGATGGCAGCTTTGAGCAGCTCTGTAAGTCCCTTTTTAGTATTTGTTATGTTCATAGTTCACTTAACTGATTACTTCACTGGATTTCCATTCTGAAGTCTTTTGTTTAAAGGTAATGCATACGTTAAAGGTAGAAATGGTGGAGAGATTTGCTGGGATGGACTTGGTTAATATCTGATTGTATTTGTGAGTTGTGAAGAAGCAATCACAGTATGTAGCTTGTTAGGACCTGCAGAGGTGGACTAAATTAAAATCCTCTGTTGGTCAGCAACGTGTTACAGACCTCTTCAGTTATTCCATGTCTATTCAGACAATGATGAGTAGTTTGTTTGCTGGAAGCTGGGACAGTCCTGGGTGAGTGACATGACCCTTAACAGTTTTGTTTTATTTGAGAATAAGAGCATCAAACAGTGAAAGGGAATTATATTGCAGCCTGTATGAACTACAATCCACTGCCCAAAAGCTTAGTGTTGTGGCATTAGTATTAGAGCAGGTTACATATTATACTGTATTTACTAAGCATGCCTATTACGCACAGCCTTTACCACGCATGCATTTACAATACACGTCTTTATCACACGTTCCTTTACCATGCATGATAAGTATAACAAGGTAAGTAAAAACCCATATATATAAGTCCACAGTAAGAGGTAGTCCAAAACCAAAGTACAAAAATAGAAGACACCTTTGTACTCTGTTTCCTTGTTTTGTGTACTAAACAATTTGCAAAGCTTTCAGATTCATAGAGGCTCCTCCAAATAGAAAGTTACCTGTGGCCAGGCCCTGCGGCCAGCACCCTATAACCAACCAACCCCGTGCCACACACGGCCTTTGGCCGCGTGCAGTGTTTTTTTAAATGTAAAGTAATTTTAATTACAATATGCTAATCCAATGACTGCCGCACATGCCCTTTTGGCAATGTGAGGTGTAGGTTGATCGCAGGGTCTGTAGCCAACCCCCTAACCACCCAAAGCCACACACAGCTGCATCCAGCAGGGGTTGGCTCTGCACCCTATTCCCTATAACCACCCAAATCCAGGGCTACCTAGTAAAAAGTTTTGGGTGCCACACGGACCTACCTGGCCCTGGAGACCATCACTTCCCGGGACTACCTTAAAAATATTGTTGAGGGGCCACAGGAACCCCAACCAGGAACCATCACCTCCCTTAGGCCAACAAATTAAAAATAGTTTAGGGGGCTGCACAGACCCCCCTGGATCCTAGGGACCACCACCTCCCTCTGGCTACTGTGCACCCCTCCATTCATGTTTTAGCCCAAGGTAGGTGGTGGTCTCAGGGCCAAGGGGGAGGGGGGAGTCTGTGCAGCTCGCTGCAAAAGTACAAAGCTGTTGTCCCATGGAGGCATATCTATAATGTTGTTGCTCCAGGGAGGTTGTGGGGCTCGTGGGGTCTGCACACCGCCGCATACTTCGTTTTAGACCCGGGAAAGTGCTGGTCCCCAGGGCCAGGGGGGCCACGTGGCCCCCGCAAAAGCATTGTGTTGTTGCCCCAGGCTGATGGTAGTCCCTGGGCCTGGGTTGGTCCACGCTGTCTCCTGATATTAGATTCTTCAGCCCTGGGAAAGGGGTGGTCCCTGGTGTTTTAATAAAACCTAGGAGGGGGCCCTTAACTCCCAACTCCTTTATATTTTGAGAATGCCCAGGGACCAGGTCCACCCGGGGCAAAAACACTTAGAAACGCAGGTAAACACATTTTTGTTTTTTTAAATCTCTGTGTGATCCACGGATCTATCCATGGATTTCTTAGTGATTTTAAAAACAAATAATTTTAAGCCCTGGTGGGGTCTCAGGGGGACACTTGGATTAGGGCTAATGGGTTAGGGTATAAATGCCCTGGCCCCCTTATCTTTTTTTTTAAAGCTTTTTTGGGGACTCGACTGAAGCTAAGTCCCAAAATGACTGCCAACAATTCTTGTTTGAAGTGTTGGCAGCCAATCAGATCTCAGCAGGAGTTCTCATTGGATCCACAGTCCTAGATATACAAAGCTATTTCCCTTTAATATCTTGAAAACTACTGAATGGATTTACACAAAACAAAACAAAATGTGATCTGTGGGCCAAAAGTTATGATTTTGCCAAATTTGGCGTAATTCCGCCCAGCGGTTCAGGCGTGTCTAAAGAGTTAATGGGAATTAACATGGGAAATACTTTTTGTGCCCCCCCCTTTCTCTAGGCCCCCACTTGAAGAATCATCCCAAAAGTTTCTATCCACACCGAGCTAGATAGGGACAAAGTATTATGCCATTTGTACAGCAAAGTCTTAAGCATAGGTTTGACACAGTGTCAACCTTGGCGAGCTGTAAAATGATAAAAGCCATTTACCACTTGAGGCACAGTATTACAGCTTTGGACTGGTAAAATACCATCCAAGCAAACCAGGAATGAGTAAAAGCAAACCCTGACATGTGTTTCGCTCTCATTAGAGCTCATCGGAGAGGTTTAGCTTTGTCCAGACACAAGGGAGCACCCAGTATAAGTCAAAACAAATCCCTTTCAGAGTTAAAGTGTCACATAAATTATGCAAAAAAGAAAAGAGTACTCTGGGTAGTTCCCAAGTTTAGGTGGAGAGCAGCTCCAGTAAGGAGCACCCTGCAACACCAGCGACACTCTAGATTTGCTCACCTCAAATGTCTGTTTATCTAGCAAAGTTGTTAAGCATAGGATCAGCACAGTGCTATCCACGCCCAGCTAGATAGGGACAAAGGGGCATATTTATACTTTTTGACGCAAAACTGCGCTGCCGCAGTTTTGTGGCAAAAAGTTTAACGCCGACTAATGCCATTTCTTTGCGCAACCCGGACATCAAATTTATACTTTAACGCTCCGTGGCGCAAACCACGGTTACAGTCATTTATTTTTACTCAAACCATTGCGCTACGTCGTAAAGAAAAACGATGTTAACACGGTGAAAATGACTTTAATCTGGTTTACGACATCGCAAACCGGATACGTGCCTTTTTTGCCGCAATAGCGTCAAAAAGCGGCGCAAACACAGCAAAATGTGCAAAGGAGCCCCAAAATGGATCCCAGAAGCCATGAGAGACCCCAGGAAGACTACAACCAACCAGGAACCAGCCAGGAGGACCTAGACAAGTCCCAGGAGAGGGAGAAGAAGAAAAGGAAGTGCCGGTTCAGTGCAGAGGAACAGGAAATACTGGTGAAAGAGGTGACGGAACACCAACATTAACTTTTTGTCACTTCAAAATTGCCAATTGGGAGGAGGGAGGCAATTTGGCAACAAATTGTAAATAAGATCAACAGTGTGGCAGAAGTACGGAGAACAGTCACTGAGTGCAAGAAACGCTGGCATGACTGCAAGCACAGGACCCAGGAAAAGATGGCAAGGAACAGGAAGGCAGCACTGCAGACTGGAGGTGGGAGTCCAGCACTACAGGAGGCCCTGGACCACATGGAGGAGATGGTGGCAGCCGTCATCCCTGAGGAGATCGTCAAAGGGATTCAAGAACAGGACAGTGCAGACTACCAGGATACAACACAGATGCAGGGTAAGTGGCATGGGGGACAAAAATGCCTAACTGTTAACTGCAAGCAGGTGGGGGGGACATACCTACTACACAATGCATGACAGCCATGATAATCAGGTAGTAGAAAGGGCAAAGGGGCATGGCACGGATGCATGGGCTGTGCAGGGGAAACCTGGGGCACAGCACAACACTACACCAACAACCTTTGCATGGGGGTACTTTGCCATGCCAAGGATGTTGGAAAGGCAAAGGCAGTCCAGGAGGGTAGGGTACAACAAACCGGCCTGCTGTCACACGACAGCTGGTATTGTCGCTACATGAACCAGGGCTCAATTTCCAGTCTTAGGCCATATCCGCAAGTGGTATTTACCATTGACAACAGTTGCTACTACCACCTGTGCTGTGTGTGCAGGTCAAGTAGCCAATGGCAGTTATGTGCCCATGGATCAAACACACCCAAAATAGAGGGTTCAGGATGATGACGTTATCAATCCCCTGTAACTACTAACAATGTGCAAATCCTGTCAAATGCTCCTGTCTATAGGCGCTATAAACATCAGGTATTGTTATTAACATTATGAGGTACACAGCAGTAATGTTATACCCATGCTGCACATTTCAGGGTCAACCCCGTGCCAGTGTTACAATAGCTGCAGTGTCACCTTGCAACATCTCAAGTGTCATAGTGCTAAGACAACAGCATTGAGGGGGAGGACATATGTGTCTAGCTAGTGAAACACACCCGCACAGTCATAAGAGGAAATGGAACACTGCTAGGACCATCAGTGCAATCCAATGTAGCACACATTCCCCAACATCAACATTACACACTACCAATGCTGACACCTGTATCGTGCCATGCCAATGCTATACATAGTATATGCTAGGTCTCAGCAACATATAGGTGGATGTGAAATATCAGAGGCTGGGCCAGTTCCAGATTGTTAAGTGTGGTGCAAGTGCCATCAAAACACCCACAGCCAGTGCGAGGCCACACCATGATAATGGAAGTAGACAGAGGGTTGAGTTGTACAAGAAGGTGTCAACATACAATTTGGACAGAACCTACACCTAGAGGATGTGACGCAGACAATTCCCCAAACTGCCCACACTACATGTGACATGCAGGTGGGGCAAAGGGCTGTGAGACTGCTTGTCTTAATGACACAAACAATGAACAGGAACCAAGATCACAATGTTCAACTAATAGGAAGTCAGGAACGTCACATTACAAATGCCACAACACAGAGTCACTAATTTTACAATATCTCATTGCAGAGGACGAAGGCTCTCCAGGGGATATGCCTGTCCTGGACTTCCCTGATGACATGGATGACGAGCTGACAAACATTAGCCAGCAGGCCCTCCAAGATGTCCTTGGAACCCTCCAGACCCCACCTTCAGTCGCAAGGAGGAGCACAAAAGTAGCAGCCATCACAGAGGACCCACCCACCACCCCAATAGTATGACCTGCCAGCTCCAACCCAGCTGAGGACTCTGAGGACACTGGCACCACCTTTGAGAGGACTGTAGTTGGAGTACAGCGGGAGCTGGCCAAGGAGGTGCAGGTGGGGATGCAAAATATGGCAGCCAGCCTTGAGGGGATGCGTTCGTGCATGATGTCATCTGCAGAACAGGCAGCAGCCATGCAAGCGCTAACATCCATCCTGCAAGGACTACAACAAAGTGTACGGGAATTCACCACTGCAGTAAGGCAGTTGCCACAACACCTGGCACCCCAAACCTTTCACTGTGTGCACGAATGCAATCATGACCCCCTCAGGGTTGACCTGGCTGCCTACCACAGTGATGTAGCTGCTATACTCAAGAACCAGCAGCTCCTCCTTGCTGCAGTAATGCCCTTAATAGCCCTACAGTTGGCAGCTACTGGGATTTCTGACTCCACGTCTTCAAACACTGAAGTGTGTGTTGCCCCTTCAAACCCACCACCACCAAGGGCAGAGGAGACGACACACACATCAGAAGATGAAGACGTGAAACAGATCACCTTCACACGTAGGAGTACCCGGTAGCACAAGTCCATGTCACATGGGCACTGATATCCTATGTCCTGTGCTTGTTAACATGCCAGTCTTGCAACAGTTGGTCACATACACTATTCTCCAGCACACTGTTTACCTTGACACTATGCTCCGTGATTGTCTCTCACTACCTCATTGGCAATTCATGTTCCTCTGCACTGTATGACACTTCACTCCGTATGTCCAATGACATATCCCATTGGACTTGTGTATCATCACAATAGAAGGCATCACATAATGGACTCACAATCCTGGACTATGTAAATATTGCACTACAGCACTTTCCAATAAATAGCACTTACACAACCACTTTGTCTCTGTGTAATGTGACACATCAACTGTGTAGGAGATTAGTGATGTATGTCACATGTCAATGGCCATAGAATGTCAATACAACTGCGTTGAAAGATTGTGGACTGATAGCTATGGGGTCTGGATAGTATCATCATCTGCGCTTCCTGAGGCTTATTTCTGAAGTAAATTGAAAACTAATAGTATAATGCTGTGTTCGACTAAAAAAGTCTGCTTCAAGGTTTGTATAAGCTGAAAATTAATGTGTCCAACATTCCCTTCAAGACAATCTTTATGTATGTGACATCTGACTATAAACTTTCATCACACACACACCATAAAGCAGGAATGGATGTGTACAAGTGTATGGAGAATTGTGTAACCTGGGAGTACAAAGTAAGAAATGATAGGTATGATTTATGTATACAATACTACATAAGATTATAACATCGTTCAGCTTATCAGGGTTCACATGAACATCAGGCTGCAGGCAGACGTACCACAGTGCCCAAGATTCCAAATCAGGTCTCAAACAATGACAGATTTAAAAACACATTCAAACTTCACAACACATTGGGAACCATAGTAACCTTGAGTGGTGGGTGCAATGGATGACAGATGCATTGAGAAGTAGCTTTGGTGTAGCTGCCAATGTGACGGCACATTAGGAATTGTGAATAACCATGTCAATAATGGGATTCCGATGCAGGATGGAACACAAATGCAAATACTAAAGTGACCCTGTTCACCCATGCCAAGGCCCTGATCCCCAAGCGTATGACACATGCTGTAAAGGAGTACCTAAATATTTATTTAACAGTAAAAAAGGATAATAAAACTAGGGGAAACACCTTAACTAACCTAACCTATCCTAACTACACATTACCCACAAGTGGCCCTAACTACCCTAATCTAAACTTACCTATCACATTTAACTAAACACTCTAAACATCAGCCCCCCACCCCCCTTATATGACGGGACACATGTAGGACAACATATACTAACCTAAACACATAGGGGGTTATTCCAACTTTGGAGGAAGTGGTAATCCGTCCCAAAAGTGACGGTAAAGTGACGGATATACCACCAGCCGTATTACGAGTCCATTATATCCTATGGAACTCGTAATACGGTTGGTGGTAAATCCGTCACATTTGGGACGGATTATCACCTCCTCCAAAGTTGGAATAACCCCCATAGTATCTTATTCTAAACAAATATATATATATATATATATATATATATATATATATATATATATATATATATATATATATATATTTTTTATTTTTTTTTATTTATGTATATTTTATTTATACACATAAACCCCAATATCATCACCAACCCACCCACCCACAAAATAAACACATGTAATAATAATACCCCCTCCACCCCCAACCCACTTATACTAACTAAACTAACAGCATACTCTAACCTAACACTAAGCCCCCTAAACCCACTAAAGATAAGAACCAGGAAAGAGGAGGGAGGGGAGGGAATCATGGCTGAGGGTCCAAAAGTCACCAATTTGCCCTCCTCAGGATCTTCTTTATACCCCACAGTCTTCTGCTATTGCAGGACACCTCCTGCTGCAGCCTGTCCATCCTGCACAACATCTGTTGCATTTCACGTCTCATAGACTGAAATTCGGCATTGTCTATCACTGCAGCTGGGGTTGTCTGTGTGCCACTAGTGGATGGCATTGCTGGTGCCGTGCTTGGAGGGGGAGGTGCAGGAGCTGCTATCTGTGGTCCTGGAGCTGATGAGGTTGACGGACCTGCAACAGTGGCTGTCATCCTTTGGGCGACTGTGGTCTGAGCAGTTGTGCTGGTGGTGGTGGCTGTTGTGGGCAAGGATGGCCACCCTTGGCCAAATGCCCTCCAGACCCCTGTGGCTCTCTCATGGCGATAACGCTGGCTGTGCCATATTGCAGAACCTAGACTCCACATCTGGTATGTGGCGGTAACGCATTGCCCGCCTCTGGAATTCCCTGATATCATGGGCATTCATGTTGGCAGCTGTAAAAATAGAGAAAGCCAAACATTAGTGACATCATTGTGTGATACATCTACAGATGATATTGTAACACTTCCTCCAAAATAGCTGAAACAGTCCAAATCACAGTACAGATCATAGAATGTCCCTGAGGAATGACAGGCCAATGCCGCCTACACATCTACTATCTAACAGCACAGCAATCCTCAAAAAGGTGTGTACCTACTTAAATGATCTGTGCATCATTGTACTGCCATTAGTCACATAACAAATGCTGCAAGTAGTCCACATGTGACAGACCAACTAATGAATATCTTCTGGATGACAATCAAGGCCCACAAGATCTTTGATTTGTAAATGGAATTGCCTGGACGGTATGCAGTTGCTAATCATGAGGGGGTATCCTAGGTTTGAACAAATGAATGTTCGATTTACATGTCCGTCTTCTACACTGGGATCCTCACGCCTAGGTACACATATTTCATAACCCTAACCCTGTGCCTCAAGGGGTGATGGACATGCAACACATACTTTCAAGCATCAAGGACAGCCAGAAAGCTTTGGACAGCTGTCCGTGGGTTTAGTCAGTCCACCACAGGTAAGGAGGGCTGCCAACTAGGATTGACTCAAACATTGGACAATCACATCCACATTTATGTTCCTAATTGCGGACAATTGTCAACATCATTTGTTCTCACTAATACCTTTCCAAAAACAAGAACATAGATGTAAGCACCCATCTGGGCTTGAGCTGCATGCACACCTATGACTTTCTACTCAAGTGCCACATAAACGTAGCACAACATGTGGAGCTAGACTCTGCTAGGAAGTAAAACATATAGGCGGTCATTCTGACCGCGGCGGTCGGCGCCCACCAAGCGGTTCCCGCCGAAAGACCGCTCCGCGGTCAAAAGACTGCGGCGGCCATTCTGGCTTTCCCGCTGGGCCGGCGGGCGACCGCCATAAGACGCCGGCCGGCCCAGCGGGAAAGCCCCTTCAACAATGAAGCCGGCTCCGAATGGAGCCGGCGGAGTTGAAGGTGTGCGACGGGTGCAGTGGCACCCGTCGCGATTTTCACTGTCTGCAAAGCAGACAGTGAAAATCTTTGTGGGGCCCTGTTAGGGGGCCCCTGCACTGCCCATGCCAGTGGCATGGGCAGTGCAGGGGCCCCCAGGGGCCCCACGGCACCCGTTTCCGCCATCCTGGTTCTGGCGGTGGACACCGCCAGAAACAGGCTGGCGGGAAGGGGGTCGGATTCCCTGGGCCAGCGGGAAACCGGCGGGAAACCGGCGGGAAACCGCCGGCTCCCCTTTTCTGACCGCGGCTTTACCGCCGCGGTCAGAATCGCCCAGGAAGCACCGCCAGCCTGTTGGCGGTGCTTCCGCTGCCCTCCGCCCTGGGGGTCATGGACCGCCAGTGTCGGAATGACCCCCATAGTCCAACATGTTCATTAGTTAACAGGGAGGCTCAAGTCTGTGGGTAATACTTCAGCATCACTGGTCTGTGTTAATCAGGGTATGACTTGCTGTCTAAATCATGAAAATGGCCACCTCCAAATTTTTCATTGCCATAAATGTAGCAACAGATATCACCCTGTTCACCTGCTCATGCCTATAGCGCAGCACTAGAATCCCAAAATATGACTTTCGCCACTGATTGTCCAACTCAAACATGGAACAAAATGTCAAACTCCAGGCAAGTCACATATCAGATCATGTGCCAGCACATCATACCTTGCAATGTGTCCAACACACAGGAGTCAATCACACAACAGCTGCAAACACAACACAGAATTAACATATCAACACTTACTGTATATGTCTGGGTCCGCAAATCGAGCCACTTCTCCAATTGTGTAGAGGGCTGGTCCACCTGTAAAACATGGAAAGGGTGAAATGTGCTCAATGTCTGCTCACTGTAAAAAACTTGGAACAACAAATCACTGTGTGTGACATTTTATATGATAGAGCAGCACCTCAGGCATGTACACACCCCAACAGACATACTACTGCAAACATGTATTGACCCTGTCACTCCGGTGAGTGATAGACACACATATGGACACATGCACTGGCCCTAATAATCATGTGGTGCCAAACATGATTACTCAATTTTGTGCAGAATTATTTCTAGAGGGTACTCCATTTCTTCATTTGTTGTTATGAGAGACATGCAAAGCCACATTCCTGGTGCACTGCAATACCAGTCACTCAGGTATTGTGGCTTGTGCACCAAGGTACAATGAGTTACTGGGTGATGCTCATGTGGGTTGAGTTTAGTTCAGGAATTATTGTGCTTTCTATGGTCCATTACATGTGTGCTTGTGTTGTATGTAGGTTAGATATGCCACATTGGCAGTGTACCCAGAGCCGAATATTCCCCCTATGACACCATGATGGCTGGGATCTTGTGTATTACTTGATGACAATGTTACGATAAACATGGATTGGCCATTTATCTAAATCAAAACAAAGAAATATATGCTGACAGTGTCTAATTTGATCATCTGTGACAGAATGCATGGGCACAGGTGTAGTCATTGCACCTGAAATGTGTTACTCAGGGCCCTGTGTACCTATATCAGGTATTGTAGATCACAGTTAGTCACATTCATTATCTTACATTTGCCAAGTTGGGTGATCAGTGGTTATACAACGAACTGACACCGTCCCCTAATTGAAACATGGTTTAGCAAATGTCCTACTTTGGCAATCTTGATGAGGTAGGTCTCAATTTGTATGCACCTTGGGAATGGCAGCACTCACAGGAATGCTGGCCTGCTGATCTTAGCATACACCCATGTCTGTGATAGCCTTCATAATGAGAACTTAACAATTGTACATATGCTGCACTAGATCAGCAGGGGTGTACCAAACGTAAACTAGCAAACTATTTCGTCACTTTAAATGTATGATGGAAGCAGTCAGGGGTCCCTTGCACAACATCATGCAAATAAATAATTTGTGACGATGCATTCACAAAGTTCAGGGATCCCATGATGACCCATTAACTTTAGAAAATTGCTTGGCTAGAAAGTGACACAGATGGCAAATGCATCAGCTCTGTACCAGCAAGTGTGCCCAAGACAAAATAAAACACACAGGAACAATGAACTTAGGGCCAGATCTTTTTTCATGTGTAACATTTGCTTCATTTTTTTAAGCTACAGCTATGGAAAGTAGCACAAAACTTTTAGATATTATCAAGTGTCCATTACTTTGGCATCCATAATAAATTTAAATGCTGCACAAAACAAGTCAAAATATCAGCCTGAGAAATTACCAGAGGTTAGGAAGATCATTGTAAGTATGGCCATGAATACAGTTCAGACATGTATTCGAAATAATTGGGGACTACATTTGTTCCTTGTATTAGCATGTGAAATACATCTCATTCCTGGTACACTCACAGGCCATGTCTAATACTTTTGTTTGTGCCACATTACAATCCTCAATTGAAGCCGAAGCGGCACTAATTTACAAGATCAAGTTGTCTTTTGTAAGTTTGTGCAGCTTTTGCATCAAATAATGACGGTAATGCGGAGCAAATATTGTATAAATCAGGGCCACTGTATGTTCAACTTGCATTCCACATGTCCACAAACATTGCATGCAGCATGTCACACAATCTGCTACTGTCACTACAGAGCATTTTACTGTGCACATTAGTCTGATTTGTACTCACCAACAGGGTCACCAATCACCACACCCAGGTGGTCAAGCAGGTCTTGCTCCCTGGCCACAAGGTCACTCCATGATGTTTTAGTTGGTGGTTGCTGCGCTGGCTGTTTAACACTCTCTTTAGGTGGAACAGCACCTTGGACCACCTGAGCCTCCTCGCCTCGGTGTGATACCCCTGTATCACCCTGCCACCAGCCTCTAACACCAGGGGGAGGAAGTGGCACACCAGCCAAATGAAAGCCCCCAGCTGCTCCTCACCCATTCTCCTCAGACGTGGCCTTCCCAACATCACAAAAATAATAGGGATAGGAAAGGGAAAACAGGGAAATACAGGGAAAGGGGGTATGAAAATGAAACTTAAAGAACCCACAAACAGCCCAACAATACCCCAACTAACAATACCCACTATACACTCCAAACAGTACAAAGACAAAATTAGACACAAATAATGACCAAAACACACTTACACTGATTTACAGAAACAACTCTCAACACAGCCACACAGTCTAGACGATTCACAGACTGCAACGTGAAAGTGAAAGTACACCCACTGTACCATTTCTGTAAACAGGATATCCTATTACATCACTTCCTGCCTCAAATGCGGTGCGTTTTTATTATGATGCGTGTAATTTTATGACGCTTACGGGCTAAGCGTCAATATGTTTTTACACATATGCTTAAAAACTCCCCCGCATTCAAGGATCAATATATTTTTCAGGGATAACCCATTTCATGGGGCGCAGTGTGGGAATTAACGCTAGGGAGCAATCGATGTATAATGGCTGTGAGCGTCATTTTTTAACGTGTGTGCAGCATATTTTGACACATATGCGTCTTTTTTACGCTTTTGCATCAAAATATCTGTCTTTAACTGTGTTTGTGTCATTTTTCTCATTTTTTACATACATGTAGGCTATAACTATACAAAGATAGGGGACGCGCTAACACTGTGAGACCGGAGCTGTTGGGGGCGGGCCCTGAAAGCCCCTTTAAATTTGGATCGTGTGCCCGTTGCTACGGGGACGCGCTAACACTGTGAGACCGGAGCTGCTGGGGGCGGGCCCTGAAAGCCCCTTTAAATTTGGATTGCGCACCCGTTGCTACGGGACGCGCTAACACTGTGAGACCAGAGTTGCTCCGGTCTCACAGTGTTAGCGCGTCCCGTAGCAACGGGCGTGCAATACAAATTTAAAGGGGCTTTCAGGGCCCGCCCCCAGCAGCTCCGGTCTAATATTACACAGTTGGGGCATGATGCAATTCCTCTTATAGATTCAATCAATTCTCCTATCCCAATTGTTAATTCATCCCTGTAATGCTCCTGCTCCCAGGCTGATTCCCCTCCATTGAAGAAGAGGAGAGCTGGGAAAAAGTCTAAGAACACAAAAAAGGATCTGGGCTCTAAAAAGAGAACATACATCCCTCCGGAACCAAGTGCTAAGGATCGAGATGCCTTGGTTCCCACTTTTGAATGTTCGTTAAAGAAGGGTGCCCCTGAAGATTTTACTAGCGTTATAGATTCTATACTTAAATCCTTTTGCCTAACCCTAGAGGCAAAACTTATCACAATGATTACTAGAAAGCTTGACTGTTTTTGTAACAATGTGACTAGTACCTTATCCCAATCACTTAACCCAGGATTATTATGCTCGGGAAACTTCATAGCCACGATCCGGTACATCAAACCAATCCCTTACCTCCTTTGTTACCCCAAGGAGCCAATATTCCCTTGGCCAATTCGCAGATTGTTTCTGGTCAAGATAACTCAGTAAAGAATTCTGCTAAGGGAAGAACCACAAAAGTTTGTTCCTCTAGGTTGCATGTTTCAGGTCATAATAAATCTGTAAATCATGCAGATTCTCTGCACCTACCTCCAGATTGTAATCCGTATGTATTGGTTTTATCAAATGTTCCCTCTTTGGAGAGCTCTAAAATAGAAGACACACAATCATTAATCGGGAAGGCTGGTCATTGGTTGAATTCTAATATTAAATCAAATATTCACTATGACGATAAGATTCTTATGGCACGTAGAGTGAAGAGGGTTGGATATTCTAAGAAAATGGAGGAGGGAGATTATGTTGTTCTAAATTTTGCAAACCCTTGTTCGGTGGACTACTTTTTGGCTAATTCTGACCAATGCCATAGGTCACCTAATCGGATTATAATACATTCTCTGTGTCATTTTTATGACCCCTCTCTTTTCTCACGTTGCTCCACTGCTGACTTAAGAAACCCCACTTCTGTCCCAGTAAGGTCCCATTTGCAGGTAAATGAGCCCACTAGTAATCGTTTTTCGGCTCTCAACTATCTAGACGAGAACGATTGACTGATGGCCATGGATATTCCTTGCCCTAATAATATGGTGAGATCAATGGCTGGGAATGATTATGATGATTTTATCTGGGATGCGGAAAAGTTTGTATTTGATATGTTAACCCCTAAAAATACTGGAGACTTAGCACCATGTTCTGGGTTTAGACCACTAACCCTGATTAGTTGGAATATAGCGGGGCTTCGGTCCAAAACTGACAACTCGGATTGGACGAGTTTTATTTCTTCTTTCGACATAATCTGTCTACAGGAGACTTGGTCTAAGGACACATTCCTCCTGGATGGATTTACTTCTTTTTGTCAGCCAGCTATATCCTCTTCAATGGGGAGAGCACGTGGTGGCCTTTTAGTTCTTGTATCCTTACATCTCCCTTTATTGAATGTGTCTCAAATTTGGTCTTCTCCTTATTTTATGGTCATTCTAGTATCTATTAGAGGACGAAAGGGTATTTTGATTTTAAACTTTTATAACAATATCCTTAGGGGCCTTCTTATGGGATGTCTGGAGGATGTAGCAGATTTTATTGATTCAACAAATGATTTGCAGGTAAATGATCTAATTGTTCTATGGGTTGGCGATTTCAACACTCATTTGTGTTGTAAGGAACTTTCTGATTTGTGTGCCTTTCCCAATGAGGACAGAGAGTCATCAACCCATTTTACTCATTCTGCTGAAGGAGATGATTTAAACTACTTTTTATGCAAGTTTGATTTGGTACATGTTATGGAGAAACTGGCTGCTGATGCCTGTAATGTACCAACCTTCACAGGGACTCCGAAGGGGAGCATCATTGATTTTATACTTATCGGCTCCTCAGACTATCATCTAATTAAAGAATTTAAGATCACGCCTCACTGTGCCAGTGACCACAACCCCCTTAGCATTAAACTGGACTTAAATATTAATCAGGTTCCTAAGAATAAAAGTTTGAGAGCTAGCACTGTTTATAACTCAAATTGCGGATTACGCTTAAAATGGGACAAAATAAATCCAAAATTATTTAATCAGGAAATTATAAGAACTAGGTTTGATTCTATTAATATGTGTCTGTCCCAGCAGCTAGATCATGAACGTATAGTCCATGAATTTGAACTTTTAAGTACTGATATCTCGCAAGCCTTGGTGGCGGATAGGCCCTTGAAGGGCCCGGTTGTTCACAGATGGTTTGATTCCGTGTGCTCTTCTGCTCACAAAAAACTTAAAGAAGCTCTCAAAGTAGTTCCCCCTTCGTGACAATTAGTTAAATTAGCCAGAGCCGAATACAAGGCGGCTCTTGAAAAAAGGAAATCAGAAATTAGGGCCAAGGCTTGGGATGAACTTCTGGCTGCCTCTGAGCTGAAGGACACTTCTAAATTCTGGAAAGTAGTAAATCACCCATATTTTACAGATAATAACACCAAGGCTGCTGATTGCCTTATTGCAGAGGATGTATGGGTGACTCATTTTAGGAAAGTATTTTACCCAGAAAATGATGACAACAAGAACATGTATAAGGAGGATAACTTAACTGCACACCCTATTTCAGACTCCAATGTTAAGGCCCTAGATATTCATTTTGACCTTCATGAGGTCCTAGATGCCATTAACCGGTTAAGACAGGGAAAGGCTCCTGGCCCTGATGGGATTCCTGTTGATCTTTTTAAATCTGAAATTGATCTTTGGGGCCCTTTAGTTACTGATGTGTTGAGAAGTGTTGTAAATAGTAACATACCTACTTCATGGAAATCGGCTACTATCATTCCCATCTTCAAGAAAGGAAACAGACAAGATCCTCTCTGTTACAGACCAATTTCTCTTATTGATTCAACGGCTAAGATTTTGGGAAGTGTGATCTTATCCCGTTTAGAAGATTGGGTGACCGAGGCACAGATTTTATCTCCAATTCAATTTGGTTTTAGATCTGGTTTAGGCACAGTTCAGCAAGTTTTAAATTTGAATTTGATACTTAGTAAATATGTGATTGCCAAAAAGGAGTCCATTCACATGACATTTATTGATTTAACTAGTGCTTTTGATTTGGTCAATAGGTCGAAGTTATGGCAAATTTTGGGAGACTTAGGTTGCGATATGACCCTTTTGGAGCTTATTAAATGCCTACATACAGATTTAATGGTTTCAGTTCAGGTTGGCTCATCGGGCCAGAGAACTTCTCCGATTCCGTCTACAAGGGGCGTGAGACAGGGATGTATCCTAGCGCCTTTTCTTTTTCTGATATATATAAATGGGCTTTATGATTTATTGGTAAAACATGGCAAGGATGTTCCAAAGATGGGCCAGAGACTGCTCCCTGTTTTATTATATGCTGATGTTGCTGTTTTAATTGCTCATACTGCAAATGGTTTACAGGGTTTATTGGACCTTTTTTATACATTTATGTTGGATCTTGATTTGAAAGTAAATTATTCTAAGACTTTTGTTATGACATGCAGCCCACGTAATACAAGGTCCAAACAATTTACCATGGGTGGAAACATTTTAAATAAGGTAAATAATTTTTGTTATTTAGGTATATATATGAGTTCCTCTTCGTCTTGGAAGACTCACCTTAATTTTAAGTTCCAACAAATGACAAGGAATAATGAAGCGATTTTTCGCTTATTCGCAAATTAGGTCACAGACCTCTTGTTCAGATGAAAACACTTTATAACTCCAAGTGCGTTGCAGCAGTCTTATATGGGGCAGGTGTTTGGGGCTATAACAAAATACCCTCCCTCCAAAGTGCTGAAAATAAATTCCTGCGTAGACTACTGATGGTACCAAAGTGCATAGCAAACATCATCAGTCATGAGGAAATTGGTCAATGTTTTCTGGAGGACAGGGTTTCCATTGCCCCATTATTGCTCTGGATTAAATGTTGGCTGAATCCAGCTGCAAAACTTGTTCAAGACTGTATTTCTGACTGTTTACAGTTGGACAACTCAAATAGGATTCCCTGGCTTGCGTTTTTGCGAAAATCTTCTGAGAAGTTAGGGCTCAGGTATATGTTTGAAGAACCCAACTGTTAACTATAAATTCTAGGTCTGTCTTGAAATCAACTTATTTTGGGCATACATCAGATTTGAGATTTTATAGCTCCCTAACATTGAAATCTTTTTATCCTTATATTCGGATTGCTACGGCTCCATGTCTGGAACCTTATCTGATCTGGTTTTCATGTTCTAAAATTAGCTCTCTTTTAACCTTTTTTAGATTTAATCTGATTCATTTTAAGGTAGCCTTTCCTAAGCAATGTATTTGGCAAAAGGATTTACCACCCTGCCCTTGTGATTATAAATCAAAGCAGAGTACTTCCCATTTTTTACTTTTCTGTTCTGTATATGCTATTCCCAGAAAGGCCTTGATTTTACCCATTTTATGTCATCTAAGACCCATTCATTATAAGGATGCTTTATTACACTTCCAGAGATTGACAGATATTCAAACCTGTCATCATGTACTAAATTTTGTTAAAGCTTCTTTATATATTAGGAAAAGGATTACTTCGATCTGATCCCTATACGTTTGTGAGAGATTTTTTGCATAACATTATAAGGTAGTTGTTAATAGTTGCTGTTCTGAGATAACATCTGCAAATTCTGTACTCTTTGTGATCTCAAAATTGGGTCCAGTACATTTACTCGCCATCTGTCAAGGGGTTTCTGGATTGGTCATTTATATGTTGTTTTTAGATAATGATTTTATGGTATTTAAATGTGTTTTATACTATTTATAGATTTGTAATATGTGTCTTTGTATGCACTTTTATGGCAAAAGCCGAATAAAGTTCTTTGACTGACTATACAAAGATAGGCTGTTAGGGGCTGCTGTGTGTGTTCTAGTGTTTGGGCACATGTGGCAGACCACACTACTGTGGACCATAATACTCAGATTGTTGTGCCGGATTAGCACTCTTAACTGCCGCAACAGCAACCCAAACATTTGGAATTAAAATTGGTATTCCCTAGTTTGAGCAGGTGGTGCATCAATAGAGGATAGCAAGGCTATGCAACTTAAAAAATTCACTCATGGCCTGTGTGTTTATATCTGTGAATTGGCTATTTCAATTGTTGTTGGGCCTCTGTGCGAACGTCACAGGATGTGTTTTGCATAATAATGCATGTGTTGTAATCGTGGATAACCATCAGATGCCATTCATTGAGGTACATCAGTCATGATATGTGCTTGTCATATCTGTTGCATCTCATGCTGTGTGTACTTCCCTGACTTTGGGGACAAAACATCTCCCATGACAAACTATACACAGGATAGAGGACGGTTGATAATGGCAATATTACAAATGTAAGCCATCACATGTAATGGAATGTTGGATACCACTTCATGGTCACTTGTGTGTATACTACCCATGAGTCAGGCATTTGAACATGCTAGGTAGGTACAGTGTTTGTGACACAGAGTCCCAACTCCAATCCAAAAAATGTATGGTACACCACAGTTTGAGTCATATAAATGACCTATGTTTCTCCTGTGGCTGTGGAGGACCAGCAGACCATGCTGCATGTGTTCACATATTTCCAGTGGTTCAGTGCACAAAGGTGTCCAGTTCAAGTGTGTGGCCATGTGTACGCTGTGTCAGTATTGGCCTCTATGTTGTCACAGTTACGTGCAGGTCTAGTCATGAGTCTGTGGTGCCATTCCCTGAATTAACAGAGTATCCTTCAAAGCAGATTTTAACTAAAGCCAAAGAACAACTAATGACACACATGGAGATAGTCCAGCTATGGCACTGCAGAACTCTAATAAGGCTGACGACAGGGCAACCTTGGTGTGCTTAAAAACGTTATGGATCAGAAATAGGAAACAGGCAGGTTTCATTACAACATTTGTACAGGGTGGCCTCTGAAATTCCCACTGCAACAGGGAACATCAATGCCTCTGTGCTAATTAATCTCACAGCTAGTCACCACGCAAGCACCATCAAAAGGTGGGGGCAGAAGTGAATCTGTGTGTGGACCGTTAGGGCACAAACATGTTTGGTCCTTACATACACATTGGCAACCCTTGTTTGTTGTGCTGGAGGCACCGTACCGAATCCATGAATACAGCCATGGTACACTGTCACTGTTTGGCACTAATGAATACATGCAAAACCAGACAAGGGATGGGGGCTGGATTAGGCAATTTGAATACATGTCCCAGAACAGGATACGATAAGGAAGCTGATTAAACTATCCTATGTATTTGACGATTCATCGTAGACCTACCAGACACAATACCCCAGGAGGAAAGAGAGGGCATGGAAAGCAACTATGAGACAAATGTAGGCACAGGGAACCTCTATGGTTAACACAAAGACAGGAACCAGTCCAGCTAACAGGATGCAGGCTCTGTCAGGAACTAACATGAATATGGCAAATACACAGTGAGCAGACTCTGACTGGGAAAAGCTGGAACAACACTGTGGGAACTAAAAACTGTTTTTGTGCTGTGGTCTGCAACGTTACACAACACCCCAAGGACTCTGTTACACAAGTGATTTGTACACCTTTGCACAACAAGGAGATTCGGAAAATGGCAGCTTCTAAGCAGTTCCAGGCAGCAGCAATGGCAGGGCAGGTTCAAATGGCTGGTCTGCATGGAAGTGTTCACAGGTGTGTGCAGCTTCAGTCTCTCACAAGTCCTGGAGTTGAGAATCAAGTTCAAAGGGCCAACTGGACCTTTCACATGGGACTACCAGGCAGTGCATTATCGGACCTGAAGTCCATGCAGACTGATGAACTATGACTATGGCATGCCATACTAAAGAGGGAAGCACACAGGAGTCAGAATGGGAGTCTGGGTGTGTGTAGATGAAGATTCTCAGGGTACAGATAGTCCATTTACAGGGCCCCCTAGAGAAGGGTGGGCAGAGACTGAAAACATGGCAGTGGCAGGACTTATTACCTGGGATGGACTGCGCAGGGCATGTCTTGTGAGCAATGCTTGTCATACCCGGGACACTCGTGCTATCCATTTTCTGCTTAGATGGACTCCTTGTCACACATGCTCCTTGCAAAGATAGCTGATGTCACACTTACTGCTATCAAGGGTCTGGTCATACATTCCTGTTACCAATGCAATAGCACATCCACTGTCTCATGTATGAAACACTTTTTTACCTTATGATTGATGGTGTCTTAGTTGTGTGTCATGTGCTGCAATGGACCATGTTGGCAACATGAATGTGTGTCATAGCTGTGGTCCTCTGACATTGCCCTTCACATGTGAAATAGACAGGATATATGTCATTTACACTGTGTGTGATGTTGGGTGTACATTCATACCCATCAAATGTGATGTGGCTTTTTCAGTATCCTAATGTGTATTTCTGCAATGCTCCATGAGGCTAAACTCTGATTATGATTCCTAGGGATCATGTGATGCATACAAATTACCCAGAGCATGATTGAGTGATGAAGGTAGGTGTTAAATGACATATGATAACAAAGTGGTGATGGTGACTATAGTTAGAAGAAATTTTGTACAATGTGTTGTCTCGGACGCAATCCTGCTAAAGTGTTTGGATGGTCCCCCTCATTTTTACGAACAGCATCCTCCTCTTCCTCCTCTTCAGGCATTTGTGGGTCTGGTTCATAGAGGGTAATGTTCCTCCTTACACAAATGTGCAGGATGGCACAGGTCAAAATGATCTTGCAGACCATTTCAGGTGAATATAGGTGGCTGCCTCCGGTGATGTCGAGGCACCGGAATCTGGACTTCAGGATGCCAAAAGTCCTCTCTACTATGGTGCGTGTCCTCCGATGTGCCTCATTATAGGCACACTCTGCTGCTGTGCTTGGGTTGGCAAATGGGGTCATGATCCATGTCTGGATCCCGTAACCCTGATCAGCTGAAAGAGAAAATGAGTGTAAATATTTGGATGTTGGTTGCACCTTGATTATCACTTTGCATGGCAGTTGTTATCTTGTGTTGTCTGTGACTCATCTGTGTTTGTGTTATTGTGTGGGATCCTAGGCTTCTAGGATGTTCTTTCTGCATTGGGTTGTTTAATTATCAAAACTGGTGTTTGGCTGATTGACCTGATATCAGCGGTATATTTATAAACTTGCAGTTCATTGTGTATCTCCCATGCATTGTGTCATGTGAAAGAAGTGTCCATGTGCCTTCACTGGAGGTGACATGATAATTCCACACACAATCGATTCCACTGGGGTGGTAACACGGTTGCACGATATGGCCTGAACATCCCATCCAATTCAACATATGTAATAGCATGTGAAAAACAACAGTGAGGCCCTTTGATTTGGCTAGGTGAGAATGTACAACACATCTCCATAAGCTGGCAGCACTGAAGTGTTCACAATTGACAATGCACAAATATCCCATGTGTGACAAGTTCTAGGCAAACCTATTTTTGGGCCCTCACCGAGTTGGATCATGTGCAAATGTGTACCTACACTACTGAACCTGCTCCAGGTAAGCTGGCTAACTTGGTTGTGGGGGTGAAGGTTTAAGTGTCAGAAGGTCCATGTGCCTGTACAGCTGTTATGTATATGTGTAATTGTCTCAATCAATATGTGTAGCACTGTGCACTTTGCATTATTGTCATATCAATATGTGTTTATAGCACAGTCCACTTCCTTATTGCTAGTGGGCATTGTCACCCCAGGAGTGATGTGAGATGTTGGTACTGCCTCAATGATTCCATGTCACCTTCATTAGAGTCAGCATCATCATGCTATGTGACTCACAGTGTTTGACTTGCAGCGAAATACATTACACACCCCTTACACAGTACGTATTGCATGGAAGGGTGTGTGATTGAGTGTTATTGATGTGATATTGGAAGATTCATCTTATAAGTTGTACTGCCAGTTAAGGCCATGTCATTGTCACTGTGTGGTTTTAAATTGGTCCCTTGTGGCTCTGGAGTGGCATCTGTTGTTATTTGCATCTGTCATTTGTCCATAGGTGTGTATCCCATTGGATCAGGATATCAAACATGACTAGCAGTGTCACAACCTCAGTGTCTTCCTGGCCACGTGTCAATGTAGTAGTGTATGTGTTGTTTGTCCTACCAGGTTGCTGTGCAGTGTGTATATAAATAGGTTTCTGTACTTACCAACTAGTAGGCCATTGCCATATCGTCCATCCTGGAAGTGTTGATTGATGGTGCTGTGGCTGAAGATGAATGGCGGAAGATGAATGAATCATGTACACTCCCAAGATACTTTGCCACGATTTTGGTGATCAATCCCTGGTGATCCACAAAGGCCTGCACATTGATGGAGTGTGTGTACTTCCTGTTGCGGTACAGATGCTCTGTTGCAGCAGGTGGCACAATCCGTACATGTGTGCACTCAGTGGCACCAAGCACGTGTGGGAATCCATTGATTTGATAGAAGCCCTGTTTGGTCTCCTGCTGCTTCTGCTGTGTGTTGGGGAAGCTGATGTGGCGAGGTGTGAGGGAGATGATGGCATCCAATAACTTGGGAAGGAAGGCAGAGAACGAGGGCTGTGAGATCCCAGCAACCAGGGCACCCGTGATTTGAAAAGAGCCACTTCCCAACATGTGCAGGACAGCTAGCAGCTTGGTCTCTGGTGGAATGATGTGGGGTGTCTGCAAGCTGGGTGCCAACTGTGACTCAATGTGGCACAGAAGCTGCTGTATGGCTTGCCAGTTTAGTCTGTACCTCTGGATGATGTCATGTTCCCTGAGGCCCTGAAGGGTTGTCCCGGTCCTGAATATCCTCTCCTGCCTTCTGCGTTGCCTTTGGGGTCCCTGTTGGTGTGGTGGAAGCTGCTGCTGTTGCTCCTGTGCTCTGCGTTTTCATGCATACTGGATGAATAGAACCTCTATGTCTTCCTTTTGGAGCTCTGATGTTGCTTCTGTGGGTTTTCCTTAAGTACTGGTGTGTTTGCCCCATTTTAACGCCTGCCCTGACTCAGGTGTTAATTTTTGGCGCAAATCGGGATTTCCTAGTCCGCCTCCCAGCCGTGCAGCATTTTTGCACGGTTAGATAAATATGGCGCATGGGTGTTTAAGTCATTTTTTGGACGGGAACACCTACCTTGCATCTCATTAACGCAAGGTGGCTTCACACATCCAGAAAATGCCGCACACTGAGATATTTTGACATTAGTGGGGTCTAGCGTCAAAGTATAAATATGGTGTTAGTTTTGCGCTGAATTTGCGAAAAAAAAAAAAGATCCAAATCCGGCACAAGCAGAGTATAAATATGGGCCAAAGTCTTTTGCCATTTGTACAGCAAAGTCTTTAAGCATAGTTTTGACACAGTGTCAACCTTGCCAAGATGTAAAATGACAAAAGCCATTTACCACTCCAGGCACAGTATTACAGCTTTGAATACAAGTTTGAATAACTTATGACCTTCTTTGGTCGACTGAAATATCTGTCAGCGGTGGTTCTAGTGGTATAACAGTCATCTACGTTTCCAATAATCTCACCGGCAACAACTGAACACAGGCGGGTGCATCTGTAGTCGCAATGTGAGAACTCATGTGTTTCACAGCAAGTCCTTTCACAAAAGGTGCAAATTTTAACTTTAAGTTATAACAATAACTTCTGAATTTCTATGTTTTGTGGCGTTTAAGTTGCTTTTGTATAGAAATACGTTTTTCTAACTATAACTAATCTTAAACCTTTTTTCCTTTAAATTTGTATTTTTTTTCTAAATATTTCTAATCATGTAATATTGTTTGTCACTGTATCCTTTGCTTAAAATGTTTGTCTTGGTAACGTAGTACGTTCGAGAAAGGTCAAAGTTCAATATGATCATCAGCATCATCCATGTGATCACTTTGTTTTCACCTCGATGGGACCAGGTTACCTCTGTAAATCTTTTTAATGATATTTACACTATACAGTTATTGTTTATTTAAAATATGGACTCAGAGTTTCATGACTAATTATGTTTTTAGAGATAGATGTGTTCATATTGTAATTGTAGGTGTTTGTGAGCTATACAGGTACTGTGATAGTGATGTGGTAGTATCGAAATACTACTGAAGAACTTTAGCTTTTGTAAAACAGCATTTCATTGGCTTAGAAAGCTATGATTTGAATGAAACAGTAAGTGTATACCCCTTTTACCTATTCAATCTGATATCTTCAAAGGAGAAGGTTCTGCTTTTTGGAAGAGGCAACATCTTTTGTTGAAAAAACACCATGGAAGTTTTAGACAACTTCAATGGCTGAAGAAGATGATCCTGTGCTGCTCTAAGAGGAGGAAGAAGAGATGGCACAGAGTAAGAAAGTGAAAGACTCCATAGAACGGAAATTTCTTTCTTTGCCACCTGGAGGGAAAAAAGTTATTTCCAAATTTGTTACATACAATCTATATCACAAAATGATTTCCCATGGGAACATCAGACAATACTCCTGTACCATGAGAAAACAGCTGCAGGCTATTCGTTCCACCAGGTTAGCATGTGTAGGAATGAGGCATCAGAAAGAGAAAGAAGTGGCTGCAGCAGGAAGATCATCAACGGCCAGGTCTTCAGTTACTGCAGCACCTTTGACTTCTTCTGCTTCATCAGCACCTCCACCACCACTCTCTGCAGCTGTCCTTCCAATAGAAGCTTGCACTTCTTCTGCTCCATCAACGCGTCCACCATCAACCAGCTGGTGCATCTGTCCTTACACCAGTACTTGCCTCTGATACCACGGTACCAATACATCTTTTCAGGCAGAATCACATTCTAATAGAGCAATATGGCAGTACAGCAACATACTGACCCCGCTGCCATACTGTCATTGTAGCTGAAGAGAGAAATATGATCATCGAGTGAGAGCGTTTCCTAGCTCATTAGTGCCCTCCCCCAAAAGCCTTAGGTTTTTTTTGCCTTTGTTGTCCTCCTGTTCCCTGTTGAGACTATTGTTTTGGTTGGTAGTGTTGACCTTAAAAAATAAAATCCAGAAAAATATCTAAAAATAAAAGAATAATAAGTTATTTTTAGAACTAGTCAAATGTCTCAAAAGAAAAATAACTTCTACCAATATTAACCATATTTTTTCAGGTATCAGAAATACTGAATTTGAATTAATATAGAGATAAATGGTAAGTGTAAGGTAAGTTAAACATGTGCCTTATGGTGGCTTCATAGTGGATGGTTAGTTAATAGTAGACTACTACAGTGATATCTGATTGTATTTAATAAACATACCACAAAGTCGATCGATCATTGTTTTCCTTGTAAAGGGCCTGATTACAATCTTGGCAGATGTGGCTGATGTCCCGTTCACCGTATTACAAGTTCCATTATATCCTCTAGAACTTGTAATACGGCGGATGGGATATCTGTCACGTTTGTGACAGAGTATCCCATCCGCCAAGATCATAATCAGGCTCTAGGTGTTTTCAGACAAAGCTACCATTTCTGTTATACTACTTTGTCATCATTTAGAACATTTACAGTTCAGGATGATCATATGGTAGCAGTCATCATGAAACACTGGGTAAAAGCAAATCAACTGCATTTTGAAGAAAACCCCACTGTCAATATATCTATGAAAGTAAGTTGATATATGTGAAAGCAAAGGAGACAGCAATACTTAGAGCAGATTATTACAAACGTCATCATCCATGGCAGGCCACATAATGACATACCTCCTGAATTAGCGAACTACAGTTCATAAGTAACATTTCCTAGAATGCCCATACAGATCCTTGCAGAAGTGTACCTGCTTTATGTAGAAATATATCGATGAAGCTGAGGAGTTATAATTTGCACCCCTTTCTTCTCAGCCCCCTTGACGGATCACTCGGAAACCTTCCAGGAAATGTGGATAAA